>NC_085046.1:94434672-94801793 GCF_963662255.1 Cinclus cinclus | reverse complement strand
AGAATAATGAACTGATGTATGCAGAATGACTTAAGCTTTGCAATAAGGGTATCATACCTTAAAGAAAGTTGGAAGGCAGTGCATGTATATGGTCATACACATCCAGGTGAATGACAAGAAAATGTGTTCTGCAGCTCTACAGCAGTGTCATTTGCCCATGTTTTCCCTCACATATGTATTTGCCCTATGTTATTACTGACATGACAGCTGAAGAAACAGCCTAGGTACAGCAAATGCAAGAGATCTGTGAGAAGCTGAAGGGTTCCAAGACAGCAACACAATAGCAGCCATTCAAGGATCTCTTACACTCACTCTTCTGCATTTCTTCTGCCAAGAAGGAGCAGCAGCACAATTAAGCAAATCTTTGGAGGTGTCCTTGTCATGGCCACTTGGAGCAAACACATACAAAGAGACCTTGTTCTTTCCTTAATAGGGATTGTACAAGCTTTCCACAGAAATAATGCACCATGCCTGCATGTCAGAATTGTATAATATAGATAAAAACAGACAACTTTCAAACTTTGCAATTTTGTAAAGGTTTTCCATGTGCTAATGTTGGCCTCAGCAGCAGTAAGGTAGCAAATTTTATACTGCAACAAATTGTTCCTTTGATACAAAGCACTCCTTCTAAATCAGGCATGTAAGTCATATCTTTATCTCACTGACCTTTTCCTCAGGAAAATGCACACTGTTATCTATAACTGAATAACTAAAAATTCCTGAATTTAGGATAAAACTGTTTTTAGTGTTTACTCTGTAACCAAGCACAGTGCCTTTTTCAAATCAGTTTCTCTCCTCTTATTAAGTAAAGCAGCACAGAGCATTTGGCCAAGTTGCAAAGTGTAAAAGTGAAACCTTCTGAATGTATCCACAAGAACCAGTGGCACACCAGGTTCTCCACTTCAGAAGACAGATAAGGGCATGCAGGCTGCAGGAAGGCAGGATTCACCAGAATCATCAGCAAATCCTTGACTGATATATATATAAGGCTTGAATTTCTACTTTAAGGCTTTCATTTTGCTTCTGTAAAAATTTGTTCTGACAAGAGTCTGACTTACCAACAAGAGGCTGTTCTTGTCATTACCAAACACAGAACAGAAGACAATATATTTTTGCAGAACAGTTCCAAGGATGAAGTCTGCTCTTGCATTCTTGCAGTTGTAAATCATTAGATTGTGCAATACAATGGTCATATTTCCACAGCTATCAAATTGGAGTGATAGAAATTTTTCAAAAACATGTCAAAATATATTTTTCTTAATGCTTTCTTGTGAATCTGTTTGGCCATCTTTCAAGCAGATCAGAACTAAGACACGGGTCCTGTCTTGCAATTCTTTTAGAATTCCTTATATTACTCCATAATAGAAACTGAATCTCCCCTGCTTCCAGCTGTATCTGCTCTACTAGAAATCCTGTACTGGTCACGCATTGTCCCAATATTATTATTCACTCCTGCTGTTCCTTAGTATCCCAATAGCAAAAGAACCCAAACCAAATCCAACCCCATATTTACATAAGAAATACATGTAACGGAGCAAGTATACACAAATTAATATTTGTACCAAATGCTTTCAGACTTTTGCCAGTATCAAGAACTGAGTCCTCACAGCCAACTGCATGTCATCTTAAACATTTTCACTATGTTACCTATTCATTTTTTTTATAGTTAATCTTCTATAAGGACAAAGAAATTATGCATTTTGTTTCTGTTTTTAGTTTCACATGAAAAAAAAACCTCTTTATATTAGAACCCCATCCCCTTAGCAGGTACCACCACTGCACACTGGGAGAGCACAGCCAGTCTTAAAATTGCTCCTGCCACAAAAATTGCAGGAAACTGCCTTTTGGTTTTAGAAAAGGGACTGAACACATTGCACAGTCAGGTTTAACTCTTACAGACAATTTCACCCACAAATTTTTTTTATTTTTTTTTACTTTTCCATGAAAACAGAACAAAAATTTCTAGTTTTAATATTAGTTTCATAAGAGCAGGAATCAGGAATCCTACAAAACTACATGTATATGCAAATAGATTGAATAAACCAACCTGTATAAAAACATTAGAAGAAAAGCATTTGGAAGAAGAGAAATATCAGTTGGTCATAGGACATGAGAATACAGAAATGCATTTATCTGCTTTTTGCCAACTGCACACACAGCTTCCTATTAATTTTTTGTGTCTTTGCATGCAAATTATATGTATATGCTAATGGAATTGTTTATTAAAACCTCTGAATTATATATTCAGGCCCATTTGCACAGTCAGAGGTCACACCACATGTACTTAGCCAAGCCACAGTGTTGCTCTAGTTCTTCTTTACAACCTTTGAACTGGCAAACAGATAAGCAGCGACTAGCCTTTTCTACTAATTTATTGTAGTAGGTACTTTCCGTTTCCTGCCCGGCTACACTTATGCTCAGACATTGCTATCAGGTGTTAACAACCCTTTCTTAAAATAAAATAAATAAATAAAAGCTTAAGCTTTTAATATTTGCAAATCCCCCCCTATTTCCAAACAATGTGTTTCTAAAACATATGGTGCACACAGTAAAAAGAAACAAATAATGCTGACAAGTACTTTTTGCATTCCAGAACATTAAAATAAGATTTAATGCAGTGTCACTCCAGTGTAAGAAAACACAGAAGAAAATAAATCATGACAGTCTCTTAAAATACGTTAAATTTATGTTTTGTATTGTGTGTTCAGACCTTACCAGCTTTCATAACCCATTAATTTTCAGAACTGCTAGGGACCTGGAGAGAAATGCTCAAGTGGAGGCCTGTTTCTTTGGAAAAGCTCTTTTCTCAGTAAACAGGTCACGATGCTGCTATTGCTGATAAGAGGTAGCCTGTTCTATCAAACCTCCTAGCAGCAAAGCCAAGTTTTCCCTTCCTCCTGTCATCCAGAGGTTTAAAATCCTTTGATCTCAGAGCTAGGGGGATGTTCATTACTTTTCCCAGGTAGCCTATTTCTCCCCTACTCTTTCCTGTTCCCGAAGTGGTGTCTACGGCCAATGACTGCACCAGCAGATGACCAGTGAGGTTGGGTTCAGGGATCTAAGCCAATTTTGGAAGGTCTCCTGCTCCCAACACATCTGCTCTCCTAGAGTCTCCATGCTGTTCATGTCCTCACATTCTGTCCCCGTTCTTACTTGTTTCCACTGCTCCCCAGGTGTCACTGTCTCTTTTTTTCCTTCTTTATCTTCACAACTCTGAAGCTCCAAGACCCCAATTTTACAGGTGACTTCTAAGGATGTGAGGAGACATCAGTGGAATATTCTTATCTACAGCCCCTCAATCTCACTTCCTACTTTATCATGTGCCTGGCTGATGGGAACATTTTTCTGCAGGTTCTCTTGCACTGGTACCTCAACTGCTGATAGCAAAAAATGAGTTTGAGTATAGGATTCAGTATGAGTGAGGTTAGTATTTAATAACAACATTTCTGCTAGGTATAGTGACATTGACAATGTCAAAGCCCAAAATTCAAGGATTGACAAATACCTCCTGGTTTTGAAGCAAGATTCTTTCTCTTCATACACACACTGTTGCCTTCTTTCACGTACTGAAACAAGAGTTTTTGAAATAGGCTTCTGTGGGTGATGGGAGAATGTATCTACTGATTCCAACTACAAAAAAGGTTGATAATATATACCTAGACCAATAACAATCAACATCTCTGCAATTAACAAAAGAAATTTAGACATTCCTTATGTGAAAAGAAATTAAGCTATTTGACTATCACTAGAATTAAGACAAACTACAAACACCCTGCTGGGACAGTGGTTAAAGAAATACCACCTACTTGGCATTCTCATCCGGAAAAATGCTGTCTCTTTAGTACCATCAATAGAAATTAAATTATAATGCCAAGATTATAATACCATGGATGATGCTCTGTGGAAAGAAAGATGATCAAGTATTTAACAGTAACATGTAAACCTTATTCTGTGCTTTCCACAAAAGAGTAACCTTGCAAAACAGCAACTTATTCTCATACAGAGAATTAAGCAGAATGCAAGGACCGGTACCTAATTTTCACCAGTTTTTCAATAGACTCCAAAATGTTTTGAAGTATTACAGATATGATTTTCTAAACTGAAAAGGAAGCTTGAACTTCTCACTGTCTCATCACTTCTTGGTGTCTCAGATGTGATTGCTGAAAGACTGCCTGTGCCTATATTTAGATAACTGTGAAGATCAAATGGTCTAAATGCTATAAAATGTGGTTTGCTTGCATTTTTTATCTAATAATCTGGCAATTGGGACAAAAGCATCTTTCAATTTAGAACTCAATGTTACAACCTGGTTCTCAAAATTATTAAAAATATACAGCTGTCACTGAAGAAAAACCCAGTTTAAGGGGTCATGGAGCAGGAGAGGTGGTGTTCCTTTATAATACATTATTGAATTTGGTTTCCTCTCACTTCAGAGAGCACTAAACACGTCCTTAATCTTAAAATAAAGTTCATAAAATCAGAGAGGAATAAAAGCAATCTTCAAGTTTCACAGTTCTTTTCTCATGGCATCACTTGAAAGAGTGTTTTGGTTTCAGAAAAGGCAATATTATTCTCTAAAAATATGACTTCAACTCCTACACTACAATACATACACAGCTCCCATTGGGAAATATGACACAAGAAAGAAACAACCAGTTTCATTTAACATTTTCTACACTCCTGAAGATTTCTTGCAACACCATGGCTTTTCTCTACAAACTTGTATTACATGTGAAAAATGTGATATTATTATGAAATTTCAATACAGAAAAAAATTAGTCTGACTGTTACCCTTCAGAGAGTGTTACTTTTGAGATTTCTCTCTCTCAAATGCTGTTAATTGCCTTAAGGGTATTCTAAATAATTTCGATAAATGTAATCCATTTTTTATTGTTCTCTTGTGTTTTATTACAATCTCAAATTTCCATGGGGATTGCCTTGGGTATATCAAGACATGTTTCTCCAGCAGTGCTGCAGAGGAATGTCACTTGCAACTAGTATTACATGTTTCTTTGTTATAACTGGAAAATCAACACAGAATTGCTGAGATTAACACAGGAAAGTTGTTATAAAGAATCCCAACTTAGGAGAAAGTCATCTAGAAGTGTCTTGTTGGTTCAACTGAAGCAAATATTACTGATATTTAGAGGGGCATTACTTCAGAAAAGTCTCTAGGCTAGAACAACTCATGAATCCCAACCCAAAGCCACAAATAAAGATCCTGTTTTAAAGAAATGGACTTTATCTTTGGATGACACTTTACCCAACTGTATATTCACGAAGAAAATGTGCAATAGAAAGCCTAACTGGTAGATTTTAATAAAACAAAACATGCACATAGCACCTATGGGGAATTAAAGCCTACATCACTTAAGCTGAGAGGTTTATGTTTCACTTCAAGCAATAATATAATAGTTGTGTTTTGGCACCACTTCAGTCTACACAAGTGTGTTTTTTGATTCAGATTTTTACAGTAAGATACAAACTACACAACAGACTGTTCAGAAGCTTAATATGCAAAACTCCTTAATATGTAAATATGCTCCTTCTGGGAAAAAAGAACAAAAAACCAACCAGAATAATGCATACACCAATGAGAATTTTATCAAGAAAGTATTGTAAGAACTTTTATTCCAAGATTTATCTCGAAAACACAGTATTGACTGGCTTTCTTCAAACTGGAGATCAAAATTGGCTTTATCATACAATCATTCTCTAGTTTACTACTTTTGGTACCATACTGTTGGATTCTTTGGAGATACCACTACATAAACAAAACCATACATGCAACTTAAACACAAAGAGGTTCACTGATGTTAAAAAAAGGGAAAAAAATTAAAAATCTAAATCACAGAGGCACTATGCACTTGTGTGTATGCTTAAACATCCCAGACAAAAATCTGACATCAATAAGGCCATATCCATGCTATTGTTTCAGATCTGCTTGAAACTAGATTCCAGACAGTATATCTATATAACTCAGAACTAGTTCTAGTAAAATTCCCATACAGCAAACACATCCAGCTGAAAAACTACCAACAAAATTAGGCCAGAAATTGCAAGGACTAAGGTGATAAGCAGAATTATAAATAAATAAATAATTGAAAACCCGAGCACAGACCCAAAGAGATAGGAAGATTTTAATACGTTCCTTTTCCTAGATGCTAGTTCAGTATTTACAGCAGAACAATCTTTACTTGCAAGTCAAGTGAACTGAAGAGAAGACAAGGTTTATTCTCAGATTTTTATCAATTGGTTATTTCAAGTTTGAAGGTAATGCTTTGTGCAAGCTTGGCTCCGTGGGTTTCTATTAATGGCATTGACAAGAAAAGCTGTCCTTAGGTGTGAAACTTCAGAAAGAGTTTTATGAACTCTCATTTTAGTAATAACCCATGGCCTTGGCCAGCACAGAAGTCTCAGTTTACAGGAGAAATCAGATACCTCTAAAAGCAATAACAATTCACATCTCAATACTAATACAAAGTTAAAAAGGAAAAAAAGATTCATAAACAGCTTCGCAATCTGAGCCCCAACTTTGATTTAGGTTGTCCATCTCACTGGTTTTGGTCTTCTCAGATTCCAGTTTGCAGGGCCCTGCACATGTAAGTTAATGCGTATTGGTACTGGAGGCAGTCTTTGATAGAGATTGGGATCTGAGAAGAAAAGGATCAATGACAGAAGAGAATCAGGAGTCTTATTGCATCAAATTTTGAATTTTTGATAAAACCAGCTTAAATCCAAGCCAAATTTAAAAGCATAAACATATATAATTCAAAATAAAGTTTTTAAAATATGAATAGTTTTTGGTGTTACATTAGCTTTCTTCATGCGACTTAAGTGTTCAAACAAAAAAATGAAAAAGAGATGCACACAAATATTTTTACTTTACCAATCAATTCCAGTAAGCTTTTTAAAGGCCTGTGAAAAAAACCTTGTAAGGCAAAGGCTACTGCTACACTACTAAATATAAGAGACATGGGACTCCCCTTAAGAACCAAGCAGCACATAGAGTTCAGTATATACCTACATGGCTCACTATCCCCTGCTCAAAATAGCTCCAAATAGCCACAGCCCAGCTTAATGCTGACAACAACTCACAAGAACTGTGCCCAGGCAGCAGATAGAAGAGTGCTAGTTGGCAGGAACCAAACAAGCCAATGAGCAGTGCAAGAGCCGATCCTTCACAGCCATTCCTTTCTTTAGTAGCAAAGGCATAATTAAAGATTCTTTGCAATATTCAGTATCAGTGCAAGACTCTAGATAACACTAATATATTCCATGCAATGAGTTGACAATAATGCCCATTAGCAGCTTATTCATCTACTTACTATCTCAAAGCTACCTGATGTTTAAAAAAATGTACCAAATTTCATTTTACTAGTTTTATTAGATGTTCTTTTGGCACAGTCAAAACCTGGATGATTATATATTTTAATTTTTAAATGCATTTATTGCATGGACAGACTTTTAATCTTTTCACTTTTAATCACTCATTCTATATTATCTGCTCCAGATAGAATTTTTAATATTCATAATTAGAATGAAATAAGTTCTCCATAAGTGAATAGAATTTCAGAGTAAATTGAAGTTCAGTGGGAGAGATTTTAAGAATGAGCAGTGAACTCAGAGCTTGCATTATTTCTGAGCGTCTCCTGCACTAAGTCTAGACCACTGCTACAGGTCAAGCAATCACTTAATAAGGAATTAAACAAAGGAGGAAAAGAGGGCGTAAAGGCAGGGGAGAAACCAAAAGCTGCCAAAATCTCCATAATCAGAAAAATTTGGCTAACAATATGCTTCTGCCATCCTCTGTTAGGATGACTTTTATGTCTTATTGCTGAGTATTCACATTTAAATCAGCAGTGGGGAGGAGATCAATAAAAAGTAAACCAGTCACGGAAAAGCAAAATAGTTTCCTTTTTTTTCCCCCATGACGAGCATCCATTTGAAAATACTAAACAGCACTGGCAGCAGTAACTTTTAGCATGTCACAAGAAGGTCAATATGGTAGTAACTTTATAATTCTTTGGGTAATAGATGGAACATGTTGAAGCATCTTTTGGTTCATTTGCTATTATCCTCATTATGGCTTTATCTGGCATGAGGGATCAATATTTCTGAACATTACATTACTCCTGAACAGACAGAAGGACATATTGTTTATTTGGCTGCCTAGTGATTTCTGACACAAGAAGCTATCAATTGTATTATGATATGAAAACCAGTGCCAACTAAAAGGACTCCTAACAGAGTACCTCGATGTGGTTACTTATGAGCTGATTATTCAGTAGCAATCAAAATATTAAACCTAGAGAATATTTCATCTGAGGCTGGCTCTGTAGCAATCTCTGCTTCTTTTAACCTTGCAGGTTTACTTGTCACTGACTTCAAATACTCATTTATGAGGTGATGCAGGATTCCCCACAATCTACTTGATTTCAACTGCCAACAGTTAAAGCCTTTGGCAAAAATTACCCATTTAAGCAAATACAAGAGCAAGGCAGGAGATGCAATTACATTACTTTCCTATAGTTAGTTATGTTCTTGCCCAGTGTGTCCATTATTGTCCAGAAGATTTTGCAAGCACCATTACCCTAGATCCTTTCAAATTTGCCTGTGATACAAGGTTAAATATCTCAGCTGCATTAAATGTAATTTCAAACAACCTCATCACTATTACACATGCATCTTTATTACAGACACTCAACTGTGCATCTATAGTTGAAATTAAGCTTTGGGTTTACAGCAAATATGCAGAAATCTGATCTGAGTCCAAAAATGTATACTGGTATCATCCAGATCCCCTGGGTCCAGTCAGGAGCAGACATCACAATTCATTAAAATGAAAGGATGCTTTGCAAATATGTGTTTTTCTCTACTGCCTCATCCCTCACAAGGAAAACCATGCTCACTCGCCAGCTGAGATAGACAGAATATCCTGAAGTGACTTGAAAAAGAAACTTTAATGCACATAAGTCAAAAGAAAAGAGACTGGATGAAACAGCCTAATGCATCTGATATACTTTTAGGAGTGAGACCAGCTGTATTGCAATACTTCCCTTAGTATCATCTTTCCTCTGCAACACTTGTGACATTTGAAGATCTTTTAATACATTTATGAGATATATAATTAGCTGCATCTCATACATTCTAAAATATGCTACAAAGGCCAATTAAGGCTTCCTACATATGGAAAAATGTAAAATTTAATTAAGACATCTGTCTTTATAGTATAGATATAGCAATGAGGAGTCAACACAATGGAGATAATCTGTTTTGTTTCTTAGCTTGAAGCTATTATGTGCTCAAAATGGGACAGACAGAATCACAGAAAGCCTCCATGACAGAGTAATAAATTACTACTTCTCTATAGAGGATGCTAAGAGACAAAAGCTTTTTAGATCGGGATGCAGCACGCTAAGTTTGAGATGGGAAAATGCAGAGTATGAGACTAAGGATGGAAAAAGTCTCCAGCACTGTAAAGAAATTAAGGCATTTCTGAGTGGAACAGAAAGGAAACACAACCCAGTCCTTCCTGGTGGACTACATGGCATAGGAACACACAGGCTTTGCTAGAATGTGAAAGACATTAAACCTTGAAGGCAAGTCTAAACACAGGAGACAAGACAGACAAAGTTATTTTATAATTTTTATTTCTTTTTTTTCCCCTAACCTTTTATTTCGAAGTTAATTATCAGATTTTTCCTCCCAGTAAAACCTTGCCTAAAATTTATGTGTAGAGTCACACAGTCCAGGTTGGAAGGGCCACAAGTAGATTTTGGGAATCCTCACTGTAAGAAAAAATAAACCCAACTCACTTCAAAGTGTAAATGTGGACTCTCAGGGAAAAAAAAATTAAACAACATAAGCATAAGATTCAGATGCTTTAATTTGATGCTTGATTCAGATGAACTAAAGTTTAACTTATTTACCAGATAGCTTGGAGGAAAACTCCTAAGAAATAAATATCAGAATCATTAGGTCCTGAATTTAATGCAGTAAGGTCATTTTTCTTGTAAAAGCAAACAACACAATTATTAGGCAAGGTTTTCTTATTCTTGGGATAAGCTTATTTTCCGTCTCTAATAGCATCATACCAGAAAATTTTGTTACCTATTACCTATTGTGTCAGTCACATGTAACTTAATGCAAGCCTTCCTGTTTCTGTCTGAGAACTCTCTATTTGGCCATAATTCTCACCAAAGTGAGCAGAAGAGTGGGTAAGGATCCACTGCTGTTTCCCTATAATTTTACAGCATAGAAACAGATGCATCACTGTACTTTACAACTGCTTTCTTCTACAGAATCTTTTGTTGGAACACATTTACATCTTTGGCTTAAACTGCCACACTTGTTCTTTCAACAATCTAAGAATGCTTTAGGAAAGGTTAAAGGAAACTGGTCAAGGGGTTTTTGAATTAAAAGCATAGACTTACAGTGCTTTGCAAGTTTACACTTTTTACACATAAATAGAAAGCAAGTGTGATTGAAGCATGCATAAATTTTTGAATGGATATTCAAAGCAGGAAAAAAAGAGATACAGGGACATTTTAATATAAAGGCATTGCTTCTTGTAACACAACAGAATTCAGTATGGCACGTTAGAAAAAGAGAAGAATCCTCCTAATTAAGTTATGGGGGCAAATTTTCCACAGATATGCTTTCTGCCACAATCACCATCATCAGTGTTCATCTACACTACTTAAAAATAATACTTACCATGCCTTGTTTGCTGCTAGCCCTTATGTGATAAAAACAGTAAAATAAGCAGCTACAGAAATGCACAGGAGCAGCCTTCACTCCCACTCTTTTATCAACACAGTGACAGCTAACCAGGTGCAAAAACCTCACTGCAAATTATTACACCTGCATGTCCAGGAATCACAGCAGGAGTTTTTGTTAATGTGCTAGCTGTTCAAAACAGATTTCAGAACATTTTTCTGTCATATTGCTTATTTTAGACAGCAATTAACTGAGCTGCCAAACAAGCTAGAATATGCATCCCTTGGACGAACAAGTGAAAACTTTGGGTTTTGCTACGTTCTGACAAGGTTACTACAAACAACAGAAGAAAAAAAAAAACAAAACACACACAAACAACCACTTGTGAGCTTCTCAACAATTGATTTATCTTAGGTTGAGAGGTAGCAGGAGTACTCCTCACTAAATAGATACAAATTTTGCTGTCCTATTCTCTTGACAAGTACTTCAGACTGCCCCTTTCTCAGGGTATTTATGGAATAAGACAAAACACATGGCAAGAGTGGCAAAATGTGTTTGTTGGTGACAAAAATAAACACTCTCCAAAGTGCAGAAGTACCATGCTTGTTTCTGCAGAGATCAGTCTGGTTTTACAGATCTGCTAATTGTCTACACCAGGCCTTCACTTCTGGTTGCCGCAACCTTCTTCCCCTTTCCATTGACGGAAGATCATTCTGTGGATTTCATTCATTCCCTTTTTTTCCTCTCTCATATCTTAAGGACAGCAGAAGCAGAGCATTAATGGACAGCATGGGAGTGCTAAGTAGAATAGCAGGAAATTGAGCCACAGTCAACAAAGGACTAAAAGATGATGAGGAAAATCCTGGTGAACCACTTCTTCATCCCCTTAGTTCTGAACTGCATGAAGGTAACCACAAAAATATTTGTGTGTTACAACCCACATGGCATACTGGATGTAGGTGCTGCTGGAGAGCAGTCTCGTTAGGTTTGGCAAAGGTAGTCTAGACCAAGGGCATCAATAAATTCTAACTAAACTTTAAAATGTGCTTGGGATGATCGGGAACCTGGAAAAAAAGTCATCACACACAGAGTCTTTACCCAAATATGTAAAATCCTTCTTGTTTCTTGTTTTCCAAGATGTGAATTAATGACGGTTTCAAGGTACAAAACCTGACAAAACAAAGCCAAATAAATAACTTGCAACAAAGGATGTAGCCAATACATTTGCAATGAAGAATTATATATATATATATATATATATATATATATATATATATATGAAGCAATTTTAATAGCAATGACAGCAGCATCAGGCTAAGTAAATGTAGATGTGTCTCCTCCCTCATTTAGCTCTAACAATAGATTCTGACTTTCTGATATTGTCAGAAAATTTTCGAAATTGGTAGATGAGTATGATATCTTTATAATTCTCTTTGGACTTATCAAAGTTGAGGGGTTTAAAAATAAACAAAAGGCTTGCAACTACAACTTTTAAGTTCATATATATAGTTGTTACTGTAATCTTTTTTATACATCGTTACATATGTAAATCTCTAGATCTAGATGTCACCGACACGTCTTATCTCTTCTTTCACCATTTTCACTGATGCCTTCACACTGCAATATTTCCATTTGTTCTTTCTTTATACCACCAGTAACATTTGTATCGTCCTTTCACCTGAAACTTAGTCTAATGCAATTTCTGCCTCAGTCATACAACTCTACTGAGAATCAATGTCATTCTTTCCAGACTAAAGCCTTGAAGGAAAAAATAATGTCATGAGCTATCTAGAGACCTTGACTTCCTTGGAGTGGTACTAAATCTACCTGTAGTTCTTCACAAAACAAACTCATTCAAGATCAACTTTGTGAACTATAACAAATGAAGGGCAGCATTTGACATACAGGAAGGCAGAGATGCTTTTCAGAGACCCTGAAAATACCAAGATGCTAAAAAAATGGCCCTACAGAAACCTCATGAAGTTTGAAAAATACAGAATCCTACATATAGAAGCAACAGAACAGGCTGAAGAGCAGCATTGTAGAAAGGGACCTCAGAGAGTTGGTGGACAAAAAGTTGAGTATGGGTCTACACATGGCTTTACACAGTCACAATCAACTGCCGTAGGAAGAACGTATCCAGTCAATGGAAATCATGCCCATTCAGACTGCATTTGGAGCCCTGTGCCCACACATGGAGTTTCAGCCAAGAAAATCATTGGCATTCTGTAGCAGGTCCAGGGCACACCCTAGTGGAAAGCATCTGTGCAGTTGCATAGGGTCAGCCTCCTCTCAAAAGTGCACAGTGACAGAATGAGAGGCAAAACACAAACTGTGACATGGAAAATTCCAATCATGATTCAGGTAAAAACTTTTTAACTATAAAACTTTTAAACTTTTTTCTTCAGCAGTGTTATTTCCATCCTTGGAGATGTTCAGCATTCAACTGGACAGAGCATCAAATGACCTGCTAAAATTCAACCCTGTTTGGTGCTTTCCAACTTAAATTATCCTTTGAATACTAAGGAAGTCTCAAATCAAATCACTCCCTGCAGTCTCATTCATAGAAGAGAGATCTGACATAAGAATACAGGTAGAAAGCTTTGGTTAAAAAGAGGAATTATGCTATAGTGGGGAGAAAAGAAAAAAACAACAAAACAAAACAAGTTGCTTAATTAGTGTCAACATCTGGATTTGTGATCATCCTACTTTTGATGTCATTAAACAATTTTCCAGATATTCTCCAAAGTCTGCATTTTAGTTTCTACTATCTTCTTCTACACACCTACAAAGTGTTTTCCTTTTAATGAAACAGAGGAGAAAAAAAAAGTCTAATTTAATGAAAACTTCAAAGTTACATTCATGTTCCAGGGGGAAAAAAACCAAACAACTTCACAGTTTTCCAACTACATCCATTTTTAATTCTGGGGATGCATATGAGCATCCCTGTGCACCTGTGATAGGTTCCAGGTAGGGGAAGTAGAGAATTTTTATCCTACTGCTATAGTCTCAAATCTTTCTCCTGAATACTGTCTTCTTGGTATTGATATTTTCTGTGAATACTTACTAGTTGCCATTTGGCTAAAACGGCAAAAATCCTCATTACAAGAATCTAGAATTGCAAATTTTCCCAGCAGGGCAACAGTTACTCATAGACAATCAATTTCTAACTCTAATAACTTTGTTTTTATCAGACAGCACTGGGAAAAAACCAACCCTAACTCCTCTGTTGTGTTTTGAATTTTTAATACCCTGAGCTCTAGTTTAAGATAGAGTACCTTCAGGGGCTATTCAATTTATGCAACTTGTACCAATTTTAATGGTAAATTGTTCTGCCTTGTTTTTAAACAACTGAATCAAAGGTGTAAATTAGTCAGACACCTGGTATCTTTTCCTAGTCAGGGGTGGAAGATTTTCATCCCTGACAATGGTTCCACCTCTTATGAAGAGATATTTATTCAAGATCTGCCAGATGTTGCCAAAGAGGAAATCTGGATGACTTGACCTTGTCAGACAGATAATATTAAACAATCACACATTCTCTGGGCTTCCCTGGAAGGAACACATGCAAGGTAATACTTGTCTGAACTAGTGATGGGGCAGAAATTGGATACCATCTCTCCCACTAACAGCAAACATTCCTATACCATACCATAATCTCAGTGGAACCTATTACTGAGAATGTTCCATGAGGGTTTTAGTGTAGATTAGTTTTTCCTTATGTCTGAAGGGGTTAAATCTCACTAAAATATCTGATTTTCATCTAAATAATTTCATACTATTTTTCAACATCATGATAGCCTCATACTACTCTTCGAGCTACTGTTATTAAATGGAAGGAAGAGTTAAAAATCACTAAATAGTGCTTTTTTCTTTAGAAAAAGTATTTTCACTTATAAATCAAAGCCTTAACTACAGTGTATTTCAACATCCATCTATATCCACCCTACTTGACAACATACAACAGGAGCTGTATATTAATTTAACAAATATGTCTAGCTTCTTAGTATTCAGATGAATATATATGTCTATATACAGTAAATAATTTTTCCATGTGTTCTTTAATCCAAAAGTTTATCTAAGGCTTTGTGAGTTTTACATGCATGAGATGCTAGACTGAGTAGATACAACTGACACTGATAAACAAGAGCAGTGTCAAAAACTTTTACTTTACTTTTCAGTTTAGCAGCTGTGAAAACTAAAATTTACACAAAATCAACACAAGGGGTGATATACCATCAACAACATCCAGCAAATAACTTGCTATTGCTCCTATTTCTCTAGTTCTATACAGCAAAATCTGATCTTTATTAGGTACTACTCTGGGTCTACTCAATTGGTTGGTAATAATTTTACTCAAATAAGCACAAAAAATTGTATGAAAAATTATTTCTAAAGGCTTCAAAAAGTTAAGATAAAGAAGCAAAGTTAAAATGCTTGAAGTCCTAAAGAAGAATTTTTAAAAATACTAAAGTAAATGAAATGTCTACTTGTCACTGAAGTTCACTGAATTTGGGAACCTCTTTCCCACCCACTGAAAAAGCCAAATGTGGTCCCCTAGAGAGACACTCAGCTACAAGAAAAAAATTAACAGCCTTCAGGAAGTGAAAACAGCTGCTGTCTACTTTTGAAGTAGTTTCCCAAATTAAAAAATGGACTAAGTAAAGACCTAAATGAGTACTCTTTCTAATTTTATGAGGAACCTAAATGTCACTACCTTTATGCTGCCCATATGTATTTGGAACAGATTTACAGAATAATGGGAAAAGTCTATTTGAAATCACACAGTGAATAACAGATTTAGCTTTAAAAGATTAGGTACATATTCTCTACCTCTATATTTTAACAGAGATAAAAACTGCATTTCAAGTTGACACCTGAAAGCAGACAAGAGGGAGAAGAAATAAGGAAATATCAGGTATCGTCTCCCTCATTGGTCCCCTTCTTATTTTTTCTGATATATGGGTGATTTTTCTGTTGTCATTACTGTGTTCTGGCTGTAAGGCTCTGTCAAGGGCTGCCATCCAACTCTCTGAGCAAAGGTCATCAGTGGCAGGGATTGGGAAGTATTAGAGAGCTTACAAGGAGACAGAGATAATGACAAAAATCCAGTGTTTTAAACCCCCTGCTATACCTCTCCCACAAAATCCCCATAATGAACTTTCTATGCTACAAGGTTTTGGGGTTTTTTTAATCAACACTCTGTTGTAAGTTTCACTGGAAATAAATTATATCTTTTGCTACATGTCTTCATAACCTGGTTCAACCTTTTGGAGTTTAGCTACCAATGCACAGAACAGATTAAAAAATAAGCAAGCCCCAATCTGTAAAATAATCTCTATACAGGCCACCTGATGCACAAACACACATTATCCTCAGAATGCAAAATAAGGTCAATAGTGAATTATGGTTTAACCTATTAGCATCCCAGCACACCTAATAACCAACAGAGTATCCCATGAGCCTACAACCATATGTATAGATCAGAAGTTAAAACAGTTTTTCACAGTGCATTGCAACATGAATACCCAACAGCTCTGCAATAAGAATAAAGGTGAGGCAAAGGTGAAGGGTCAAATGCCTAATTATAAGCTTGAAACATCCAAAATTCAAAGTGTTAGAAGAGAAACCACAGCAGCATTTGTTGAGTTACTTGATTGACTCAGCAATAACAATAATTACTGTGGAAATTATTCAGGTGATGTGCAGTTAATTTGGCTTGCTTCCCATCTATAGTGTATTAGTTCCCTGATGTAAGGCTCTACAACTACTATACTAATGATAAATAATACAAATATTAGTGGTGAATAATTTTGCATATGGTTAGTTATACAGGCTATCATGAAGATAAATTAATAAAAGAAATAAGCAAAACTTGCATCTTGGTGATTTTCTTAGGAGAAACTGCTCACTCATCTTGGTGAAAATAATAGTGATGAGCAGTGACAGAGCGCAGAGCTGGAGCCTCCAGAATTCCAAAGAGCAGCCTATACCACCAACTGAAAAGATTCTCTGGAGCATCAGGATGAATCAGAGGGCCAATCCACATTCCACATCCAGCCTTTGGCAACAATATCGTACTTCTAGACAACCAAAGTGTGAAAGGCAGATATGGACCAGGTTTCATTGTTTTCTTGTTTTTCTCAGAAGACACTGTCAGTCTCAGTCACTTCCTCACCGGAGTATGTGCCAAGTAGAGTTCACAAGCAAGAAAAAACACCTCTCCATCCACCTCAAATCACATCATTACAAGAGGAAGGCAATTCATTTTCAAATTCATCTTAACTTTATCTCAGATTGCTTTTATCAAAGTGCCTTAATTGAAACCATATTGTTATTTATATAGCAAAATTGAGCATATGTGAATGTTTTATTAATCTAAAACTCAGAACTTTAACACAAACTTTTACCCTTTTTGAAGTTAATGCTACATTTTCTGCACTTGTAATTCATTTCCTTAATGTAATCATACAGCCCCAAAATCATTTCTCCTGTCAAAATATTTAAAGGTGTCTTCATTTTAGCCATTCTGCCATATGTCAGCAGCATAAAATCTCGTGCCAGGCTATAATCAGTAAGAAGAAAAGCAAAATTAAGGCTATAGATGTTCCTGCATATCTTATTAGGTAGAAGTTGGCACAGAATATTGCACAGGAACTTTTTACTCCTAATTCTCCATCTATCTCCCTCTCTTCAAAGCAGGCTTCCCATGGCATAACAAAAAGTGTGATTGAAAACTTTAATTTTACTCAGTTTCTCCTTAAGTCACAAAGTGACCATGTGCCAAGGACTTTGGGGTATACTTGATTTCGTCTCAGAGTAGTATTCAAATTAAGGACTCCACATAGAAAAGAAAACTATTTCTTGAACCCAGCCTCATAATTATATTACTTGCAATTTTTGTATTTTGTTTCCATCAATATATTAGTAATAACTTTGATAACACAAGTGTTCATAAAAATCTGTATTACATTGCTTACAAGGAAAAGATTTTAAGATTGTGCCAAATCTTTTTAAACAAAATTTGGCATTTACAAACATGGACTCTATCAGTCCATCACCTCCTGATCCAGTGATTGAGTCCTAAAACTAATTAGTACAGCATGCATGGCAAAGTTAACCTATCAACTATGTTAATTTAGGATGTAAATTTAAAACTACTCTTATAATGCACTGGGTGATACCTAATCTACTATCCCACATGAGATCCTCTGTGTGTTTCTGCCTAAAACAGTCAGAACCTTAATACCACATTTCCTAAAACAGCCAAAGCAGAGCTGTACAGCTGACACCACAGGACAGGAGGAATATGAACAGAAGTGTTATAAGGTCAACTGAAGGTGCAACAAATTACTCAGCAAAATATTTTTTTCTGTTGATGGTAGTTCAAGGCTGTTTTTAATACAATTTGAAAAATGCAGGGAAATAAAGAGGTGAAAATTAGACTATTAACTTGAAAAGACAAAGGAAAGCAGTAAGAACATCCTCAGGTCTAATATTTTTGGATGTTACTGAACAGTTCCTCAGCAGCAGCACTGGGAACAGTTGTAGAGTTTGTGATCCAAGAGTCAGTGAAACTCCAGCACAGGCAAAATGTTGTCTCTTCAGGCACTCCCAAATCAGCTTATTGAGTGACAGCAGTAACTACATAGGATTTCTGATATGTTACTGCATTATTGAAAGCTAGGAAAAATTCTAGATCAGAGATGCACTGACTTGCTTTAAATGAAAGCAAATTATTTTTCCAATGATAATTTAAATGACCTGGAGCTTTGAATTCCAAACATTTTCATTAATTTAATCCAAATAAATACTTCCATTTGCACGAAGTTATGTAAGTCACCATAGCACAAACAACATCTAAACCAATGAGAACAAAAATAGTTTTCTGTTAAAGCAAAGCAACAGTTTAATATTTTAATAAATTTTAAAGTAACAAGATTAGGAAGAAAAACCTGTGACCTTAAGGAGCCTTTTTATGGATGCTGCTATTCTAATTAATATTCTACCAGCCCTACCTTGTTATTCTACTAATACTAATTCCAGCAAAGGACATGCCAAGTCCCACCTATTTTTCTCTACATCCATTGTGCAATACTCCTCTTTCTCCTGAAAGAAGTCTGCTCAAACAGGGCTCTGTTTCAATAAGACTGAGAGACACTTGAAGATATTAAAAGCATTTACCCAGGAGTTAACCACCGTACACCTCAGAAGGCACGAGTGTAGTGCAATTCTCAGGGGAGCACAGAGCACAGACCTAACCCTGAAGAGAAACTTTCATGATAGGACATTGCTTCCCTTTTGCTGTGTTCCCATACTGACACGGAAGTTGATGGTTTAAAACTAACACAGAATGCATTTTTGCAATAAGCATCTCTTCTTGCTTCCACATGAAAAACACAGATTGTATTTTCCTGCTCTTAAGATCTATTGCCCTTCATGCTGCAGCCAGCTCTTCCATTTGTAATTTTCATACAATTATCATAGTCATTTTTGTTAGAAAAAAAGAAATTAATGCAAATTTCTTCAATCTTGGTATTAACAGTTGTAGACAAGTCATGTTAAAGTTATTTACAGTGATATTTTAAGTTGGTTCTTAAGGGGAAAAGAATTTTTAGAGAGATGATCTGGTCTAGGATTCCAGAAACATGCTATACAACAATTCAAATTTTATTATTTATGACGATAAAAACCTATAATTAACTGTTGCAAATCAAGAAAGACTGTAAGATACTGATTCTTGGGCCTTTGATCTCAAAGTCCAAGAGAAAATAAATAAATATTTATTTATAGATTTATGTCTCAATTTCATATAACACCTCCAGACAGCAAGAAGGGTGCCTTATTCTATCCATCAAGTGTGGTAACAGATTAATAGGAAAGGACGTAATGTGAACAAATTACTAAAAATAAATCAGTAGTGTCAAAAACTGTGATTGCATTCTCAAGTGTATTTTTTGTTCCACACAGTTACAACATTATCAGGTCACAAAATATTTTGTGTGTACAGAGCCAGAATGACATCTGCACCTAATGCTCGATGCTCATAAAGGACGAAAATATCATCATTACAGAATATATCAAAATGTCTAATAGCGATATTAAAGAACAGGTAATAGGGGAATCACATGAAATGCTGTAGACAGCCTTCTGCAGGGGGTAGAGGAGCCTGGAAATGCTGATACCCTGCCAGACTGTGTATCCCATTCCCCCTTTGCATTCACTGGTAGCGTGCAAACAATGGCACCAATGTTCTTCAGGGTGCAGAGTGTCCACACAGACAGAGTTTGATACCTCTGATTTAACTTGGTCATCTAGCATTTGACCTACAGCCCTCTGAAGAATGCTTCCTTTGAATTTGGAAGGTTTTACATTAAGCCCTTACATAAATCTACCACACAACGGACATGACATTTTTCACGCACCTTTTACAGATTTACTAAAATTTGACAGTACAGACACACACCCTATCACAACTATGCTTCCAAATACACCTCAAAATTAAAACTATATTAGAATTTATACTAACTTGACACATTAAATAGAAAATAATTAAACTATTGATTTATAAATAATGAAACAACTTTCATCATATCAATTGCATCTCTCTAAATAAGAGAAAATTTTGCTGGATTTTTGATATGCTAGTCATGAAAATGCATTGTTACTGTGCCTCTGCAATGTTGTGTTACCTGCTACTGACATTTTCCATGAAAGAGTACTTTATCCCTTTACCAACACCAGTTTTTAAGTTATAATTTTTAAAGGATAGGATTTTCCTAAATAAAAAATAATAATCTGCAAATGAAGCTGAACAAAGACCTAGCATGTTTAAAGAGTTTCTGATGCTCCATTAAGACCACTAGGAACATAAAAATGGTCTGGCAAATACTAATGTTCCAAAAGAGACTGTATTTAAATTGATTTTAAGTCAAAATAATAAATTATTTTTCTTGTACATTCTTGGAAAACTAGTGAATCTAAGAGTGCACTATGTAATCTTGAGTAGGCAATTGTAAATTCTTGGAACACGAAAGAATTGAATTCGTGCTTAGAGGGAGTTGGAGATCATTATTACAACACAACAAAATTATTTCTTTTCATTTTACATTCTTTTTGCCTCAATATTATGGTTATGCCAGATTCTGTTTTGAAATTATAGAATGTATGTAGACAATAGAGAATTACAAAAAACAAAAGCACAAGAGAGGACAGAAGAAACAATATCATGTAACTTTGCAGCTTTTTTCCATCCAGAAAAATTTGTGCCATTTGTCCAGATTTGAGATCCTTGTCAGTGCCATTTCTGAACTTCTTGCATATAAGAATGGATTTGTTCTCCCCAAATTGGTCCAAGACAGAAATATGTACTGCCACTTTACCAGAGGATAAAAATAATACTTTCTTCACCAAAAATCACTCAAAACTACATTGTGTAACACCAAAAACCAAACCCACATTCATATGTACACAGCTCATTTATGAAGTCAGTTTTTCTTCGTGGTATGAAAAGATGGATGTGGCAGCAGAGATATAATAATCAACCTTTTACATGCATTAAGTATCAGTAATAGGAAAGGAATGGTCTCAAAAAAGGTCAGATCTATATCCAGACACGCACTTAAATCACCGGCAGAACTGGAAACAAACTCCATGAGAGGTCCATCTAAGATATGGAAAAGCATTTACAAGATTACTACATTTATGCATTTTTAATATTATCACACCAGAAAAAAAGAAAAATCACTGCTATGTGAAATGGAGACTTAGCCCGAAAGAAGGAAAGAAGATGGAAGTAGTAGCCATTGGCATGTTCTAACATTTCTGCTCTTGAAAACTAGGGAAACTAAGAGATATGCCCTGGAGGTGATGTACTCTGCAACTATGCCCCATATTTTTGTGCTGGGTTGCATGCTTAAAGTGCTTGTAATACTGAAGTTCTAACAGCAGCAAAAGTGTTCAAGAATGAAGTCCTGCTTGTACTATTGCGTTAGTGAATTGCAGCAATGGCTGCTTTTGAGAAATATCCTTTTAACCTTGAAAAGGATTGATGTCTTCATGCAGTGATGTATGGGGATATGTGCTCAGTAGTTATGAGCAATCACTTCACCTTGCAGGCTACAGCTATATGTAGAGACCTATGCAGTTGCAGGAACTACTTAATCACTGTATAGTTTGGCCATTGGCTGGATTTATAACCACTGCTCTAATAGTGCAGTTGAATCATGTTTTCATGTTTGGGGAAGCTTTATCACAGCTGTGACCAAATTAGAAGCTTCAAGAACAAAAACCAAATCTAATTATGTTGATTTGTCAACACAATAATGGAATTCTACTACTATGACAAATCTTGTTGCATACAATATTAATCCAAGTAACAGTTAAAAAATGCTACTGTAAGATTAAAAGAAACACCTGACAAACTCTGCTATACCCACGACTCAGATGTAAAACATCAGACTACCTTTCCATCCAGCAATGACCCAAATTACTCAAAATGTCATTCTGACTCCTTTTTACACAGCTTCTTACTTTTGCATGCCACCTAATAATGAGCTATTCAGGACAGCAAGGAGGTAGCTCAAGGAATGTGTTGCAGGAAGAATACAGATGTCACTAGAAATGAAAAAGCAACAGAAATTATATTAGTGCTCTAAGATGGCACAGGATAACATCCATTTTAGCTTTTAATCACTACATCAAATCTTGAAGTCCTCAAGTTTTTCAGCTATTGATCTAGGAAAATAAAATAAAAAACACTAAATACAAACCCTCTCTTCCCCAAAAATAAAACAACCAAGCCCAAACCCTAACACAAAATAACACTCCAACACCCACCTTAAATTTTCTATAGTATCAACAGACAGGGTTAAGTTAGTTCATGTTCTGTTCATCAAAAACTGATAAAATTATTCCTTCCTCCTCTACTTACCCAATACAAAATGCAAGTTATGGACTGAGTTGCCTTTGTCCCCTATTTTTTACTGATTTATTCAGCATTCTCAAAGTTTTCTGTCACACTTCAGAAGGGTTTGACAGATATTTGGAATTTCCTGGGTGTATTTTGTCTTCCCACTTGGATATTTCTACTCTATATATTGCATGTGTTCAACACATCTCATGTAACTGAGACACGACAGTATCACTGTTTTCTGCAAAAATATGAATGCGTACTTATTTCCAGCCAAGAAATCCCAAAGAACAAGATGCCATCACAGGAAATTAGGAATGGGCCAATATTTTTCTTGCTACAAAATACCATATTTACAGAGCAACATAGTACTCTTTAATCTCAAAATAACACCACCAGAGAACTGAGCCCTTTGTGCCAAGCAATTCTCCAGCTGAATTGGAAAGAGTGAAGATGACCATGTAAATCTCTACCCAGAAAGCTTTCAGAGAGGAGCACAAGGATAGGTTGCACTGATTGTTAAGGCTCTGAGTAGCAAGGCACAACAAGGTGAGTGAAATGGACAGGGTGGAAAGAAAGTACATAATAAAGTCAGTTCAGTAATGCTCAAAAGTAGTCTTTGCCCATACATAAGCATTTATCTGTCTATACATTCTGTGTGATCCTCACTGTTGTGAAAAAAAAATAATAACTACCAGCTCCAGGGAAGACCATTTGAACAAAAGGGAAAGACAATCACTTTCCTCCACCATAGATAGCACCATCAGCTTGAAGGAAGGCAATGTTTTTGTCATTTCCTCTGCAGAATCCAAATTTTCCTCTGACTCTCTGTATGGTCAGCAATTGTCTTAATGTCAGTGCTCAAAGAGTCAAGAGAAGCTGTAGAACTGTTGAAAATACATGAGCCAGAGACAGGGACCAAATGAATGAGTGCTATGTATAAGGCATGAGATTTGGCAGATCTGTAGACACTGCTGCTAAATGATTCACAACCCTAAGAGAACCAAACTGACAACTTCAGCAGTCTTTCTGAGAAATACTACTTTTGTCAGCCAAATTTCAAGAATTTCTAAAGCCTTCCTCAAGAAAAGAGTAGAGTTCCTCAAGACCAAGCAACAGCAAGAGCAACATGAGTAGCACTTGAGGATTAGCAAAGGCAAAATAACAAATTCAAAGGTAAAACCTTAAACATGACAGATTTAAATCCACTTAGCCAATAACCAAAGGGCAATAATAAACATGAACAGAAAAACATAAATAAAAAAGCTCTATCCCTATGACTCTCTGTGTTTAGGCTCAATAAAACTGAGATGACAGCAGAACTGGAGCAGTTACTCATTGCTAAAGGCAAAGTTATGTATGTTAAAACAACAGTCAAAATGCCATCACCTAAAACTTGTCACAAACAATGTTCCTCAGCAACTGGTTTTATAATCCACTCTACTGAAAGGAGCTTCTCTAACTGCAGCCATGCATAAAACATCTCCTAAATTCTGAGCTAGCATGACAGCTTTGTTACCACAGGCAGTATTTGCTTGCATATGAGGGTAAGGGCTGTAGATACTGAAAGCACATGGCTCTTTAGACACCTGCTTTTGAAAGAGTGTCGCAGTCATTTTTTGTCTCAAGGCAGAAAGACTCACAAATACATTGGCCAAGACTAATAAAAGAAAAAAGGAAAAAGTCCTTCATTCCATGTTTAGCTACTGCTACAGTTTCCCAAACAGAATATAAACACGTAAAAGTCCCAGCTAATCTTGTGTTCAGAAATGTTAATGGAAATATGCATGCCTTTGAAATCCAGATTGCCTCTCCTTCCTTCAAAATCAGAAGCAGAAACCAAGCCTTAATTCAGCATTGGATCTGATGCATTTATATGCATTATTTATACTTGCTATTCCTGGGAATCAATACGTCATGCCTTCAGCCAACCAAACATCCAAATCACTTTTCAGTGTAACCTTCCTGCCATGATTCAGCTGACAAGAACACAGATGCATTTGAATTTAAGGGACTTCCTAGGTAAACGCTTGCTTGAAGACCGATGCAGAGAGCTGGGGAAAGTATACTAATTACACTCACAGCAACCTATTCTGCCCATCTACAACTTTAAGAAAAACAGTTAAACACTTCAATTTTTAATGAATAAAAGAGAAAACAAGGCAAGTGAACAGAACACCAAGAATTAAATCCTAAAGTAAAACTAAACCCATAAAATTTCAGAGTCTTTCCCTCTGGAGAAGCAAATGTTCATCCAGCTGGTTGCTTTCCCTTCACTCCAGTAACCACCATTCACAGTTTGACACAAAAGTGTTTTAGAGACAGCAAGGCCTGATTTCAGTGGCAGTGATCTGTTGGTGCAACTTGCCTCAGCCATCTGCCCATCAGTTTCCAAGCCATCCTCCTGCCACCATTGCCATTAGCAGCTTCCACCAGTTATGCCTTGCATTCAAGGCTTCTCCAAACTTTACACAGTCCCATCTGAATTTCTTCTATCTCTTCTAGACTGTTTCCTTTTCACATTTAGATGAGTGGCCTTCAATTTTTCATTTTTCTTTTTGCTGGAAATGAATATTAAATATAAGTCAACACATCTTAAGCAATGCAATAATGTTTCAGGTCTGTTTTCTAATCCTTTTACTTCATCTCCTCCTCTCCCCCACATACATCAGCCATATCTTCTATCACCACCCCTCTTCCAGTCTCCTTGGGAGGGCTGAAGATAGATTTTGATTTTTGCTCCTTCAGCTTGTTTCCACATCTTTCAGCCATTGTTCTTAAAACATTTATCCTTCCCTTTGTTACACAGGGCTTCCACATGAAGGAGACCCATGTGCTGCAGAGAAAGCCTCTGGCTCAATGATCCATATGGATCTGCACTCCTACGCAGATTCCTAAATATTTTTTCTAAAACAAAAAATTATTTTTATTAGGTATGAACAGCTAATCCCTGCCTGACCCATGATTTACTTGGAATTGTCTTCTTTCACCCATTGAGTCTGTGTTTTTCGCATTTGTCAAAATGAAATAGGTATACAAAAGTGTCTTCAAGGATTCAGATAACTTGTTCGGTGTAATAACTGGTTAAAACACTAACATCTTTCTATCACTAATATGATCATTCCTGTTTTATTGAGGAAACAAATATATATTTTTTAAATCCTATTGCAAAAGGGAATAAAACTGTGAAAGGTAAAGAAGCAGCAGTGCACAATTTGTGCAAAATATAAAAACATTTAGGAGTGGTATAACGCATTTTTTGCATAATAGAATTCCTGTTCAATATTAGGAAAAATTAATTATTCCTGTGAACTTTAAAGTTTTTCATTCATCAGTATTTCCCAGTTATCACATAAACAGGCTAGCAAGATTTCCAACTGAGAAAATAGTGTTATTATTAAAATTAATTATACTCTTCCAAGGCAAAAGTAAATATTTTGGTTTGTTTTAAATTCCTAAAACAGGGCAATGGGATAGAGAAAACACTGGAGAAAAATACAGCCAAAACAAAAATCTTAAGCCAAAAAGGATGGTTTGAGAGGGAAAAAAAGCATAACATCATTACTACCTAAACTGCCATAAAAAAACAAGCCAACTTTTGCAGTTGTTGACCCTGCAATGATATGGAATAACCAGTTTGGTAAACATTATTTGATATTTGACCAAAGGAATATTTGATATTCACCTCAAAGGAAAAATCTCCATGAGTATTTGAACATCCCTTTGTTCTCTTAAACTTGGCAGTGAAGGAAGTTCTCTCATGCTTTTAGCTGCCATCAACACAAAAAGATGAAATTGAATACATCAAACTCACTCCTAGAAAATGCAATCTTGAGAACAAATGTTCCTTCTCTTCCATATATGCACATTTATCCCTGGTGACAGCAATATAAAAAACACATTTGAGCATACTTATGAAAGCAAGAACAAATTGTTTAGTAGTTAGTAAAAGTTTAAAACTTTTAGTTTTAAAAGTTATCTGATATGCAAAATTGCTTTGTCTGAATTGCATACAAAAGCCATTTTAAAAACTAACAATGCAAAATATGGCTAGGCTTCCACATTTAAGCACAAACAGGAGCACTGGCTAATTGTGCATGTATGTATTTATCTTTGCATGTGGAAGTTTGTTGAGAGTTTTCTTTTTCTGCAATAAATTTAAACATGTCACACAATATTCAACCATGGCATACTTGGTGACAAGGACTACAGTAGAATCGTACCTTGTGCACTGAAGTTATGGGAAACACAAGAAAGCAATTTGATAAACTGAAAAAGAGCAAAAAATTGCCTTTTTTTTTACAGCTATGTGAAGGGACACAGCAAACAGATTTATTTGCTAATATATAAATAATTTACTGATGGTGGGGAGAAGACTGTTGACTTAAAGAACAACATCACTAACAGAAGCCATTCCTTTTTCTTAGACAATGACAGAATTTCAAACCCCTAGTATAGCAGAAAGTCCAGGAAGCAAGCCTGATCCTACAATTATTCAAGCCAAATAGAAAATTGCTCCACTACAGCCAAACCTCATTAAAATGGAAATTTAAAAATCACCATTTAAGATGTACAATTTTCAATAAAATAACCTGATGTTTTAATTTTTTTTTTTTAATGTATGGACATAAACATTCATTTTGTTACAAAAATGGAAGACAAAATAAGGACTGTTTCAGATTTACCAAGCTGGAGAGCTACAAGCAAAATACAAGTACATATCTGTGAAAGGTTGACACGTGTTTCCCATTTTCTAATTCAAGACAAACTTTTTGCACAAAGGTCTGTCCACCAGCTTATTCTTTCATTTTTAACCCCATATACAAACCAATATCCTTGGCCTTACTGGTTAGGTCCTGTCCAATTTCCTAAGCCAGTGGTCTGGAACTGGGGAGCTGGATCCTTACTTCTGTAAAAACTTTCTTACAAATAGGTGAATTGAGTAATAGTAACTCATTAGGTGAGTTAATCCCACACTTTATAGAAATCTGTTAGAAGAACCCTGTAAATTATGTTGTCCTGTCAATTAACACATATCCTGGGCTTAATCCTCATCAGCTGAGGAACAGGAATATGGGCCCTGGAGTTTGGAGCAACACCGTTCCAGTGGTCAAGCAGGACTAAATGCTCTTCACTGCTCTCTAGAAATATTTAATCTGAGAGGCATGCACAATGAATGTTTCATGCACACTTCAAGAATTAAGCATTTTACAACATTACAAACACAAATACTTTTGTTTCCCAGTGGCTGAAGCACTTCTTTTATCCAATAGCCCAGTGGCTAAATCACTTTTTCTGGAAAGCACTGAACAATGTTGTTTCTTCAGCCTGAGGAGGCTGAAAGATGCATATTTCCCTGCAGAAAGTACACCCCTGGCAAACACAGGGTGTCTGGGGTGACATAATTCACCTTCCTGCTAAAGCCACACCACTGAGCAAACCATGATTTGTGATTTACTGGACTGGAATGAGGACTGATTCATTGCATGACTGTGACACTCTCCCCTGGGGATAAAGACGTTCTCCTTGGGAGAATCCCTCAACCCCTTCACCCAGGCTTTCTGCAGAATCTCATTCAATTGAACAGGCATATGATAGTCTGCTGTCAACATATACTTGATCTTACTTAGTTCTGTATGAGGCCAAGAGCTAACTAAGCGATCTTACCAGTCAATAATACGCTGAGTCCGTGATACTACCGCTAATAATGCAGTTGCAAGAAAGAAAAATGAAGGACTCATAAGGTGATACTGACCACTGAGTACTAAATGTGAAAGAGTCCTCGCTAGTCTCATTCTTCAATCACAGTGCCTGTGGTAGATTGACCACAGCTGGCAGGTAAATCACTCAACCCCCAAGTAGAAGAGGGGAGAGAACTGGAAGTGGACAAAGTACATAAAGGATCAAGACACAGGCAGTTCAATAAGCAATTAAAAAGAAAGGAAGAAAAGCAACCTCTTGCCACCAGGGGACTCAAGCCCAGCCAGAGTGATGCCCCAACAGCAGCTATCCTGGGAAAAAGTCTCTCCTCCTTCCCACACCCCCTACCCAAACACATTTTATTGCTAAGCATAACACCATATGTTATGAGACATCCATTTGGTCAAGTTGGGTCAGCTGCCCCAGCTCCATCTCCTCCTAGCATCTTGCCCACTCCCAGAGCTTTCACTGAGGTGGCAAAGTGAGAAAGAGAGAAAGCCTTGATGCTGTGCAAGGACCATTCATCAATAGCAACATTGGTGTGTTAGCAACACTGGTTTGGTCACCAGCCTACAGCACTGTGTGGACTGCCATGAAGAAAATCAGCCAAATTTTCCAACCCCAGCTGAACCCAGCACATGCTGAATCAGCTCAGACTGCCTTCACATTCCTTTTAATTTCCAGGCCCCTACATTTATCTTCTTCCACATAACTAAATGTGCAAACAAGCAGAAACACCTTAGCATCCTCAGCTCAGGAAAGAAATTTTTTTTCTCTCAGGAAGACTTGGATGTTTAGGCACTGGCTTGAGATGCTGCATCCAGCTGTTATAAATCAAGATTTCCTTTTAGTCATTTCTCCTGTTATTGAGCCAGTACCCATGGGAGCACAGGGATGCCATGAGATTAGAAATACTAACGTGTGGAAAAACTGAAGGTGTATTAGTACACCTGCTGCTATCACTGCAGCACACGGAAAGCAAATGAACTCAATTCTTCACTTTTTGTATGGGTAATTTTTTTGGGGGTAAAAAAAATGTACTCTTTCTAAACAGAAGATTAATGTTATAGGAAGGCTATACTTCATGGGAGGGCCGAGGAAAGGTCTCATTATGATTTAAATGAATACCTGTGCTGGTTTTACCTTGAAGCACCTGAGGGGAAGGGATACTAGGAGGTTTCTCTCCATAGGAACTTCTTCTGTGGATGGATGGGACCAATTGGAGGCTGGTTTAGTTGTCAACAGCCTGAGAAACCAACAGGACAAAAAGTCGGTTTGCTCTGTGAATCACATTTGAAGCAAGTAAACCCCGGGAAATCTCTCTTGTCTCACAAGGTGACACCGACCTGGCCCGGACCAGGCAGGGCTGGGCTCTGGAGGCCGCTGGGCCCCGTTTCCAACCAGGAGCCCCGATAACCAAAAGAAGCCGAGCCCATTGCTGAGATCCTCGCCCTTTTCCCGGTGTGTCCGTGGCTCGGGGGGCCCTGCCCTGCCCTGTCCCGGCTCGGAGCAGCCCTGGGGTGGCCGAGCCCGCCCGGCCGCCCTCACGGGCTGGGGGGAGGCAGCCGGGCCCGGTTCGGGAGAGCCCCCAGGGCTTTGTGTGCTGGGCAGGGCAGAGGGAGAACCCCCGGGCTGCGGCTGGAGCTGGGGGCGGGCAGCGCCGGGGGAAAGCCATGGACACACGGCCTTGGCACCCATTTCTCCTCTGCGTGGACTCTGCGGTTCTCGTCCTGCCCCTCCAGCGTGGCCTGGGCACCCTGAGATCCTGACACAGCTCCGGCATGGCCTGGCACAGCCCCTGAAACTTCTGTGGGACATTTTAACTTTTCTAATGCTCAGATAAGACTCACAGACTTTCCATCAATCCTTGGCTGAGAGGGAGAAGAACAGAAAGGATACACCCAAGTCAATGAAATAAAAGCTAAGTTTCTAAATGGAAGGAGAATAAGGGGACAGACACCATGAAGATTGGCTGAAATATATTTTTGTAAGTTATAGGGGTGGACCGTACTTCACGAAAAAATTCCTTTAAACCATGAAAAAAAAGAGACATGGGGGCGTGGAGCAAGGTGCAAAGAGTTTGAAGAATCCTTTGCCCCCAAGAAAAAAAGGGGATCTCTGTTCCTGGGAATGAAGTATGAACAGGGAGAGAAGTGAGCTAAAGAGAACTTTTGCCTTTAAGTAGCTTATCCTTAAAAGTAATACCCGGTGACTTTCTAACATGGCCCACAGCTCAGCTTTAGAAAGACTGTGAAGTGGGAGGAGTTTCATGATAACAGGTACTGGGTGTCTGTTATTCATGGAAAAAGTGGAGTCAAGAGAGAACTGGTTATTTCCTCTCTTGAAAAAAAAATCCTTATAGCTAAACATGAAGAAACTCCTCTCCCTAAAGTGAGCTGGAAAACATTATTTAAGTATGGAATTCACTGAAGTGTCTCTGCATGTTGTTAAGCTGGAACAAAGAGGAAAGAGGAAGTGGTCTGAAGATCTATTCTGAATTTATTACTATTTTCCTTTGTGTTGTTAATAAATTTTTTCTTTACCCCCTGTTAATTTTGGAACCTGCTTTGTTTCTACTCCTAATGCTATTTCATAACAATAGGTAAATATATTAAAAATTGGCAAACCCAAACTATAACAACACCTATAGAAAAATCACTCATTATCTCCAGACTTTGAGAGCCTTTACAGCTGGAGACAAACACTGCACCTTCCAATATCCAGCTTATTTGTTGGGTGCACCAAGACCTTGGTAAGTGGATCCTACAGCTGCAAAACATTACAAGTGATTTGCACCATTACAAAATGTTTGACAGCAGTTGCAGATTAACAGCAGTGACTCAAATCTATCAGCACTGGCTGCAGAAGAAATGCTCGCCCTGGCTCGGTTCCTTCAGTGGCATCTTGGCACTGCCACCAGGCTGACAGCTGCTCTGGTTGGTTTGTAGCACATAAGGAAGCCTTGCATGGGACTGCACAACCCAACGGGAGCAGAGACAGCCCTCCTCCCAGAGGATAGAGGAGAGAGCATCGTCACGGTCCTGGGTCTCAGCTGATCTCTGTTTGCTCCACCAGCCCTAAGGGATTTTTAACACCAGAGGGAAAGGCACCCTAGCCTGTGACAGAGTTATTTACAGTGGTAATTTCCCATTACTTCAGCCAGCCACAGACAAGAACAGCACAGATCTGCTCTTGTCATTCCTAGGCAAGCTGTGTCTAGGATTAGATCTACAAGTGTACTCTGACTCCATAAGTAAGCCCACTTCCACCCTTTGCCAAAGAGAAGAACCAGGAAGACTTTAGTTAGCATTAACTCTGGAACACATCTGCAGAAGAGACTTCTCCTTTCAACCTAGAAATCTTTCCTGCATATATTCTTTTTATAGAAGACATGATTTAGACTGCAACCCACATGATGTGACTGTGCTATCTGTGCTATTCAAGCGAATTTGAATTTTTCAAGTGGGATTTCCTACTATATATATATATATATTTCAAGATATATTGAGGATGTTCCCATCATTCCTTGTTACTGCCATCAAAAAAACCAAATTTTTCTCAGCAAAATTTCTGTCTATATTATAGAGCATATTGATTAAATACATGATGCAGAAAATTAAATGGGCAGTGAAAATATAGATGTCTCTTTTCTAGAATGAAATTATTTCAAAAGCCATTGTTCTATGCTGATTTAACTTAGTTACAAAGACAAAAATTTGCAAAGTTACTTGATTGTTAACATCGCTTAGGAGGTTCCAAAAACTTTTTTTATCATTACTTATGGGATGCATCTATGAACAAAAGGTAGGATGTACAAAAGACCTTTTGTGGGATGAGGCACTCCTAGTTGAGTGTAGTTTTATTAAAGAATATTGGCTTTTTCTAGATACAGAAGCAAGTTGTGTTTCTCAAGCACAGGAATGCTATATACTACTGCCTAGATACTGCCCCACACACTTCTGTTGGATTTCTGTACCAGGTGCCCAGATTTCTGCTGTACCATTTACTAAGTGAACACCAGCAGTCTGTGTGTAGCACAGAGGAGGAGAGGAGACACAGGCAGGGTGACCATCTTGCAGAGGTGTTTGTGAGGAGAGCACGTAGTTCCTTTCACACTTCTCACCCCAAAGCACAAGGCAGAGCTGACTGTGCAACCACCATCCCTAGGGCCTGATTGTCCACTCCATTTCACATGTCATGGTTGTGCAGTGGAAATCAATGAAGTTATAAAGCCAGAAAATTGGTGAAACAGAGACTGGCCCTCACCCCCTGAAGGGGTTTCAGTTCACTGGTGGGTGAAACAATCCTTGTACATACATTTGTCAATCTGGTCTCATTTATGTCAATTAAAAGTATTGCTTTTGACTTCAAGGGAGTCTAGTCACATTCGTGTACTGTTCAGAAGGTGTTCTGGAGACTTTTCAAGAGAAAGGCCTTTTTTCAGGTAGAGGTTAAAACCTGTACACACTAGTGATGAATGGTATTTAAATAAAGTTAGCAATATTCTTTAAATTTGAAGATTCAAGGTATTCAAGTGTTCTATGAAAAACTGCAGATTTCTGACCAATAACATTTTTTTGAACACCTACCATTAATCCTATACATCTGACAGAAATAAAAATAATATCTTTAATCTAGGCTTGATAATCAAGACAGGGTAAAACTATAGGTTTTATAGTGCAAACTTAGACATTCTTTTTTAGAAAAATTCATATACTCACATGAGACAGAAGATGCCATACAGTGAATTGCAGTTTAACAGCAGGGAGTAGGACCCAATGCAATGATAGCTACTGACCCACACAGTGACTTTTGTTTACAGTCTCACCAAAAAAATCACTGTTTATGTCTCTTACATAAAGGACAGAATAATAACAGGGTACAAGGCAAGATGGTAAAAATTCCCCGTCCACTTAACATTGTTTTCAAGTTTTTCACTCTGACGCAATCAAAACAGTTAATAAACTGTGGACTTTTTTTCATGTAAAACAGAAAATGCCTATAACTTGAATAAAGATTAAAATTAACACAATTTTTTCCTTCTTGACTTAGAATAGATCATGTTGCATTGCCAGGCACATAAACTCAACCTAGGAGCTCAGTTAACTGAGGAGCACAGCGTAGGAGTAACATTAAAACACATAGTGTGATTCACCCTAAAACAAACAACAAACAAGTTAAACATTTTGCAAGAAAAATTAAAAAGAGAGGTGGATGTAGAATAAGATTAAGTTTTGGATTATGAAAGGCTATGAAAAGTTAGACAATAGGCAGGGCACACAAATGTGAGAAAAACAACAAGAAAAAAAAACCACTGTGTGTTTTTCATTATTTCAGGTTCTTAAAAGGAAAATTAGTCTTGCCAGAAGGAATACATGTTCAATTTTAATTCGGGGGAAAAACTGTGTTACAATAGCATCACAACTATTTTAAGCATTGAAATATGCTAATTAGAGTGCATGCTAACTACACCAAAAGTCTTTCCTTGATTTCCAAAAATTAATTAAAATTTTATTTTTATTTTAATTTTAATTTTTTTTTAATTTTGATTTTAAAACTGGAGAGTTTTAAAATTAATCTAAATACTACAGCATTCTCAGTTTGAAAGGAAATCCTTCTATGTCAAAACATAAGACTCCATTCTACCTTTATGAAGTATTAGTGCATAGTTTTTCTGTGTATTAAACAAGATTTTAAAGTTATAAGAGGACAGGGAACACGGCATGGGTTTTTTTATACCCGCTTGTCATGGGTTAGGAACAGTATCCCTCAATTAATACTCCCACTAAAAAGAAAACCACAAACCACTCCCCTCTCCTTCCCCTGAGAAACACAAAGGACAGAGATTGCAGGTTGAAATAAGAAGACTACTGCAAACAGGATTAAATAATCAGAACATCTTTTTTTAAAGGTGCCTAAGATTAGAAAGGTTACTTCAATAAAAATTGAGGGTTCACACCCTTAGCAGCTAAAATTTTATCCTCTATTAGCCATGTCCAGGCTGAAGCAAAGTTAGGCTAAGATACCAAGCTTGAGAAGTTAAAATAGTTTTGAATGGGAAAATAATCCCTTTTTTTCAAGTGTGTGTATATATATATTGTAAGACCCCAGCATATTACAGAAATTCTCAGAAATAAGCCTTAAACATTAATTTCCCACATAAATGTATCCTTTTCAGGAGGACAGAGCATCTGTTGAACACAAGGAGCTTACAAATATCATTATGAGAAAAATACCCCAGAACACAATATGTGGAAAAGCCATATCAATTTAAGCAAATTATATGTATTACTGATAGATTTTCTTTTTTAAAATTTTTTTTTGGAAGAACACTTAACACATGTGACACACAGCAGCATACACTTGTTTGGGTACCAAGTGCCTTCTGCTTCCTCTGACTGGAACATCAGCAGGACCCAGCCTACATCCCAAAAGAGAGCTCAATGCAGGTCTGAGTGCCCAGAGAATTACTGTCTTCATCTAATGAAGCACTACCACTTTTACATCCTGTTTACAGGCACATCATGATGATGCATAGACCTTGCTAAAGGCAGAATTATATAACAACACTCTAAAGAAACTCAGATGAAAATATAGGTCTTGTGACAAATTGGGCTGCTATTTCCTTGTGATTCTTCCACTAATTGATTCAACTAAACATGACAGTTTTATTAATATATTAAATCTTTATATAAATCTTTACATATTTCTCTCTATTCAGCTTCATAAATGAAAGATTTTGATTAAATGTAAGAAATAAGTTACACAAGACAGCTTCTGGTCCCTCTCACACAGGAAGGATTACAAACAAGTTGTGTCTAAGCTTGCACTGTAAGCACCACCCCAGGGACCTGTTCATCAATACAATCACTGCCCTCCTCTGAGCACAAAGGGAGATCAGGGGTAGCATGCCAAGGCAGCCTTCTCCTATAATCATTGAACTCAAAATGTTTTAGTCAGACATCAAAGAAGGAAGATGGATAGAAACCAGCCTGACCTCCTCGACATTCATGGGGAGACTCAGAAGCTGCGTGCCATCAGTGCAAAAGCAGGTCACTGGCCACTGCAATACAGATGCTGTAATGAAACTGCACAGTTGGTGGCACAGTCTCAGCCTGAGAGAGTAACCCCCCTGTCCGAAGAAAACCAAATTAAAAAAAAAAATTACAAAAAAAAAAACCCAACAAAATAAAATAATAAAAAAAGACAAAACAAAACAAAATAAACACAGACACACACACAAAAGCAACAGATGACCCAAGCTGATCAAGTCAAGTCATATGTCCCTTAACATTCAGCCAGGGCAAAGAGGACAATCTGTTTTCACTCCTGATGCAATCCTATGAACTGAGAGGATAACAGTGTAGGATTCGGTGTCATTTTCAACAAGGCAAAGGGATTCGGATTTATCTTCACTGTAATCAAGTACAATTTGTCTGATTAGAAATTCTGAAAAACTACTAAAGACCTGATGAAGTCCACTGTTTATACTAGGAAATGCATCCTTCTCAGAGCTGGGACTTGTTCATAGGTGCACCAATTTCAGTTTATGGGAAGAGATTTACTGTGCACTGGCTCTGTGCTAATGTGAAAGAAAAGCACTTTAAAAACTAAACCTTCTGACAACTCACAGAGCTTCTGAAAACTTTCTAACAACACTACAGAAAAAAGAGATTGAAACCTATGAGAAAGTTTAGAACATGGAGGATTGTCAATATGCCTGACACTTTATGCAGTGAGTTCCAGCTTTTGGGAAGGTATATGCATTCCAATTTCCTTCCATCATGGTGAGTAAAGCTGAGATTTTCACACAACATCCCTCTTTTTTTTTTCCTTTCCAAAAAAGAAAAAAAAAAGAACTTCTATTCAAAACACTGATTAACACTCTCCTTTTAAACAATAAAAAAAAAACACTGTCTGGAAGCAATCCAGTGTTTTATCTTGTAGATCTATCACGCATCTCATTCTTTGAGCTTCTTTGCTCTGAGGCATTTCAGAACAAGTTCTTAGATAAAAGCCTACCCCAGCATAGCGATGCTACCACAACAAAAGGTCGGCAGGCAGCATCAGCATCTGCACCTGGGCACCAACACTGCAGCAAGCCCCGTGCTTCCTTGTAACAAGGAGCCCAGGTTGCAGAAGATGATTTTATCAACTGATGCTTTGAATGCTTATTTCTGAGTGCTTGAAAATCCTATGGTGACAATTCCAAGAGTAGACATACTTTATTAATATGCTATTACAGGCATTTTTATATTCTTTTTCTCTCCATGCAGCCTTACAATCATTTATCAATTGCACCACTCCAGGGACACAGCCTAACGCTGTTTCAGTGGGAATTAGTGTTGATTGCCCCACTGCACATCACCTATGTTAGCTTTTCTTTAAAAGGTTCTCACTTCAATCCTGCTGTTTTATAGTTCAACTTAGGTCCTGCTGTTTTGTAATTCAGATATAGCACACAGAAGGGTTTGGGTTTACCCCAGGATATGTTTGACAGAACTGCATTTAAAATCAACATTCACTTTTATTGAAATCATTCATGCTGTAAGTTTTAGTCTGCTCAAATGAAAAAGAGCATTTCTACGGTGATAAAATACAGGATCTTCTTCTATGCAGAAGAAAAAAAAAATCATTCCACACTAAAAAAATTCTATTTAAATGCTTGCTTGATTTTTTTTTTTCCTTTGTAAATGTAGAGTACTTCCCTTTTCTGAGGTTCAATATACACTGGAAACATTTTGTAAAAGTTAAGTCTTACTCAAACCATTCACTCACAGATTACTGTTACTGAACAGCCTCACTTGGAGACTGGAGGATTTGCTCTGTTCAACAGGCAAGAGACACTGGTATCTCATTTCAAGCATGGCCTTCATTACAGAAAATAAGGAGAAAAAAAAAAAATCAGTGGGCTACTATCACATTTCACTCTGTGTTCTTAGACCATTTCATCCAATCCTTTTGCTGCCCAGGACATTTTGATCCACAGCCTTCTGCAAGTCAGCTTAACATTTATCAAGATCTGCATAAGAAAGGTGCAGTGGTTCTGCCTCTGCTGTTCCACCCAGGCACAGCTGGGCCAAAGAGCTGAGCTACAGCTGGTCCTGGGAACCCCATGCTGTATTGCTCTGTGCTTCTAGTGCTGTCTAATTCTCTGCCAAGAAAAAACCATTTGAGGGAAATTTAAATGCCTTCTGCTATTTCTGGCACAGGGAAGGACTGCAAGGCATTGCTGCATCCATCTGCATTTTCAGCACTGAACAGCATGATGTTTATTCCATGTCAAGCATCAGATTGATGCTTCCCCACATGAAAGGCAGGAAATACCTATGCAGCCACAGAGACACTGTTAGATGGGGGAGAGTAAAACAAAATCACAATAAGAACTCAGAGAGGAACCATGCTGGGTCATGTCTCTTGACAGTTGTTTACAATGAGCTGATCACAGCTCATGTGAGTGGCTCAGATTGGCTGCCAGCAGGAGAGTTACCATAGCAAATTCTATAAAAATAAAGAAACAAGACAACAATTACAGAAACACTGATAAATCCGTTAGCCTTTTACCAATACATTATGCCTATGGAACACTGAGGTACTTGATGAAGGCACTGTCACTGCCAGAAGGATTTTCTGTCTGAAATAAAGCATGAATTAATGAGATATAACACAAATGGACGTTGCTTTTTCCAACTTGTAAAACTTCACCAAATCTGTGACTGTATTTCAGCTCCTTATAACTCCCGGGTGACTGCTTCTCATATGTTTTAAAATATTTTGCAAAACCTTATTTTCCAAAATCCTGAACATCTACACAAAACATCAATATAGGGGCACTTACATTAAATCAGGCTTTTCAGTCTCCAGTTAGTAGTTTGTACTCTATGGATTCAAAATTAAACTCACTATACATGTTTTAGTTTCCTGCCTAGGAAACACAACAGAAGTCCTTGAACACTTTAAGTACCCAATACCCATCCTATTACTTGAATTTGAAGGAGCTGCTATTTCACATTCATTAAATTTACACGTTTTGAGATAATATACTTGCAATTCATGTTTTGTGCATACGTGTGTGCATATACACACAGAACATACTTATGCAGTAAGTGTCAGCTCAGTGCACAACCTACTTATAGGTTGTAATATATTTTACTGCTCCTTTACATTTATTAAGCCACATCCATGGAACTTCAGAGCCTGAAAAGAACTACTCTGGACCACATGCAGTGATGGCTGAGCCAAATCCATTCAACCACTTCACCCCTCTGTCAGTTCTCCCTTCATTGACATTAATTGATACATAAACGGAGGATGTATCCAAGCAAAGTGGCACATTACTAATTGCACCATCTTCATTAATATTGCATTATGTGTTTCTGTGCTGTAGAGAATTGACAGTGCAAAAATATGTCAAGAGCTTATCAAAATGTGCATATAAATATTTGGTCTAATTTTTAACATGAACATACTAGCAGTCTCTGCTTCAACAGCCCAAACCGGAGAAAGGGTCGTTTATCAGCTCCTAACCAGGAACAAAAGGCAAATAGCCTTAATTTCCCAAACACTCAGAGCTATTTGCATCTTTCCTATGCCCCTTGGATAATTAGGCATCACTGCAGAATAAGAAGTCCCTACTGTGTTACAGAGATATCTGTCTGTAAACAGAGCACTTCCATTTGCAAAAAAAAGTCTTAACAAAAAGACAGATAAGGAGAGGTCTTTATCAGAGTCACACAGAACTTTAGGAAAATCACTGCAATAAGGACCAGTCAGAAGAAACATTTCTAGACAGGAAATAATAAAATAAATAGAAAGCCATCTTTGTGCCCAAGTGTAAGAGACCGCATCTTATATGTGGTTTGCTTGTAACTGTTTAAAAATATCTAAATAAACATCCAACCTCAGTCGGAGTGACAATAATGTATGCTCACAATCAATGTGGATTTAAATGAAAACAACATTCGTGGACTTGTCACAAGGGCAAGAGATCAGGATTAAATAAAGAGGTATTGTAGCTACTGTGAGTGCTGCAGAATCTGCAAAGGATCACTCATTTTTCAGTAAGTGCAGAATGGCAAGTTCCTCACCCATGTACTGATTAACACTTTTCATCTCTGAGCAAAGTTTCACGTTTTTAGCAAAAAATAACTGCAAACAGGACAAATACAAGGAGAAAATGCAGAATCTCTTTTGTTCTTTCCACCTTTCTCTGTTTCTCTTGCAGGCTAAGAATTGGGGCACTTGAGCCCTAGCAGGATATATATATATATACAAATAACATGCAAAACTGTGACCAGCCACAATGAACCACATAAATATACAAGTAATCAGTTTAACTCTACAACTGTCTCAAAACAGAACCAGCTGCTCCCAGAACAAGAGACAAAAAGTTTTTTCCAGAGTCAGGAATGGATTTTTTCCTGCCTGTACTTCTAGCCTTTCTTCCACTTCTCCACTTTATGAAAAGCCTCACTGAGCACTTCTTACACAGAACTGAGATCACAGATGGCATCCTACTGTAATCTGGGTAATATTTTTGTCAGGTTTTTTTGCAGTTATTAATAATTAGAAATTATTAACTCAAGGGACATATTGTCCTGTAATTAAAGTTCAAATACTTTCTGTCATGCAAAAATCTAAGCATTCTAAGAAATATTTCAGTTATTAGTGTATAATTTCATTCATTTACAGACAGCAGTATATTAATTACAGTCAGCATGGAATTTTGAGATTTTAGTAGATTTTTTTGCTTCCTCTTATCTCTGATGGTTATCTTTTATGGTGCTAAGATGCAAACACAGATTCATGCAATTAAAGTTTCCTAAAGCCTGTTTATTTTCACCAAGTTTTCTTGTGACAAAGTTAACTTTCTTCATAGCAGCCTGTGTAATCTGTTCTCTGCATTTGAAGATGAAACAGTGTTTGTACCACACCAACATTTTGTCTATTGCTGAACAATGCTTGCCAAGGCAAGAACCAAGGTTTTCTCTCCAACCTCACATACACTCAGAGGCCAGCAGGTTAGGGGCGGGCAAAAGGCTAGAAGGGGACACAGCTGGAACAGCTGCCTGCACTGACTAACCAGACATTCCATTCCATACAATGCCATGCTTACTATAAAAGCTCAGGGAAATGGATAGGATCTGGGGTCATTCATGATGGCATTTGTCTTCCCAATAAACCATTACACATGTTTGATAGGAGAGGGAGAGATGATTAGGGCAGGAGGTTTGCTGCAGGCTGGAGTCAACCCACCACATCACTCTTTGTGAATATTTTCTGTAGCTATTATCTATCTTATCTCCTGTACATTTCACTGGCTGCATTCAAATCACTACTTCAGTGATCCAGCAAGAACAATACCATGCATACCTTCCCTAGTAGAAAATAGGCCACCTCCTCTTTCAAGCTGACCTTGGTAACCAAGCAAAATCATCAAAATCTCAAAACTAAGCAAATAATTTGGAATGAGGAATGCATCTGATATAGTCATAGAACATTCTGTGTTGGAAGGGTGATCCACAAGGATCATCAAAGTCCAGCTCCTAGCCCTGCACAGAACAGCCCCCAAAAAATCACACCACTTGCCTGAGTATTGTCCAAACCCTTCTCAAGCTCTGTCAAGCTTGGTGATGTGACCACTTCCCTGAGGAGCCTGTTCCAGTGTCCAATCACACTCTGGATAAAAAAAATTAAAATTTCCTAATATCCAACCTAAACCTCCCCTGACATAGCTTCAGGCCATTCCCTCAAGTCCTATCACCACAGAGAAGAGATCAGTCCTGCCCCTCTGCTTCCCCAAATGAGGGATCTGTAGACCACTTTATCTATATAAATATAGACAAAATGTTTTCCAAATACTGAGCTTTGAGCATTTTTATCTTTAAGCAAATATTACATTAGAAAAATGTGTTCCTATTGAGAGCACCAATATCACCCTGCAATTTTAGTGCAAACCGATAAAATTCTCCTGCTGATCACCAATTGATCAATTACTAGAAGAGTATGAAGTATGAAGAACTACTGAGCAATTTCAGTAGTACTAAACCATTTGAAGGACTACTGAAGAATGTTCTACACAGACAAGGCTTTCACAGCACAACTGTTTAATATTCCAGAAATACCCATGCAGCAATAACTCTGCTTAAACATTTATGTAAGTGAGGACCCTGCTCCATCAGAGCACAATACATTTGGAAGCAGTTTCTCACATTGTAAAAGTCTGCTTCTGCCCTACATCCCTCTGGCACAGGAACAACAGCTTTCTTTATTGACAAGGCACCCAAGTAACTAGGCAAGATCTTGAATCCTAGTGCCCAGTCCTGCAATTTTGATCGGCAGACTAAGGAGGGAGCAACCAATTTCCATCTGTACACAAGCAAACAGGCTGAATAGGGCAGAATGTTCATAAATAAGCAGAATGTGCCAAATATTGAGCACATTAGTTGAAGGCAAATTTTCAAATGCTTTGAAATCTCAAGCCTTCCCCCTTAACAGCTGCAAGTAAGCCATTTTGTCCCAGTTCCACAACAAACCCAACACCAGTGAAAAATCAATACACGTGTTTGAACATCCAGAGTTACAAATACTCACAGAAAGAAATAGTATTATTATGAAGTCCTTGTGCAAAGCAAATAAGTGAGTCTGAAGCTATTTAGCCACCAAACATGCAGCTATTATTGAGGAAAAGTGACAGCACAGGAAATGTTTCTTTGAAATTGAAGTGAGGTACTGGAAAAGGAGTTGTGCAAAACAAATGGTTTGATCAGTCCTTGCTATTGTGGCTCAGTTTTTATTCTCTATACTTCAGATCTCAAAGCCTAAACAAAGAATAAAAACATCTATTTGATGGGTTCCTATCAGAGAAAGACAGTATAAGAGTTACAGAAAAACTTGTGAATAGCAGTCCAGTATGTGGCATGCCCTGGTAAATCCAATGCATGCCAACAATAGAGCGGATTCAATTTCCATGCAAAAAAACCCAATTCATTATGCTGACTGCCAACTGTATGGGATGGAGGAGAGTGAGAATCAATGAAAAGAAGGGTTATTTGATTACACACAGAGATTTAACTGCTGACACAAACCTGCACTCTTGAAAATCAGGTGTACAAAAGGCTTCCATTAATCTTTTGAATCTTTCTTTTAGTGACTAATAACAATAAAAGCAATGGTGTCTGGCTACATATAGATTATTAAGGAGCAACTGCAAGCACTAAACATTTCAAGAGCAAAGAAAAGGTTTTCAGTATTTCTTTACTAGTAAAGAACACAGAAAAATAAAATGAGAAAGATCTTCACAAAACTGAACTCTGTTTCACTTGATGGTAATAGCTTCTACCATATTTTCAATACATCCCAGAGGCAAGGAGAGAAGTGGTGGCTTAACACCTTAAATATAGACTAGAAGCAAGTTAACAGACACTTGTTTTCTGCATACATTTATTGCTGCAATAATGTAATAGACAACACCATAAAAACCATAAAGTTGCAAGATCTCCTCCAGGAAAAAATGCATGATGTCATAGGAAAACTCATTCACAGTAATTCTTAGATCCCTGAAATACCACTAGTTCAGGCATATGCAGAAGTGCATAGCTAGACTCTGATTCACCTGGTGAATGATGAAAAGAGGGAAATAACACCTGTATGGCCTTTTCCCAGTGAAAAAGATTCTTGATCCTTTAAAAAAAATCCTGAAAATAATCCTTTCTCGTCCAGCATATCTACTCCCATCTAGGCAAAGAGTTTCAAACTGAAATTTCTGCAGTCTTAATAATATTTCACATCTTCCATCCTAGTCCTAAAATCTGCAGCAGAGACATGAAGACAACAAACCAGGAGAGCGTAGACAAAAAGTCCCAAATTCTGCTTTGTACCAAATATCACGCCTACTCCTCCCTTCTTTTTTATGTGGAGAATAGTTGAAAGCCCGTAATAATAAAATTACCAGCATTTGCTGGAAAGTATGAGGTGGATGGGTTAAATATGGCTTCACTTTTTTACTTAATGTCTGCTTCCCAAATAGGAGGAGACTCTTTACTAAGGAACAGCCAACATTTTGCAAGCAGAGACAAACAGATATTGAAAAGGTTACTTTGGTGGCTGGTCCTTTTCGGGAGAACAAAACCATTACTTGACCAGAAAACTCAGTGTCTCATTTGCATTTCTTATTATTTTGTATCTAATAGTGAAAAGCTTCCATCCCATTAAAATCTGAATAAAGCCATATTATGCAAACCAGCTTTAATATATATTTTCTAGCACAGCTGAAGTGTTTTCAGATCGGCTTCAGCTCAACAGAAAAACATCAAATATTAAGCCATGCAGAATAGTCATTGATCGAGCAATTTCCAGTAATAAATAATACCACAATGCTTTGATTTTGGGGTGTTCTGAAACAAGCAACTGACAAGAACTGAGAAATTCCTTGTTAAAACCAACAGGATTTCTAGGCTGAGCTAGATCTGGCCTAAGCCCTGACTACAGCTCTGCTTCTCAGGGTCCTTGGGTCTAATAATTTGCACACTTTATCAGCTGGCTCAGATTTGCTGGCAGTTTGCTGCTTTGTTCTGGTTTCAAAAGACTCTGAAGCTGGAACAAGCACTAATTAGAACATTTCCAGTGAAAAAGGTTGAAGTTTTCACCTGGAAGATATCCCAAATACAGTGGGATTAGTTTCTAGTTAAAGCAGCTGAAATAAAAATCTTGGCCTTTCAAAATTAAAAATGGGCAACTGCTATGCAATTTTGTTGTGCATCAAAACATTCCAGCCTTGTTCTAATGTGGAAAAAAAGGACAAACACTGTAATCCCAAAAAACTGCTGAGAATCAGAACTGTACTCTCTGTTCATTTTTCTCAAAATACTCCAGATACTCAATACCCAATAGTGTATGAAATTAAACTGCTTTGTTATTATAATTTAGAGAGGGGGAAAAAAATGAAGGAACACATAAAATTGTTATTTAGACACTTGTTTTTCACTGCATGTGCAGAAATTGAAAGTTACTTTCAACAGTTCTTAAACTCTAAATCCTTAGATAAGATTTTGAAGTAGAACCTCCAGGACTGCATTGTTTGATCTCATCTGAAAGCATGGCACCAGCATGTTGTGAGGATGTAGCAGAGATGGGCTCACACCAGCACACAGATGTTCTTATGCCAGACATTCACCAGGCTCATGTGTTCCAACAAAATACAGATGAAAAAAAGTATTAACTTGGGACCTTCCTTTGTTTCTTCCTGCTTTACCAAGATATCTTCCTCTATAATTTGCATAAAACTAATTATGGGCTTTTCAAAATAAAAGATCTTTTTAAATCTTATGGACTTTGCCATACATCCATTTCTTTTCAGCCACCCTCCACAACAGCTCATTCACAACTTAAACATAATTATCTAACAATCTGGAAAAGTACCAACTATATGCAATAAAAGCATGAGCATAAGAAATATTATTACTTCGAAATATAAATCAAATGCCACTGACAATTCCCCATAGTGCTAAAAAGAGTATGGGTAAGAAAATAATGATATATCCCTTAAAAATTGCTGCCCTCTTTTATTAAATCCTCCAGATGCATTTCACATAACTTGTTTGTCCCTAATCATCTTCTGTTTTGTTCCTTAATGCAACATTGCCAGATAGTCAAAGTTTCCAGTGGGGACACTGGCGTGCTTTTGTAGCTAATGTACCAAACCACATGCCCATCACAGATTCACAAATTCCATGGAGGTGCTTTCATTTGAAAACCAAACTTGGAATCTGGAGATCAAAACAAGTAATGAGCACATGTGACAGTGTCTTTGCCACATTAAGTGATTTTTATCATATCCTTTGACTAAAAAGAACAGTGAGAACTGACACTGCAACCATTTTGCAGCACATCACCTGCAGAAAATTGTTTTAAAAGTTGCATTTAGAAAAACACCCCAGATTTTGCAACTTCTGTGAATTAATGCTGTATCTAGAAATTCTTTATAATGTATATATAGAGCTAGTGCCATAGATATGGGTAGGAATGCATCATAATATACTGAGACCTGCAATAAAAAGACCCAAGACACAACTTCAATTTGACACAGGAAGAAAAACAAATCCATAGCACTGCCAGTGCCTTGGCCCTGCAGGAGTGCAAATACCTTGTTAATTGGGATCCCCAGGTGCTCCCCAGCAGCTGCCCATGCTGTACATCACAACACGAACTACTGCTACCCCATGGTCTCTTCCAGACTTGGCAAACAGAACAGACAAGGAAAAAGGGTTTCCTCTCTGATCTCCATATCTGGTACAAGAGGTTAACACACCAATCCACCCAGTCATCCCCACAAACAAACCCATCTCTATTAACAGCTCAGTTTGAAGCTTCACAAAAGGATTAACACTGTCATCCTGACCATCATTATGGCTGAAGGGGAACAAGTCCTTACACTTCTATTCCATTACTGACTTGTGATATGATGAACACATAGACAGAGTTCAGGTGAGGATTTCACAGCTTTTCACCACTCATTTCCCCTCAAGCCCTCACCTTTCCCAGAACATTGTAACTGCTGACATGACTTTGTCCTGCAGTTTCTACTACACACTCATAGTTCATTAAATACTTGTATATTCTCAGACCTTTAGTCTCCTGTTTGTACTTATTGATTTCAATTCTTCTCTACTATTATTGTCTTCGTACCAATAACTTAGGGATTGTGAGAAGTATTTTAAACTCATCTGTGTGAAAGAGCCATGGAAAAGCAAACCACATTGCCCTAAAGGTTTGATAGTTTTATGTAGTCACAAATGAATTTTCTGCAAAATAAAATATGAAACACCTCTACTATAAGAAATGCTGGGCAAATTCATCTCATTCCACCAAAAATAGCATATTCAGAAGTTAAAAATAAAGTCTTTCAAGAAAAATAATCTAATTGGTGATACAACTTCCCTTCTCCTTTGTATTCATGAAGTTTAAACTTCCTCTGTAGGTTTAAATCTCTTCCCACTCATCTTTTCTTTTTCAGCCAGAAAACCAACAGCACTGAGGTCTTAGTGATGAGGAATGACTCACCAGTAAATGCTGAGTCACAATCACACTAAATACACTCTTACATCTTGATGGAGCATCAAATTCAATAGCTTTGCTTAGTCACTTGAGCTTGCCCTAATTCCTATGATTCACTCAATTTCAAAATTTTGATTTCTGATTTCTTGGTTTTGCTCACAACATATATTCAGTTGTATAACTCTTATACAACTCTTAAAGCAGAATTGTTGCAAGCCATCACTAACCCTCAGTCAGATCCCAGGCTTCAGACACAAGGTGCATCACTTATCAAATCCAAGTGGACAATATGCCACAGTGCACTTTGGATTAATTTGGAAGTGCTGATCTCCCACTCCTTGCACACCTACAAAGAATTCCAGCTGACATGGGAAGATACATGCATTATAATTTCACCCTGCCCTGACTCATGCCAGCAACAACCTACCATCAGCTAAAAGCGTGACCTTTCTCTGGGAGGGCTCCTCAGCCTGACAAGGTAAGGCACAAGAAGCAAGTGATCAGCAGTTTATGCATAGGGTGAGGTATTTGACCATGATTAAACAAGCCAGTGTTGGAGTGACAGATTTCCGATTCCTCAGTAACAAATTTCAGTTTGTTACCTTTTGTCCTGTCTGATGGTAGGTAAAGCAAAATAACCCAACTATTTCTGTTCATCCAACTACTTACATGTGGAAGAAGCTAATCTTGGCCTGAATTCAACCAAGGTAATAAATTTATTTCTCTTCACAAAAAGAAATTGACAGCAATGTTTTATCTAATTACTCCTAGCATTTCAGCCATAACCCAGGGAACTTCTCTAAAATGTTACAGGCAGGCTTAGCATGGGGAGATGAAGGAAACTCATCACGGAGAGAGGGAAAGGCAGATGCAGTGAATAGGTTTCTGATGACTACTACACTGCAGTACCTACAGGAGGCAATTATCATTACACTGTTATTTATTCTTCTGTCTTCAGGCACAGATTTTGTGCTTCCTCACTGTGCATTTCTGCAGCAGCTGCACTTACAATTGTTGCGCTAGTGGTTAATAAGCCCGTTAATGCTGGAGGCACTCAGCCAGTTATATATGTTCAGAAAAGTTTCTTTTATGAACAGATACTGTGAGGAGGGCAGGGGCAATCTCTGGGGATTTCTGGACATAAAACAGACCACACAAAATCATATGACATTCACAGAAATCCTACAATAAAGGTTATATGTCTTTACCCTTGCGGAAGGAACTACAGCTTTGAAGCTTCTTTGGCTAGCTATTCTGACTTTAACAATACTCAATAATAGTATGGGGTAAAAACAAGCAAAAAAATATATTTAACCTGTTGTCATAACAAATGAAGTGTAGGTCATATGTTGTCCATAGGCTGTGAGTTCCCAAGTCCTTATCCAGGTGTCTACTACAATTCTAAATTTTTAAAATAAGCTCACCCTTGTTACAGGCTCTCCTCTCTAAAATATTGTCCTTCACCATTGTATGTTCTAATGTAAGTAAATTAAAGGCACATCTCAATCAGTCTAAAGAACTCTGCAAGAAGTGCATTTCCTACAGGCACATAAGATTCATAAAACTATCCTGACACTATTGCTCTAGACATCCAAGATCTACCCCTAAAACAGAAAGTAAAGACAGCCATGAAAAAATTAATCCTACCTCTTCTTTCCCACCCCCATCTAGGCTGAATTACTCAATGTCTATATCAATGTAAGCATGAAACAAAACGCTTCACGAGATCCACCCCAAAACAAATCATGTCTTGGTGTCTTAACACTCACCTGGTTCGGGTGACTGGTCTGATGTAGGTATGGGATTAGCTTGAATCCAGGCCTCACACTATGGTGGGTACAGTAAAAGCAACCTTGGCACCTGTGTGTCCTTTTTAAATTCTACTTTACTCAAAATCTGAAAATGTTTAGTTCAAACATGACTGTCTTGAAGCTTTTGACAGAAAGAAGTCAATTTTTGACTGATTTTGTCTCTGCTGAGAACAATATTTTCACCAGGAAAACAACAAGCAACTTTATCAAAAACTACTACCTCCTTTGTATAGAAGTACAAAACACCACCCTGCTCAAGAGATATGTACTTGTATTTCTATTTATCAGTGCCAGCAGTTGTGGGGCAGCCAATCCCTCTCATCTTTTCAGAGTTTTGACATGATAAATGTTGGAGAGCTGCTACTGATACCAAAACTGACCAGCAGGACCACAGCTGGAGAGAAAAAGAGAAGATAGGACAAAAGTAGTGAATACCATATGTGTGCCTTATTTATTCAAGCTGTAAAAAGACACCTTCTAAAATACTCAAATCCCATTTTTAACATAGCTGTCTGCTCATGCAGCTCAGTGACCTTGGTGCACAGTAAAAACCAATACAGTTAGTGAAGACTGATTTCAATAACTTTCTGGAAAGGGTCCAAAGCAGCTTCTGCAGTCTCTGTATCAAAGACAACACAGAAGAAGAAAGGCAGACAGTAGGTGCTCTTAAATCTGGTGTGAGACTTATGCAGTTTTCTGCAACAACTTAATTATAACATTTTCAATGGGCAGGTGTCCTGGTTCCATCCAGGACAGGGTTAATTTTTTGCAGCATCCAGAAGGGGGGTATGACCAGGACACTGAGGTTATTCTGTACCACCTCACATCACTGCCAGGGCACAGGAAAGAGACTCTCTTGTAGGGAGAAGTGGTTTCTTCCCTGGCACAGAGATCTGTCCAGTATTGTCTGTTATGGGTTGTGTTTATCATGTGAATTCTTTTCTTGCACCCTCTGGCATACATCTCATTGCTGTTACTGTTTATTTTTTTTTTGTCCCATTGCTGCTTCCAGTAAATTGTTCCTATTTCAACCAATGATCTTTGCCTTTGGGCCTCCAGTTCTGTTCTCCATCCCAAAGTGGGGAAGGGGAAGGCAAAAGTGAGGGGAACAAGCAGCAGTGTGATTGTACTGGGAGCAATTAATGGGGAATACCATTCCTAAACCCTGATAAGATTGTCAGGCAACTACACCCCTGCTACTACTTACCATGGCTACACACTGGGGTTAGTAAAGAACTACCACATTTCTATTCTTGCATCAAACAGTACAATGTTTGCTTAGCTACAATTTCTTCTAATCAATAGAAGAGTTTTACTTGTAAATTGTGTCATTTTGTCCATAATTTTCAAGGGAAAGTGCTGCAATGCTGGTGTTTTGCTTTTTAAAAGACATTTGCTAAGTTAAATATAGTTATCCATTTGGTTAATATTCACCAAAAAAAATTCTACCACTGGACCCATCAAAGCAAAGAAAAAAAAAAAAAAAAAAGACTCGACCAATGCCAACCAACACTGGTAATCTACACAGTAGCCAAGTGTACCAGAATACTAGTTTTTACACAGAAATTAGGATCTTATTCAGAACACTAATCTCTTCAAATCCTTAAGTGCTCCATCAGGAGTCTTGGACTGCACCTCTCTGCACACAATTTAAGCTGCTTTCTGCAGGATGCCAAATATATATGCACAGAGAGCATTACAAAAACAAATACCAAGGCACAAACAAAACGACTTTAATCAATGATTGAACAGAGCCACTTCAGTCTCTTCAGTCATAGAAATGGTCTTGATGTCTTTCCATATCTCACTGGAAACTATTTAAACAATGGCCTTTTCATATCTTTATTCACACAGTTCTTTCTGTGAAATATTTACCATGACCAAGTGGACTATTGCTTATTTGCAATTGGTCAAGAAGTGCTTTTTGTGTTCACTGGAAGTCCAGTGTTTGCAATGAGCTTGAGGTAAATAAGTTTCCCTAAACTCTGGAGAATAAAATCTGGGAAGATGAAAGCTCAGTGTGTTAGGAGAAGGAGAAAGAAAATGTATTAAAAAAAAAAATAACTCAACACAGCTTTTTAAGATTTCAGTCCTGGCTTCAGAGCCAATTCCTTCAGAAAGATGGCTAAGTGCACCCTCAGGTCCCTTAAGGGACCAGCAAGATTTTAGAACAGGTCTGAGAGATACAACAAATCAAGAATTCATCATGATGCTGATATCAGAGCCCTTATCAGATGTGCCCATCTAGGAGAAAAGCCACCTTGTTTAGAGACAAGGTCTAAAACTTGTAGTTCTTTCCCTTTAAAATTGTCAGAATTACAATACTAAGTACTCATCATTATTCCTGGGGCTTTTCTGTGCTTAATTTATTTTAAAAAGCAAACAAAACAAGCACACACTCACCAAGGAAAAAAAACAGGAAAACCCAAATCAAAGAATATAGCTTAAGGGGGAACGTGAATTTCTGAATCAAATCACAACTTTAAATGCTGTAAAAAAGAATCAATTTCTTGCTATATGGCCTTCTAATGAGTTTCTGAATTTTGTCTTTTTGTCATCAGATATTTCCTTTCATGGATCAGAGGGGAAAATGCGTTTCTCAAGCAGAGACAGAATGATGTCTATCCGTGTCAGCTGACTGGCAGAATTCTGACAGATGCCATGTACATATTAGCAGGTAGTAGACAGGAATTACGGGGGAAACTAAAGTCAGGAGGTTCTTGTTGAAGTAATTACTAAGTACACTGCAGCCAAAACTAACTTTTTTTAATTTTCCAGTTTATCACCTCCCTCTAGTTTGCTGTCAAGAGAGACTCAGGTGCACACTTTGCAAATTTGAAGTTTGGTTTATTTTACTTAAATGGGAAGTAAATGCCACACTTAGAGATATCACAGAAAAATAGGCAAGATGTCTACACTCTTTTATTCTTTAAGTTGTGTTTTTACTATGTCCTTTCTCTTGACCTATTGGTATGAGGCAGAGAAGAGTAATCTGTAAAGTAAACATTGGTGCAAAATTCAGGTCTTCTCAAAACAGTCATTGTAACTGCATTGCTGGTTAGACAAGTTTCATCATTCCAGTTTCTCTTCTCCCCCACCTTTTCCAAATAATAATGAGCACTAGCTAATTACAAATTGCTACATGTCTTGCACAACAACAAAGATGATAAAAAATATCAAATAAAAAGTCAAAGATATGCTTAATGACATGCTGTAAGCACAAAGTAGCCAAGGCCAGGGCTTTCTTCATGATCTTATTTTGCAAGTATAAGATCACATATCTCATCACATTTGTTCATGTACACTCATCTTTCCCAGCAGAAGCATTTTTGAGATCCACATTTACTACAAAAACTCAAACATTACTATATCTTCCAACATGCACTCCATTGTTTCACCTTCCAATAATATTAAAACAACATCCTGCTATCCTTCTTTAGGATAAAATAACATAATATTTCTCTTATTTTCTACAACAATCATAAAATCTTAGTTCTGTGATTCTGTGCTTGTTTGCTTGTTCCATTTTATGCTCCAGATAACTCATTAAAACTTAACATGTTCTTTACTCGGTATAAACCTAATAGTCCAACTTTTCTTATTTTCCTACCTTCACTGTAGGTTAAAATATTATGCAGTTAAACTCCTGAATACACTCTAGGCACCCTCTAACTCATTTTTACAACAGTGCCAATGAATCCAAGCGCAGCCACACTACAAATTCTGAATCGTTCCAATCCAGCAAATAAGAAGGGTGATTTTCCACAAACAGTTCTAGACAAGAGGCAAAGGATCCCAAAAGTTGCATCTTCACCATCATGAAATAACTTCCTTCCAGAATCAACTTAAAGGTCCTTAAACAATATCTAGAGGGAGCTTGAAATTAAAATAAATAAATAAAATTATCCACTGAGAGGGAAAAAGAGAAAATCCAAGTACTTTAGGACTAAAAAAAAACTAGCAAATAAAAAAATATTTTAAAAAACCCTAGCCACCAGCAAAAGTGACTATCTTTTGTAACAGAAAAAGTCCTAGGCAGCGTAAAGCATTACTCAAACACTTTTCCCAGTGATCAAGAGAGCAATAAAAAACAAATACAGCCACAAAAAATAAAAGAAAAAAAAAAGGAAAAAAAAAAAGAAAGGGGGGGGGGAGTTGGAAAAGAAAGGGGGGGGTGAAAAAAGGGGGGAAATCAGGGGGGGAAAGAGCAAACCCACCGGGGAAAGCAAAAAATAAATAGGAGCCCAGCAGTATTTTACATTCCTTCTAAAATTTTGATATTATAGAGGCATAACACAGGCTTTATTTTTCTGCCCCTACTGGAAATAAGAGATACCAGAAGGAATTTTTAGTAAGGTAAGTTTGCATGAAACACCCAACTCAGTTTTGTACATGTTAAAGAAAATTATATTTATGCAAATATTGAAAATAAAACTGATAAAAACCATTTATGGCCTAAGTGCAGTTCGTCTATCACCCTTGAAGAATCCATTGCTGTTCATTTTTACTGCTCACATTACTGCTCCCAAGACAAAAGAGCAGCAACTCTTTAAGCTACCACCTAAAGCTGTGGTGGAGACATTTTGTAAGTAAGGAGGACAAAAGCTGATGAATAGCCAAGTACAGCAACCTGAAAGAAGAGCAGCAATGATGACAATTCTGATGACAAGGGGACATCACTGGCAGGAAGAAATGTGCCACCATGGCATTTTCCAGCTGGGCTCTTCAGACAGTGATGCTCCTAGATTTTCTGTTGTGTATAAAGTGCCATTGACTTTTCTGATCTAGTTGCTTAACCCAAGTAATAAGCTGATTGAGTATTTCTGCTTTTCTGCTATCCAGATAATTACTGAAGCACTTCAATATGCTCCCATAACATCATGTTGTCTGTGCTGTTCCTGTTTCTTGTTCACCCCCAGATGTAACTGCTATTCTGATAAATCTGTTCCGTAACTATAACAAATGGCCCAGTTACAAAAGCTCCTGCTTTACTGTAGGGGACAAAACCCAGCTTCTTACTCAGAAGTTGCTGCAAATGCACCAGTACAACATGTAAAACATTCATAAAATCATAGAATCATGACAGTTGGAAAAGGCCTTTAGGTTCACCAAGTCTGTTAACCCAGCACTACCAGGTCCACCACTAAACTATGTCCCCAAGTACCAAACCCAGATATTATTGAAACACTTCCAGGGATGGTGATTTCACCACTTCCAATGCCTGACCAGTATCCCATCCAAAACTCCTCTGGAACAACCGTATATTTGAGACTTTTTTAGATAAAGATTATACATTACCCTCACATAACTTCCAACTTTGACACTGCATTTTTACTTTTCTTCAGCACATCATCCATCAGTCAGTTATAGCAGGTAGAAAAGCCTTTCATCTTACACGGACAAGGTAGCAGCAGTGAGTAAGTTTTGGGCAGAAGAAACAGATATCAAAAACAGGGTTGGTTTTTTTTCCTAAAGAAAAACCTATGAACTACATAGTATAAACAAAAACCTGACAGCGTTTTCTCATGCCCACAACAGAAACAAAGCACTGGATAAGTTTCCAGAGACGATCTAGCCTGTCCTAAAGATGGATTATTCATAACTAGAGCAATATGTATCAAATGGCTAGTTCAACCTACTTGCAGAGAGTAATCATTTCACATAATTCAGAATATAATTATATAGTATGAATGATTCAGAGAAGAAGGCAGCAAAGCCCTAACAGAAATGGGGGCTTCAGAGTCAGACTATCAGGTGATTTTCTGGGACAGGATTAATGCTTGCATTTCTGGAGGCTGAAGAGAAGAGCTAATAGAGGTGACAGATATTTTCCATTCCAAAACAGCTCAAATTTTTTTTCTCCTCCAGTGCTGCTCATTTATTCTCAAACTTACTCGTTGAAAAACCAGAACTTTCTGAGGTGACTAAGAGATCAGTCTGATACTTCTGGCACTCCAGCCCCCTCTTAAGTTTTATCTGGAGTGGGAAGAGCAGCTTGGGATGGTGATAAGGAAGACAAGTAAGATTAGCAAATTAGGTATAAAAAACTTAATGTTCTGTTAAAATACCAAAGTCTATGCACAAAACGTTGTTCAAGGAAAAATAGAAAATCTACTTACTCTAGAAGGACTTGAAATTCCTGGTTTTATTTTTCATTTACAGGAAGCTATCATAGAAGGCAGTATTATTTGAAAACACATAGATATGAAAGCTACAACTTTTATTTCATAAAGCCGATAGGGAAAGAGGAGACAAAAGGAAGTGGATTTTCCCTTCTCACAAAATTTTCCCTCCTTTTCCCCATCCCAGTCAAAAACCCTACAGCCAGCCAAGGCACTTGGATTTAGATCAGCTCTAACACTGCTACATGCAACAAAGCAAGAGGCTTAGATTGTCGCAAGACCTTAGAGATGCACATTAGGACACTGTAGCTTTCCTCAGTGGCATCAGAGATATCATTGCAGCAAAAACAAAGTGGGACTGGCTTTGCAGAAGAATCAAACCAGTAGAAACATTCCTACATAGATGGGGCTGCAGATGAACTTCTGTCAGCACCACCAGAGCAGCACTGCACTCTCACAGCTGCTAAAGAAAATGGGTCTCTCCTCATTTTGTGTCACAGAAGAAGCAGCTGTTGAAATTCAGCTTATGCCAGTCCAGCCCATCTGCTCAACACTGACTGCAGAAGGGCACACACAGTGAAATACAGAGAGGGAATGCAGAGGATCCACACAGGCCATCCTTTGCACATCAGAGGTTAGAATAGAGACTCTTGTCTCTAGGGCACAAAGCAGGTCAGAAATCACTTTGGATCCTTTACTTACGACTACTGCCAGACAGGTCATTATGTTCTTACAGAGATTTTGCTTTCCATGCAATCCCAGACTAAAGGAAATCCGCAACAAATAGCTCTTGCTGTACAAGGTAGCATCTGAGCTCAGGAGAGAGCACGGCAAGTGAAAACAGGTTTTCTGCTGTCACCCCCCCAAGGCTATCTGTATCTCTCACCAGGATCAGCAGGGTCCATCATCCACAGTAAGTATTATCTGAGAAAATCCACACACTGCTCTGGATCCTGAGCAGCCTCTCCCCCAGCTCCTACTTTAGGTTCTGCCACCATCCAGAATCTCTCCTGAGGTGTGTAGCAAGCATCCACACAGAATGACTCCATCCTCAGGAGACTCCAAGGAACCAGCTGGGTCCACAGGATGACAGTTCAACCTTCCTCCCAGAAAGGCAACATCAAGTACATTTCTCCAGTGAGACAAACTGAAATGGTTTTCACCGGATGATTCTGAAGACACAACCTCATGCTACAGTGAATGACTTTGCACTAGGTGTCATGCAAGCAGTCAGTCCAGACACTTAGTTTGCAGATGGATGCACTACTATAAATGCATAATTAAGTCTTCCTGTACACATACAGAACTAACTCTTCTCATTGCAAAGTAGTCCAATAGCTCCTAAACAACAAACACGATTTACTTCATGGAGCTGCCTTTCTTTTTATCTCACGCCTCTCTCAGAAGTGCTGTGGTTCCTTCAAACTTGACTTCTAAAATGCACAAACTATTTTGTAAGCCAAAACCAATATATTTTCTTCTCCCCACCCCCAATGAATTTAGCCTCTATCAGATAAAGATGACTCTGATAAGAGTCCTATCTTCCAGCCTGGGCAATTAATCATCTTGGTAACAGCAGACTGAAGAAATCAAAGAACACATTGCATAAAGAAAAATCCTATATTTTACCATTTCTCCCTTTGGAAAACAAAGGAAAAAACCTAAAAAAACCTAAACCCAAGCCAAACCAATGAACTCTGAAACAATGCATCTTCAAAGGTTTTCTCAGTTATCAAAACAGCAAAATATACTGAACGATTTATAAACATGCTCTCTGACCAGAAGTTTGAACTGCTAAAGACAGTGTGCATTTTGTGCACCAATTTCTTAAAAGCCACGTTGACTAAGGATATATTTTTGACCCAATACACTTACATAAAGATACAACTATTGCTTGAATTGATACTGAATATTAAATTACCAAGAACTCCAACCAGCAACTGAAAAAAACCTACACCCTTCAACATTCCTGTTGCACCAGGCAAACTCACTGAAATAAGCTGTTTGCTAAAAGGCTGTTCAGGGACGACCATTGTCATTGCTTAATAGCTGATATGGACCATTGAGTAGGCAAAGCATCTATGTTCTGCAGAGTGAAAACTGCTTACCTGGGACAGATCTATTAGGCTGTGCAGCTTCATTGATGGAAATGAAGTTATAGACATTGACAGCACCACTGAGGATATTAGTTCATAAGGGAATGAAGCTAAAAGATTACGGTAGCAACAGATAGACTGTTAAGGCCTGGAAAGCCTATTATTTTTCCCATTCCTGATTTCTTAGCATTGTCCTTTCAGTGCTAATTACCTAATTAAAGGAGCTGTGTGATATTAACAGCACATCTACTTCTTGTGAAGAGCTGAGAAGGCAAATTATTAAAAAAACAGTCTCTTGCCATCTTTAGAACAATGACAAAGCAACATTTGCAAAAGAAATAACATGCTCTCAGTTAAAAAAAGTCCCTAAATTCTTCAAGAACATCAGGTTCATAACCTGCTGACAAACACAGGACCTGTGATTTACCCCAGATGTAAAACAGCAGCAGAATTTGGTGCACTGCTTGGACTTCAAGCACAACATTCATTAACTGGAGATCTGTGTGAAACAATTCCATGCAGAGGAAACATGAAAAGCTTTCTGGTTTGAACATGTCTCAGGTAGTGTGACTGGGTCAAAGAGTGGGTTGAGTCTTCTAAAGCAGTAAAATATTCTAAAAAACAAAACAAGCAGCAAAAAAATAAACCCTGGATCAGAAGTTTTGCAAGCACTTTGTTCGTATCCACTTTATGCTAAAATGATCAATATCAGCTTATTCCTCAAGCCTGGCCCAATTCACCAGATTCTACTAGAGATACTGAGTGGCTTAATTTTCAAATGTTCAATTAGCATTATCTTGAAAGGACAGATATTTTTATAATAGGCAAAGCAGTAATTGAGCATTTACAGAGAGCAAAGAGTATAATACAGGTGTCCTGATGCATAAAATTGATGTATGCAACTGTTATAATTGCTTTTGAAAATATTTGCCTTAGTGTTAAGATAAACAAGCAGCCATCAAGATAGCTGAACACATTCTTTCAGCCAAACTTACTAAAAATTCATCTTGCTTTACACTCTACCATTCCCTTCTACTCCCAGGCTTCTCTTGCCTTGTCAACAGCCCTTCTAAAGCACGTAGTCAACATTACCCACAAAGGTATTCAAACAAACAAAATCACAGTACTTGGACAGCTATTGATCCCATCTTTATAATTTTTAGATTGTGCTCAAGAACCGAGAAATGTTTTTTCTTTGATTGTTCCATGGCCAATAGCACGCTTCACAGGCTAAAGGACTGATGTGGGTCATCATAAAATATTTCCTTGAGTTTGTTAAATAGTGTGGAATTTTTCATGGTGTAGTCACAAAAACATTCGAGTGCATAATCATTTGAATAAATAGTCAAATCATAGCAGAGAACTATACTTTCAGTTTTATACCAACTCTAAGGTATGTATTCTGCCTTTATGTATGTCAGCTTAAAACTTCACACCAAATCCTTCCACCAACTTCAGATTAATAATGCTCTTCACTATCAGTAACAAGCTCAGATTCTGTAACACTGGCAAAGATTTTGCTCTTCATAGTGCCCCCTAATATTTTTGAAACATATTGCAGTAGCTGATCCTTCACATCAAATGTTTCCAAGCACAGCATCTAAAAACTGCATTAAAAATCCGCAACTTATCAATTTAGCCATGCTGAAGAAGGTTTTCAGAGCAATTATTCACAGTACCCCAAGGAAAATAACATTTCTCAGACAACATTGAAATTAACCAGAGACTCTTAGTCACTGAAGTATGAAGACCTCCAGTTTAAAAGACAACCAAGTCATAGCACCACTGATGTCTCAAAAGCTCCAGCTGCAGCTGACCTTAAAAACTCCAAAATATTTTGGCCAAGCATGAAAGACTAGATTTGTCATAGTATTAGTGTGCACTCTATAGGCTAGACAGGATTTAATCTAACATCATATTCAACCATTGAGCAGAATAGCTGCCTATTTACTCCCAAACTCAATCATTTTGAGCATTACAGCAGTTACAGCTGGCCCTAAGTTCTACGGCTGAGATTACCAGGCTGCAACATCCACTTTCACAGACGAAAATATTAAACCGAACCAAGCAGGTAAATTGTCTCTGGAGCCAAAGACTTTGCTGGAAGTCAAGGACCCCAAAATCTCTTGGTTCAAGCCGAGGTCTCCGCAGGATAGTTTTTCTAACTGCGCCATCTACTGCCCGAATGCTACAAATGTCATCAATCGGTTTCCCCCGACGCCCCGATTTTGATGCTTCAGAGGTTCTCAGTCATAAAACAGCCCTTGAAAGATCACAGACAATTTCGGAGAAGATCGTAAAAAGCAATAAGAAAAGGAAATCTATTTTCAGGCTTAAATCAGCTGTTAGCGTGCTCTCACCTCAACTGCAAAAGGGTACCTAAATGAAAGGGGACTGAAATCACTTAGCTCAACTATTAAAATAGTAGTGCTTCTTAACCCCTGCCTGCCCTCACCCCAGTGAGCAAACAAACAAAGGAAAGAAAGGAAAATTATAAAAACAACGGTGCACGGTTAGTGGAAAATACTATCACTCTTATTTTGCTTTTTCATTAATTTAAAGCTTATAACTCATATTCATACCAAATAAGGCAAAATAAAAGCAAGGGAAAAGTCCTCACTGTACCATCAAGCTGATAAACATCAACCTATACATACATGGTATCAGTAACACCAGTGACTAATGACTGGAGCTTCATAGCAGAAACAGATCACTGGTAGGCTTTCCCGAAACAAAACACTGTGTATCTCCCTCTACCCTGCTGATTTCAAAACAAGTTAAAAAAAAAAAAAAAGAAAAAAGAAAAAAAAAGAAAGCTGCAACTCAATTGGTCTGAAAGTGTATAGAAACAACAGCAAAAAAATATGCAGTTCATCTTCAGGAAAAGTCACTGAACACAGTAAGCTGCTTCTTCTCTTTATCTGGTCATTTACACCCATATCTGTCCTTGCCTGTATTTTACTGGGCTCAAAGTCTTCCCACACTCTTGTCTGTAGTGTTCCTGTCACTTTTCATTTGAAAGAAAGTAACCAAAACACTAGACCAATTCTCTGCCTGCTTCTCTCTTGACACATCACAAGATCTCATCACTTCTTCTTGGAAGGGACAGTAGTTCATAAAAGACAGTTTCAGAAACAAAGTTAAGCTTCTCTAAAGAAAGTCATAGAATTTAAGATACATTATTAGAAAGCAATCATACATCTTGCACGTATCTAAGAGCTTGGTTTCTCACTTCAAGAGAGCAAAAGACATGGTTCCACTGGTCAACATCAGCAAAACCATTACATTTTTTGATACTAAGAAGAAATATAAGGATCTGCTGATTCACTGAAACACATGGTCACATTCAACACCTTTGGTGGTCTTTAACTCAAAACTAGAAGCACCCTTAGGTAGAATAAATTAGCACAAAATGGCTGTCAAGTGCACAAAGACACTTTCCTGTATCTAAAATGAGGGACCTAGAAATTCTTTTGAACTTACAGTAGTGATCCACACTGTAACAGGACAGACTTGGTGGGGGGAAGGCTCAATTGTCCCTCACCTTTGAGCCTCATTTTTCTTCTGATGAGAATCACAGAGAAGAGGTACCACATGCTCAGGCCCAGCCCTTGATCTGGAAGAGTCTGGGTCACAACACACCACAGGACGAGACATGGACCAGTTGCACTGTGGCACAAGGATGTGCAGGGAGAGCAGAGTCACACCACCCAGAAAGATCACACAGCTTTTTGCTGGCACACAGAAAATGCTGGATTCTGAAGGTCAGTGTGCTGCACTGCTTCCTTGCTAGGTACCTGGAGAAAACTTGGAATACTTCTGTCCCCCTGCCACAAACCATCCATACCATCAGCTGATCACAGGGACCGGAACTTTGCTTGTGTTAAAGGGAGAAAACATAACACTGATATGCAGATGCAAAGAGAAGCTAGTCCAAGCCATCCACAAGAGCTCGAATTTAAGAGGGGTTGCATCTTCCTCTGTAGTTTTGGCCACTGATCCAAGCAAAATACAAAGTTAGATAAACTACTGCCCCTCTTCAGGAAGGCAACTTCCCTATTCCTCAAGATCTACATTATAAATGGACTGTTTTTACCTCAGAATAAGGGACTAAATAGTCTTCCTACACACACCAATTGCCACTAAATTACCATGAGATCTTCTCCAACCCACACAAAAATCTATTTGTATCCTCACTGCAGTTTTGGCAGTACATCAATTACTTTGACAACCCTCACAACTGTAAGAATATGTATAAACCTTGATCCAAGGATGAAATACTGCTTTCATTAGCTTAAAATACCACTAGATAAGCAAACCTGCCAGCCATATTAGAACATTTTGCTGTTCTATTATATTCTAGGGGAATCATCTCCTCCCTTTCATCTCTGTTTTTCTTGTAGTTTGCAGCAATACACCAGAGAATACAAAAGCCCAAACCCTGCAGTGGCCTTCTGGCGCCAGCCATGCTAACTACTCACTCCAAAAGGCTTTTATTCAAATTTAGCACCTTGCAAACATTCTCTGTCCAATTGTTAAGTGAAGGTAAAATGTTGTTCTGAACAGTTTTAAAAGGCAGGTAATTGCAGACAGATAATCATAAGTAAAGCCTGTACCCTACCATCATGCCTGAATACCCTCCTGATCTGTAAAGAGACAGGGATCAGTGTCACAAAGATGCTGCCTTATGAATGCAAAAGGATGCAGGGGAGCAGGAAAGGAGGCACTACTGCATACTTCTCCATTGTGACTATTAGAGATTGTTTCTGGTGCATCTCTAGTCTAAAATACTCAGTGACCATATATAGCCCTTGTCCCTCCTACCTGTGCTGCCCAGTCATTTGATCCCCTACAAGAAGTAATGCTGTCCTCGGGATTCTCAAAATAATACATGACAAACTACACATCCACTAGTCAACTCTAGATGCCTCTAGAGTGCACCTCACTCTTTGGCTTCACAGCTTCTACACACTGCCACCTTTTCCAAATATTCTGAAATTGTTCCTACTAAAATCAAAGAGGCTGCTCTGCCTTGGTCACAGGCTTGCAGCTCCTACTATACTGAAAAGGTCCCCCTTGCTGTAAGCAGCAGCAAATCTTCAGAGCAGAGTAACACACAGCTCTTCAACTTTACAAGTTTGGGAGTCATTATCTCAAGGGCTGAGGTATGTATGAGTCTCTTCTGTTTTCATCTCTGCTTCTTCACCATCGTGTTGTCCAGCTATTTCTTTTTACCTGGGGTCTTCAACTACCTCCCTGCCTCTCCTGCCTTTTATGGTGCCAGCACTCTTCCTTCCCATCAAAGTAGACCGGCCTAGAGTATATCATAGCTAACTGGAAAGTGACAAAATCAGAGGGTTAGTCAAAAGCTGATGATTACAGAAAGTGTAAATTCTCCCTCTCTGACATTTTCAAACAATCCAATTTGGAAGAAAGGCAAAAACAGCAATGCAAAATACCATTAAATATAGTTCATCTGCTTGCTTTTCAATGAAATACACAGGATTTTAAAAACAAACAAATATAAGTTTTAAAAAGCTTTTATACCTCTTTCTATTGATATTACATTTTTAGTAATGTAAAAAAAAAGGTAATTATCGATACTGCAGTAAGACTGTTAAATATCACCCAGCATCACCCAAGAAAAACTTCACAGAAAGTAAGTTATCAAAGATTATTCAAGAATAAAAGATAAATTTAATGAAAAAGGGAGCAGCAGAAAAACAGGAAAAAATATTCATGGCAATTCCTGTGATGCAGAAGTATTTCATTATACCATTTTTTAAAAATAGCATTTCCACAGTGCAACTTTGCCACAGAGTAAGAAAGATCTCACTAGAAATTCACAGGCTTTGCTTGCTAGGCTTGAGCAGGCAGAAAGAACTTTTATCTCCATGCACCTTGACTCAATATTGCTACACAAGATAAAACCTTCAAAGTTTTTTAATTAGTTCCAAATGCAGCTCTGCACACATCTGGAAATTAGGAACAGGAGGAACACATTTTTCCCTAAAGTCTTGAAAGAAGAAAACAATTCTGTAAAGTTCATCTCTAAGTACAAGAGACATGTTCTCACCTAACCTCCACCGGTCTCAGGAAGAAAATACTCAGTTTTACTCCTCAAAAAAAATCAACAGATAAGAAAACTAATAGAAAAGAAAAAAATAGTAGGTCTAGCTAGACTAAAGTTACACTAAAACATTAGCAGTCACTCATTATTTTACATGGATGTTCAGATTACTACGGCATAACGAGCCTTTTGCCAGTGTCTCTGCCATTACGGTTTCATTAGAATGCAACCTTCAGCCTGGATGGATCCTCTTCCCAGGAAGCATTCTTGTCTATTGGAAGGTGTCCCTACCCATGGCAGGAGGATTGGAACTAGATTATCTTTAAGGTCCTTTCCAACCCAAGCCATTCTATGGCTCTATGAAGGATGAAAAGAAACATTAGCAGCTGCCTCTTTCACTTGCCAGTCCATCAAAACGAGGCAAGGCTCCAGCTGGAGAGTTGCACAGATAAATTGTAGAGCATATTAAAGCACTAAAGGCAGCAGGGTAGCTCTGCTCTAGATATTTCCTGTACTGTAGGGTCTACTTGACAGAAGTAGAACAGAAGCCTGTTCACAAAATAAAATCCTTAACTTTATAGTTTTTTGAGGCAGAACATAAGTTTTGAAACAGCCCTCCTTGGCTCTTTTGCCTCTCCCTACTAAAGTAAATCAACATTAATTATCTTAAGGCTAAACTAGTTGGGGGGTAGAGGTGGGGCTGTGGAATTCTACTAGATTGCCATTTGCATTCATCTCTAATTTTCTTTGAATACATATGTATATATTTATGTGTGTGCATTTTCCCATAGAGATGGAGCAGTCCAATTTTTGTGATCACTCTAGAGAAGACTCAGTGTTTTCTAGCACCTACCACTAACAGAGATCCTAGCAACCAGCTAGAGTTTCTAAACAAATGGATAATAGAATTATAAAAACACTACTTCTATACAGAAGTTTTCAAAGTTAGCAATCTAATTTTACATTGTTCCTATCTCGCTCATGGCTGTCCATGTATGTCTATCATCCTCTTCAGCTCTGTAAACACACTATCAGAAAATCACTTTCCACTGGGAATATTATAGCAAGTTTCTTCCATTCTGTTTTTACAGAAATTTCAAACAGCCATAGCTGATATATGTTTACAGTGATAACCAGTGAAAAGCCTTGAGCTCAAAAATCTCCTGTACCCTATTAAGTGATTTTAGAGCAGAAACAGAATTGCTCTCATGAAGTGCAAGTTTTGCCACTTCTAACATGTAGTCCTACGTCCCCCTCCTTCTTCCTCCCATCTCTAAGCTTATTTGCTCTTTGCCATTTAGTCTGCTTTAAATCCAGAAGAATAAAGCAGTAACTCACTTGAGTTATGACCCACAAATGTTGTAATACAAGCGATCCATATCCAGCCTACAACAACAGACTGGAGCAGCAGTTAATAGTAATTTTAAGACTCAAAAATTCATGTTACAGGCTGAGAAGCTTATTTAGCACCTTGCTTTTCCTTTGAGGTTGAAGTACTCTGTCTGCAGGAAGTAACTGTCCTGTCTGGGTACCTCAGCAGCTTAAAATACCCTGAATCTGTGTCAGTTCATGGACACTAAAAAATAAAATAAATTCTGGGACATTTCTATTGCTTGAGCACAAGTCAAGTGTTAAGCCTTTGTAAAACCAGTCTGCAGCTCTATTTGCAGTAAAGTAGTGCCAAAACCAGATACAGCTCTGGGAGGAAGATGACCTACTAACCAGCATCCATCATGGGTGACAGTACAAAGTGCTGCCATTAGCAGCCAGTACAGTGCTCAGTGCTCTTGGAGCATCCCCAGGACATTTTATACCAGCACCAAGTACAGAACTGCAGCAGCTCTGATTGTGCATTATAGGTTTTGGAGTAATATTATTTCCATACAGATGACTTTTCATATCATGCCAGAGAAAAGAAAAAGAATATGATGTGGCAATGGATGCATAAACTCTTCTGCAATAAGAAAGAGCAGATGGGGAGCAGCTTTCCTGACAACAGTAAACCTGCCTGGTAAAGGATCTCACAGCAAGTGTAATTTAGCCACTACACCACAAGTGGATGTCCTCTCCCAGCTAATTCTGAGACACATCAACCAACAAAAAATTTCTCAATATTTAAGAAGATTAATGGCAGCAAAGCAAGCAAGCATAGGACATATGGTAACAATTTACCATGGTGAGCAACATCCTTTCCTCATCACTTAGTAAATCATTAATTCTGTTTTGTTTCCTTGGGCAAAGATACCTGAGTATAAGCAACATATAAAGCTCTTTTCTGCTAAAAGTTGTCAAATTTCAAATAACATATTTGAAATACCAATCTTGGAATAATGCACATCATTTAATTAATCACTAGACTTCTGAATGTTTCAGAAACTATCAAGAAAGCAAAAGACTCTTCCACAAATAAGCTTTCAATAAGCTTTGAAACAAGTCCCAAAATCACTAATACATGGGAAAATTTTCTATGCTTAATCATTCCTATTTCATTACTCAGAATTCAGGAGCTGCATCAGGAAATAAAATTCTCCAGCAGGAAAACTCTCCAGCAAAACTCCATGCTTGGTTTTGATCTGCATGCTCTACATGTTTGGATTGCTGGGTGATAAGTACAGCACTTAGGTCATACAATACAGCAAGTTCTATGAGTTGGAGTGATGATCAGCCAAGTTTTCAGAGAAAGTCTTTGAGTCCCTTAAAAAACAAATGCAGATAGACATTAATGCCTCCCACTAAGAAAGCACTGGTGTTTTGCAGTCAAAGAAAATTAGCTGTACCATGAAAGATTAATTTTATATACTTGCAGTGTTTTCTGCATGTATTCTAGATTTGAAACACTGATACTCAGTTGGAAGCAATTTGACAAGTCATGAGAAGCTAAAAAAGGATCCATAAACCAAGCACTGTAATCTGTTGATAAAATGGATAATAGCTGCTCTGCTGGATATTAATAAACTTAAGAGCACATTAGCAGATCATCTTTCATCCAAAGAATCTTCAGTCAGCTGCGGGCAAACTGTGATCCACACCTCTGTATCAAATTATACGCACAAATCACATGTGCATACGTGCAGACCCCTCTTACATTAAATTACAATTGCTCAGTCACCAGTAGAGCAACTGCTTAATGGCATTAAGCATTAACAGCACTCTTCTCTTGCACAGTGAATCCACAGACTTTCCTCAGCAGCAGGCAGACTCACCCCACGTTCACCCAGCAGGATGACAGGCTTTCTGTTTAAATCGCTTAGAATGAGTCAGAAAATAATCTGTCCAGTTACAGTTCTGCTCCAAATATAGCATCAGGCTTCCTCTCAAACATTTCAGCAAGAAATGGGCCAGGTGTCCTCCAAGTCTCATCTGCATCAAAAAGCCATAACTAATTGGTATTTATCATACTCATTTCATTTTGTTCCAGATGCAGGAGGAAAGACAGCAAACAAGGAGACACAGTTCCACCCAGCAGCAATGTTCTCTCTGACTTCAGGAGGGTCTTAGTATCTTAATAGATACAGGTGGCTCTGCAAGTCAGTAAAATAATATTATGTGTTATTTTATTTTTTATCATATCATTAAAGACCTGATTTAATCTTACCCATCTAGAACATGGCTAGATTCAAGTTTTCTAAGTACTTTTAAATAAATTAGATGCAGTTACTTCCTTACCCCACAGAAGTATCACAAATGCAGCATTTTAACACTTTAAAAGTCGCCCACATAGCTTTGAACAAATCCAATGAGGTCTTATGTCAGAGCACTTGATTTTTATTGGGTTTTTTTCTTTAAATCACTGTTTAAAGGCTTGTGAGTATATTTGGATACTTGGGCAAGAAAATAACATGACATTTGAAAACTCAACCTGCCAAAGCAAACACTGCAATGGAAGTCAGTGAACACAACACTGAAAAGAAATATTTCCAAAACCAGATTCCTACAAATCAGAATTAATGGATGAAATCACCTACGAATAAAGAACTAAGCTCCCCCCAGAGGCAAGTTCACCTCAAGACACCAAGAGGTGTGACTGTACACTAGGGTGAAATAAAAATTTGCAAGTTTTCTGGGCTTTGAAACAGAAATAGATGCATTGAAAACATTTATCAAGTGTAGAACCTAATCAAAGATCTGTTGTCAGACCTTTGCTCTCTCAGCAATCAGAATAAACCAAACATAGCAACCAAAAAGTTCTCCTGAACTCACTCAGTTTCAGTTATGTTCTTCTCTTTCTTTTATGACAGTATATCACTGAAGAAAATATCCAAGCTTTTCAAGAAAAAAAATAAGAAAGGACTAGCTGACAAAAATAAAAGACCTTCATTGTGGTAAATCAATACATAAAACTTCTTGAAATCCAAGCTCAAGGTGTACAGAAGTATCAGCTTTTGCACCTATGAGGACTGAAAATGCATAAAAGTAGACAAGGCATAAACTTCAGCACAAAAGCAGATAGCTTAACACCCAAGTGAGCAAACCCTCTGTAACTTATTGACACCAGATACAAGAGCTTTAAAAAAATAATCATACTGTTGAGATATAAATAAGAGACTCTTTCCTTGAGAGCTTAATATTTTTATTGTGTGCTGGGCTAAAAAAAAAAAAAAAAAAAAAAAAAAAAGAAAAGAAAAAGGTAACTCTGAGCGAGTCAATCAAACTCTGCACATACTCACAAGTAGGGCTGGGTGATCCAGCATACAACAGCACACCCCACTCTGTGCAGCTGGTCAGTGGGAAAATAACCCTCTTGCTTGCTCTGTCATCAACATGACAGATGCAACCAACACTTGGGAAACCCCAAGGTCAAAGACAGTACACAACCTAACTGTTCTTTAGGGAAAATTTCATATTCTTCCAATGTTCTCCAGACAATTCATCAGCATGACTTATATGCAAGATGACTCCCTTGCTTGCCAGGAAATAAAGAGCACATGTGCTCAATAGGCATCTCAGATGGAATCACAAGTATTCCAAACAATAAAGCTGGTGGCATGTCAGCTCTGATAGAAAATCAGTTACCTGCAGTTTTTGCAATTGTGACACAATAAAAACAAATTTCCCCACACAGACTCATAAAAAAGATTTAAGGGTTGGGAGGGCTGGCTTTTTCTTTTTAATCACAAGAACAACTTTCAGAAAACAATCTCTGCTTTTAAAAGTTCTGCTTTAATGGTTTGAAGTGAAGTTCAAGTGTATCTTGGTCTTGTAGAAGACAGGACACAATTCAGCATTTATAGGTTTGGTGGAATTCAGCACTGCTCAGGGGAGTATTTCACTTTAGCACCTACTAGTGATTCTGAAAGACTGGGAAGATGTCATGACCCTGATCACTGCTCAAGCTGTGCACATTGAAATTGCCAAAATGGTATGACCTCTCTTTCTTTAGCCTGATTTCAAGTTATTTCTGTACCCAGAGTGATAGGTGGTACCATTCCCTTGCATAAAAGGCTAGTGGATGATCACTGCCCCTTGAACCTGGACAATTCTGCTGTGTCACTCCACCAGATTGCCAGGACTAGAAACCAGAATCTCTATCACACAAGTAGCAACAAAGCTGTGCATAACTAACAATCTGCGCCCTTCTCAGCCCTCCAGGTTTCTTTCACACAGGGAGTGAGGACAGAACCATTTAATAACAAATCTCTCTCAGAGAAAGAAGTTGAATGAGCCCCATTCTCCAAGACTGGTACTGTAGCCACTGAGACACCCTCTGTGTTCCCCTCTGCTGAAAACTTGCCCTGGATTCACTAGCAGTTAATTTACTTGACTTAGATTTTCGCTATTTCGAAGTATTTTCTTCACACAAAGGAAAACATCACAAAAAGATGACTCATTAAAAAGATACAGAGGAACAAAAAAGGTATTTCATTCTGCCCTTCTCACTCAAACTCTGCCTGCCTCATTTGGGATACCTCCATAGGGGAATGCCATGTTATAATACTGAAGCCAGTGTTGAATGTCACTTACTCCCTTGGCAGTGGCAACTGTAAATGCAAAATGGCCAAATCTGTGTTGGCATTTTGTGTCCTATTCACACATTTATACACCTCATTTACTGAACTCAGTGTTTGCATTCTTCTAAAATGAGACTGTAAAGGGCTTGCTTCATTTAGGGAAAATGGAATTAAAACAGATATACATGCAGTTGATTGAAGAGAAAAAAAAGGTAGAAAGAGCCTATTCTCAAAAATTCAGGACTACATAACTGTTTTTAAACTTCTTGGCTTATCAATTTCCCATAAGACTAAGTCAAAACCTGGACCAACATTCCTGTCAAGTCACAGTTTATGAAAGCAAATAGTTTCTTAATATCACACTACCACTGCCCATGGAAACAGATAAAAAAGCCATCTGTCACCAAAGGTAGTCCTTAAAGTTAGGTTGTGCCCTATACTGGCACTAGAGATTTTGTAAACTCACATGATGCTGAAATCCTATCATAGCCCCTGACAAACTAAAACTCTAACATTGTCTCCTTCCCAGAAGCAGAAAGAGCTACACTTTGACTGAAGCTGAGCAAGAGCTTGAGCCTGTGTAGCCCAAATCCCAACAGCCAATCACCAGACTTCTGTTTCCATCTCTATTGCTTGAAATTGCTTTTCTTCATGCCTTCTCAGTATTACCTGTTATTCTACTCAGATCAAGTCTAACTTGAGGATCTCAGGAATAAATCTCAGGTCTTCTACCTCATGGGTGGTTATAAAGAAGATGCTACCATTTTCTCAAATGAGCACAATGAAAGGAGAAGGAATGTAACCACCAGTTGAGACACTGCAAATTACTGCTAGATATAAAAAGGAATAAAGGTTCACAATGAGCACGGATAAGCACTGGAATAGAGTGCCCTGAGAGGTTTAGGGATCTACCTTCTTGGAGCTGTTTAAAATTCAGCAGAACAAGGCTGTAAGTACCCTGACTTAATTCTGAAGCTAGTTCAGCCCCTAATTCAAGCAGATGCTAGATGACCTTCATTGGCTCCTTATCATTCTATAATTCAAATTTATAAAGGTTTTTATACCCTAAGGGTTTTACTTTTAAATATGGTTGCCCAAATTGTTCTCCAGATAGAGCTAAGAAAGTTATTCTTTTGTGTTGACAAATGCTGAGAATGATTCTACATCCAGCAGATAGGAAGAAAACCAAGGTAATTCGCACCCAGGGACTCACATTCTGGTGCACTCATGAACCAGAGCAATGACAGTAGTGACAGCTATCACACACACAGGTGGAGGAAACAGAGTAATGACTTATGTCAGGCAAAAACCCTGTATGCAAATAGTTGTAAAATGCATCCTGTCATTGTTACCTCAGCTTTGTAGCAGGTTTTTAAAGGATTTTTTTTTTCATTCCCCCCAGATCCATTATCTAAAGCCAGATTGTTTCCTCCTATTTCAGCCACACCTTAGTAGCTCACATTCCAGTTAGGAGTTATCACAGAATATGTAGAACAGCCTATACCATCTACTCAACCTTTCTATAGGTTTCAGTTAACTGTACTTATCAAGTTGTTTTTTAAAAGTTTCAACTTCCTCAGTGCCCCTTGATTTCTGTAACAGATTAAAAACAATAACTTCTGTTTGAACACCAGTTAGAGAGTAAGGTCATTCTTCATCCAGTAAAATAGGAATTTAATTATTTCAAGAGCCACAAAAACGGAGAACATAGAAGAACTTACATGAACTGCCTTTTGCAGCAAAGATCTTCCACGTCTTCTAAATTCAGTATATCTGTTCTACCCCACCAGGGATGATACTAAATACTTCATATCCCCAGAGTATCATCTGATTACTTCAAACACAAGACCTCCTTTTCATTAATTAAAAACAAAGAAGCTGAACTAAATTTATTGTCTAGTGGCAGAGGTCCTATATCTTAAAAAGAGCTATTGAGATACTGTGTCATTATCTAATTAGAGCAATATTCAGGCAAGTGGAAGCCATGCCCTGAGGGAATCAAGAATTGCCTGAAAAGCTCATTTATCTAAATTAGTAAGAAATATATCTATTAATGGATTTAGTCATCAGAATTAAACATTAATCCAGTGTTTCAGTGAAGTATTTAAAAAAACCCTTGAGTTTGCCTTTGCATCCAGCTAACATTTATCCTATTTAACACAGTATTGGTTCACTTTTCCTTTTCATTTCAATGAAGAAAATAATGTTTACTGATAACATTTATTTATAAAAAATTATCTCTCTCTCATCCTGCCTACTAGACCAATTTACTTCTTGTGAAAGTCTAGATAATTCACTACATTTCTTATCTCATTAGAAAGTAATGCACACCTAGAAGGCACAGCAAGCCCTCTTCTCCCATGAAAAATTTCATGATTGTTTCACAGATTTCTTCCTGTCCTTCCACTGATTAAGAAAATGTTCTGACAGCACTCTACTGGATGAAAAGAGACTTACCAGCCCTCTGTAGAAAGAAATATCATTATTGATAAAGTAATGAACGAGCAAGAGACCAGCTGTTTAGCCTCAAGAACAAGTGACAATAAAAAGAGCTCCAGACCATGTTCTTAAGATAGTATTGCTCCCCTTCTCCCCGGCCCTTGCTGCATTTTAAAGGGCTAACCAAAAATCAGGTGACATTTATCTTACCCCACGCCCACATTCACAACAACATGCAGAAGGTTCAAATAAAGAAGAAACAATTTTCCCTCACCTCTACACAATAAGTAATTTCTTTAAATGAGTAAATGATGAAGACTGATGTTTAACTCCCTCTTCAGCTGACAAGAAGCACACTTTCTCCTGTGTGAGGCAAAGAATAATATCACAAAATATTTTTCCAACCATTTTGACATATAAACCCAAATCTGTCCAGACAAAATAGGTATGAGATTGAGCTTTTGTGGAAATAAGACATTTTTATAGGATATAGTTGAGCTCCCAGAAGAACCAGAGGCAAGCAAGATCTTCAGTCTAAGGCAGATCCTGACATGAAGACTTACAAAACAAAGGTAAACTTCCTATTAAAAAAAAAAAAAAGGTCAAGTCTGAGAAAGCCAAAACACAGAAAAGCAAACAGGCCTAGAATATTTTGGGTTCAATATTTGACAGGAGGTGAAGGATTGCCTTATTTCTACTTAAGCATCAAAAAGCCCCATAATTTGGATGCCTGATCCCTTTCTCATACATAGCTGCAGAACCAGGAATATTACAGACCAACATGGCAAAGACTTCTCAAGAGAAAGTTTATGATAGCAAGAATGACATTCCTTACACAGTCAGGAGAGTTCATCATTCACGTTTGCTATTTTTCTCCACAGACTGGAAAGGGAGGGGGGGAAAAAAAATCAGCTCCCAACACACTGAACACAGCACTGTTTCCATCACCCAGATGCCTTTGGACTTGGAAAGGGCTCATCTAACAGAATACTTTACCAAGTTCCTGACAGATTCAGGAATTTAGGTTATCCGTATTTCCACTACCAACTTCTGTTGGCCAAAGAGATAATAAAAAATAAGCATCATATAATTCCCTAAGGAGAGGGAAAATTAAATACTTACACCTGTGAAAGTATTATCATTTTTATGGCAAATCAGCTGCTGGTGGCCATCAGGTGCTCACCAATCCTGTTCAACAAACAGTTCATTACCCAGTAATATGACAGACAACACAGATGTTATTCCTAATGACTTCCAATCCTCATTTCCATGAGCTACTTGTGAAAGGCCTATAACAGATAGCTAAGAAAAAGAATCTTTGCTCTGTAATTTTATGTACAAACCCATCAAACAATTTCGAAATAAATGCAAGAATATTCCATTTCTGAAACAGAAAAGAGGTGAAATGTTCTGCACACCACTTTGATCTAAGGTAGTACACCACTAAAATGTGTAATTTCTCTACTGAAGGAAGACATCTCCTCATATGGAAGACCACACTCACATCTGCATAATTGGCCATTTGTAATAAGGCTGTGTTCTGCAACTTGTACATGATTCAAACATTTTTCTGCAGCTGTAACCTAATCACAATCAAACATGACATTCTAAGTTTGTTCTAACTCTTCTAACAGTATTCAGACACAACACCATTTAAATCAGCAGATCTACTTGCAGACCAGTATGCTGCTGTGCTGAATAAAACAAGCACATTTTTGCATATATAACTGTTTAGTACTTCTTACTTTAGAAAAAAAAAACATAGAGGCTTATGTATTAATTATTCCTTCCAACAGGAAAAACAATGTTGTGACTCAAAAACGTACAGTTCAGTTCAAAAAAAATCCACCAAAACAAAACCACTTTTTTTCTAAGAGCATTATGATTTCAAGGAATGTAAAATTACTATATGTTTATCCTCTACATGTAGAAAAATGCAGAACTGATGGACTGAATGCCAAAAACCTTGAGTCACTAACCTCAGGCAAGCTAGCTATAAATTCTTATGGACTCTTTAAAATAATGAATTACTTAGAAGGTTTCCTCTTCCCTCCACCCATTCATATTACAAATTGACAGAAATAATAGTTAGATTTCAAATCATGAATCAACAATCCTAAAGAATGACTGGTTAATAGACAGCCCAAATTTCTCATCCAGCTCACAGTTAACATCTTCCAGGCAGGAAAAATGTTGATTCCCACAAGTCCCAAAAGTTAGGGGAGAGAGAGAAAAATCTAGATGTCCATCTGCACATCTTAAAAAAAGCATTTGCAATGCAAGGATTTGCTGATAGTACACATTCTACTAAGGTTCACATAGTTAGTTGAGAAATTGACTTAAAACTTAGAAACTTACAAGACCACAAAAATAAGTGTATTGTTTGAATAAAGAATATTTTTTTATAAAAATTGTTTTAAATTTAAGCAGATTTAAACAGAAAAATGAAGTTATTCTGCTTTTAAATTTTCGATAAGCAAAATGGAAAGTTCAAATGAAAGTTCAGAAGCAGAAAGTTCTCCTATATGAAGCAGGTACAATGTGACCTAGGTGCAATGTCAGCAAGTGTTGTCAAGGGAGGACTCACAAGTCTGTAAACTATTTATAATCAACACCAAATTAGTTTGCTGGAATTTTCAAATTCTTTTACCTACAAACATATACCTCCCCCAGGATCATTGATGCAGCACAGCTTCTGCAGGCTGAGCAGCTGAGTTCAGAGGAATGACCTGAAGGATTTCTTTTTGTTTCCAAGTGACACATCAAGTGTGTGAAGAGAGGGGAAATATACCAATAAAGGCAATGTACTTTCTACTTCAGCATACATATATAAAGTGGTTTCAGATGCCATTTTTTCTAGTTCTTGTTATCCTTGTGTCCTCTCAGAAATCCTCTCAGAAATCTCTGCCCAAAACATCAATGTGAAGCAAGGAAGTATTTAGTCAATCAACATTGCTTTCCTGTTTTTGACTGGAAGAGAGTTAATTTTCTTTTTAGTCACTGGTAGGTCCTTAGTCACAATGCTGTGCTTTGGATTTGCACGAAAATCATTATGACAACACACGATATTTTGTTTGCTGTTGACTAGGGCTTACCTTAAGTCAGTGACTTTCCAGTTTCCCAAGGTCTGCCAGCAAGCTGGTCCAAAAGAAGCTGGCAGGGAGCACAGCCAGGACTGCTCTTCAGAAAGAGTCAAGATTTGCAGGTTTTTCATCAACTCCTTTTCTAATGTGAGAAATCACCACTCACCTCCCGCAATATCATTCTGAAAGTATCAAGTATCATGCAGAAAACAGCTAATGGCTTTAAGATTAATAAAGTAAGCAGGAGTAGCAAATTATACTTCCATAGTTATCGTCCCTTATTTTCTTTTCTGCTTTTCAGTATGTACCTCTTCTCCTAGCTCTCATGAATTCCATAAACTCTTCATTTAGAAAGGAGCACATCTAAGCCAGCTCTTTTCCTGCTTTCAACACCAGTCAAAAAGGAAAGGAGCACAGTCATTGTAACAATCTGCCACGTCTTCCAAGCTGTTTCTGGCAGAATAGATTAAAAGCAAACACTTACACAAAGATTTCTCAGCAAGCAATTTTTACAGAACATGAATTAAAATGATTACTTGGTAGATGGAATGCCACCCTCACTCAAAACCAAGAATCACAAATATAAGATATTGCCCAGTAATGAAATATTTATTCCTGTTAAACCTCAATGAGGCTACATATCACTGAAAATGGTCTCCACTATTAGTCATCCAGATTTTTACACTTCAAAAGCAACTTGCTGATCATCAAAAGACTTCTTGCCACCTGTCAGGCAGACCCTAGAACACCAGCACAGTAAGACACCAGATTTCTTCCTTTTTTAGAAGAGTTTAGGGACTTTCAAATCAGAGGATTAGAAGAAATTTTGCTTTGGACACTTCCAAGCTTCTTTTTTTTTCCAAAAAATTATAACCAAAACAATCCTTTGACATAATTCTCAGATTTATGCAAAGACTTCAGTTTTTCAGTGATTTCTCCCAACAAAACAACTCTAATGTAACTGTTTTCCATTCTGAAATCAGCACTTGGTTTCAATTAAAAGGAGTGACTCAAAAATGTTACAATGCAAAAAACATGAGTTTAAAAAACAAATGGTTTCAGTATATTTTAAATGCTCAACTAGAGAATTTAATTCTTCATCCTTCCACAAATCAATAAGGTCAAAATGAACTGTCCTAGATAGTTGTTGCAAATAACAGCTAAATCTGTTTTATTTTCACAAGGAGAAAACTGCACTCATTCTTTTTACCTCTCTGCCAGAGGCAAAAGAACTTCAGATACTGCTCTAAATGCCAAGCTGAACTCTTTGCAAGGTCTGCATCCTTCAACAGCAAGCAGAAACTCATAGCTCGTCCCTGTTGTTTGAAGCCCAAGGAAAATCCACCACTGCAAAGGGGAACGTATTTAACCAACAGCAACAGAAATTGAAGGGTATCTGTCAGGCCAGAGAGTAAGTGCTGAAAGTGTAATTTTCACTTTGCCTGTCCTATATTCATGATTAATTTTGTGACAACTTCAGTAATTGCTGCTCAGCTCCTCATATCTTCATTACAGCTGGAGTAGAACAAATTCAGAAATGAATATTTACATGAAACAATCAAAACCTCAAATTTCTATTGCATACACAACAGTCACTAATTCAACTGCACTTGAGTTAGAATATATACCTTGAACTAAACTTAAGGCTTGCCACCATTCCATACATACATATACTTTCAAAATATGACAACCTCACATTTTTTAAATGTTCATCATAACAAAAAATACTCTTTTCTCTGTTTCTAGAAGTTCAGCTCTCAAATACCTATCCTAAGTTCCTAAAACAGGAAATCAAAAGACAATCTTGTACCTTTAAACACATACCTGTGCTTTATAAAGCCTTCATTGGAATAAAAAGCCTCTAGTGCAAAACACTATAGTTTCTTAAGACATCATCTGCCTTAAAAGAAAAGGTAACCAGAATTATATTCATTTAAAATTCCTTATTATATGACCATTTTGTGGTAATTTGAAATGTACTATTGTATTTGTTACAGCTACAGCTCAGTACAGAAAAGCTGAGACTCAAACAAGGACAGGCTAAATATCTCACCTCTAATAAATCTTTTTATTTAAAAGACTTCAGTACTTCTTTGATGCAACAGCCTTCCCATATTCCAAAGAAAAGAAGAATCCATGCAGTAATGTACCATGATTTGTTCCCTGATCTCTCAATGAGGTACCAGCAGCTTAATAGCCTTTGGGAAAGTCACACACACTCATTGAGGGCAAGTCTCTCCCTCCAAACACAGCTTTTTTTTTTTGGCATTCAGAGAACTTCCATAAAAACACTCGTACAAGAGCCAGCAGAAGTGTGGTATCTCACAGCTTCTCCAAGAGGGCCTTTGAACTCAATAGTGAATAACTTGGAACTATTTTTACAGAATCTAAAAATCATTGCAAAAAAATGAAGAAAGGGACAGCTTAAAAAAATCATTAATTTTCATTTTCTGATCTCTCTTAAGTGACATGAAAAAGTATTACAAGCTCACTGTTCCCTAAACCGTCACTGCTGATTGCAGCCACTCATGGGTGGGGGCTGCCCCTTCAGCTTCTTGCTTAAAAACCAAGTACAAGTGAAATCCCATGGGAGCAGCCAGACAAATAAAGAAAAATGCTAGTTTTATAGAGCACATCCACTCTGCCTTTTGCATGAATTTATTATCCAACAGTACATATGCCACTGTAGAGCCCGTGTCCCTGAAGCACCCACCCAGACACAGACAACCTGCAGGCACTAAGGCTCATGCTCTGTCTCCTTGCATATCCAAAAACATGGTGCTTTACTAAATGAGGGCCAGGAGGACTGAGTGCCCCAGCAGCACACAGCTGATCAGAGAAGTCATCTGCTGCTCAGAAGGAAATTGTGAAGTTTCTGAAGTATTCTAAACTTTGTCTGCCCAGTGAGACTTCCAACACCAACTGCACTGCCACTGGCATGCAGCTGCATGGCAAGAACCAGCCCAACAGCAAGTGTTATGTCAAGGTTAGAAACTGAGAGGCAGCAACAGAAATATTTTTCCAGTCTTTTCCAGCTAAGGATTTAGTTTCCATTCGAAAGAAAAAGCAAATCAGTCAGTGGTAAACAACAGAGCTGATTAGCAGGCATATAATTCTGCAATGCAGTGTGCTACTTGCTAATAACATATTGAATCAATAGCTGAATGACTCAGTCATAATCAATACAACTAACCCAGTTGTTCTTACTCATACATAAACATTCCAGATTATTCAAAATATGGCACTAGATTTACTTTGCCAGGGCAGTGTTTTAGGAAAAGTTGAAGTCAGGGAAGTGCTCAAGTTCTCTGAGCAATATCTGCCAATGTGGAGAGGAGAATGATAGGTAAACACACCAAAGCCTCAGGCTACCCCCACACAAGAAATACACCATTTTAACATCCAAAGCTGTTCATCTAGAAGTCTTTATATGCTCCACTATTAGATATTTAGATTTCCCTCACCTTTATATATCAAGCAAATGGCTATCATCTTAGAAATTGAAGGTCATCTTTGCTCTGTCCAACTATGCAGGTAAAAAAAAACTTCAAGGACCAAAAGTTGCTCCATATTTTGCCAAAATTACAGAAGTTATTCAAGGACATGCTTAACCTGTCACCAGTCCTAAGAAAACAAAGAAACTCTTATGCCTGCCAAATTCAGCAAGGTACATATTCACGTTTTTGCTCCGACCAAAAATATCTTCAGACAACTAATTAAAACATCAAGGTAGCTGAGTAATCAGAGTGTGATAACAAATTCTTGCAAAATACTGATTTTAGATATTGAGTCAAACATTTAAACTACAGTCTCATCAGATTTTAGCTAAGGGAAAAAATTCTATTATATATACCTCTTTGCACATTCAAATCAGAATAGTGTTCACATTAAAACCATTAAGCCAAAATATGCTCACAGAGTTCCAAGTTCTTTTTGGGATCAAGTCTGTAAAGCACTTTGTTAAAAATTCAGTGAAAAGCGAGCCCAACCTTTGTGTAATCAGTCTCATTATATCATCAGATCCTTTTGTCCTCCAAAGCCTCTATCTTACACTTACCAGATACAACTCTGAAATAATAAAGCCAAAATTATTGAATATGTGACCAAACTCTTATCTTCAGGCTAGTCTACATAGGGCAGAAGAAAGAGACCCAAAACAGGTCTTCAGCCTTTTGCCCACTGTGTTTGGCTGGAGCTTCAGCTCTTCAGCTTCATCTATGCTCTAGTTTTTAATTCTTTAGCCAAGCATTGTAGCTCAATGAAGAGATCAACTAAATGGTAAATCAATCAATCAGTGACCTTACTACATGTGACATTTCCCATGTTCCAGCACAGTAAAAAACAGAGTATCATAATCCGGTCTCTGGGATCCTTTTCCCCAAACTAAGCACAGGATATATGTAACTTCCTATGTGGGGGCGTGCAGATTTCATACCAAGACTAAAAATACAAACCCGGTCTAAAACACAAATAGATTTATTTTAAACAGTGATGTGTGAACTGTGAATTCCTTTGGAAACAATACTCACCTCTATACATTACTCTAGACAGAGTACAAGAGCAGTTACCATGTCTAAGACACAATTTAAAGACAGCCATCAGGAGTGGAAAAATGCAAAAAAAATTTCTTGAAGAAAACGTAATAGAATACAGTGCAAGCTAAAAGAAACAAGGTCCATATTCCATAAATCTGCTTCAGATTTTTCCCTAGTATCAAATATTTAACTCTATTGTCAAACAAGCAATTAACAACTAAATCCCTGTAAGAGGAGAACAAGAACAACACACCCCAAGCCAAATCAAACTAGTGAGGACATCAAGAAACAGGTCTGCAAAAATTGGTGCTGTACTATAGAGAGTGTTGAATATATAGAAAATTATTCACCACTTAAATGAGGTACCATCTTTTGAACATAACTGAATCAGCATTCTGCTACACTAACTTTCTTGTGAGGAAACCAATGAACATCCCCTGGTTCACTGGCTGGTATAACCCAAAAAATCCAAGGTGAATTCATCACTATATGCAGAGAAGCAGCAGCAAATTTTATTTGTAATGTATAAGGTAGGTATAAGTTCTTTCTGAAATCTCTAATCTTCTGAAATGAATTTGAATTTATACTTGAGAAGAGCAAAAAGTACTGTGGGAGGACTGGATATGATTGAAGGAGTCTGCTATGCCCATCCTATTATCTCTTACTTTGAATGTCCTACATTGCTTCTACAAATGGAGCTGAAACATCACAAGCTCTTAAATTAGAGCTTTAGGCAGAGGCCTAAAGCCAGACTGGCAGAATCTGTCTGTACTGAAGTTTTATTTTGGACAGAACTGTCACATCTCTAATATTAAAATGGAATTGTCTAAATAATTTATGGCATGTTAAGTGTGTGAAGTGTGTGATCAAGGCACTGTTCCCAGAACAAGGAATATAAGTTTCACTTACTGAAAAATCAAAATATTATATTTAGAATGGCAAAATCCCTACATCTGCAGATTCAGATATTATCTGAGCAAAATTCATTCCTCTGTTCTACACTTATGGTTAAAAAAATGAGAAAGACCAAATTAGTAGTCAAATTATAACTGCAGCAAGCTATAAGCTGAACTAGCTTCCCCAAATCTCTGCAAGAACACTCTTCCTAAAACAGGAAATTGAAACACTTCTAAGGTATTAAAAGAGGCCAACATATCCACTAAGTTTGTGAATTTGTGAACAGAAAAGACAGGGCCTCATCAGAAAGTCCAGCATTACATTGCCAGACAATCTTGCACATTACTAAGAAAGTGACAAGTGTAGAGTAGTTGCTGACATTATTCTTCAAAGCCCATGAGACGACATGGCACATTTGAACCACACACAAAGATAAGAACAGCTAGGTAGATGTCAACCACTCCTGACTCTCCTTAGATTACCAAGACAGAACTGTGATAAATTGCAGCTACTCCAATTTCTACTAAGTAAAATGGACCAAAGTGAGTGAAGCCTCATTCCCTGCTGGGCTGTCCTCATGGAGAAATCTTGGTTCCTCACATGCAGTCTGGACCCTTAATTTCAGCTTCTGCAAGTTGCCTTGCACATCCTGCCTATGCATGGCTGGTCATTTTCCCAAGTAACCTCTCCACAAGCATGCAGGGCTGCTGCTAAGAACCCCCAAGTACATCCCTGCTCTCAGACCTGGTCCCTCAGACTCTTCCTACAGGGCAAGGGCTCCGACCTCACCACCATGGGGGCCTTTGCTGAATGTCTTTCTTGAACAGAGAAAGGGGGCTTGCCCAAAGCTGCAGGCAGTAGCCTAGATATGGCTCAACAAGTGACAAGCCAAGGGAGTTAATTCCCTTTTTTTGCAGGTGATGCTGCTTGACTGCAGATTTTGCAACCACAACCAGAACTGTTGTTCCTCATTTGTTTTCCAGGCCCCAGGCATTTATATATGTACATTTTATACAGGTGCCTTTTGCCCTGTTTTATTGTTTCTGAGCTGTCTCTCGCAACTGCCATTCTGAATTCTCACCTATGGTGTCCTTACTTCCCAAATTGTCCCCTTCCCCCTCCTCATCAGGTTGGTCAGCCTGTTGGCAAAGGTCTGTTCCCCATTAGGTCAAAGTAGATCCTCCTCTCCACAGCAATCCTTCATCTTTAAAAAGATTCTGGTAGTTGTAAAAGCTAGTTTTCCACCTAAAACACCAGCTCTAGCCTGGTCTCCACACAGAAATATCAATCTATTTTCCATCTTTCCTGGTTCTACATAGATTGCTCCCCTCCTCCTACAGGCAAGTCACTGCATCCTCCTCCCCTGCTCCAGCATTGTACTGAAGGTCTGTGTGTACCAGGAAAGCTCCTGGAGGACAGATCCTGCCCTGTAGAGCAGCACCACCCAATGGTAGTCACCTCTTGCATCCTCAGATGAGTTTGCCCAATTTCTAGTTCCTTCAAGATTTACACTATTTCCTTAACACAGATTCTTCCTCCAAAAGTGACCAATATCTACCTCCTCATTAAACAGTCCTAGGAAGAAATGGGAAGGATCCTGATCCAACAGAGTAATCCCCAAGTGGCATTTTGGTTATAGGAGGGCTAATAAATAAACCAGGAAGGTCCCTTCCCTTTATACACTTGTCTCTCCAAGAAACTGTCACTAACCAGTTTCTCCTCTGCACTTAGCTGTAACACAGCCCCCACAATTTTTTAGTTTTTCAGTCCAGTAATGACTAATGGAAAGAGAAGGCCAAAAAACTTGCAGGAGGTTCAGAACAGCACCATGAGTGGAGGGACATGAACAGGCCACAGGCATACAACAGATATACTTGTCATAGCCACTGAGAGTAATTATTACATAAAATTACTCAAGAGTATCAAGCAAAAAATAAAGTTTTTATAAAGAGAAATTTTTCACTCCCTGTAGTGACAGTCAGTGCTGTTTTGAGTTGGAACAGCCCTCAAGAGATGGCAAATATATACATGCACTTTTAATCACTTCAAAATGCTGACAGTTGGTTCTTTCCCAAATCCTACTGGAAGGCATTTTTCATATATTGACTCTAACAGTCACTCTCTCAATTATCTTAGACACAAACTGTTATTATATATCAATGTTAATATAATTATGTTAGCTATCAAAAGAGTTTGTTTTGTTTTGTTTTTTTTTTAGAAACAGCTTCCTGCAAAATATATCAAATTGAACTTGAATAAGCACTTCTCAGCAGAAAAGTGCTCTACTGGGACTCTAAAAGCAGCTCTGAATTCAATTCCTCTCATAACAAACTTATATTCTCTGCTCCCTGACTTTGCTCAGCTCACTTGCAGACATTCTGGTTATTGTTGCTCCCACAGCTTTCTCAAGCCCTACCAAAGACCATTCTAAATATCAGTATTGGGCAGAACTTGTAACAGAAAAACTGCCAGAATTTTGCAGTTTTCAATGAAATAGAAAATAAGCTGCAGCCTTACTTCAAAGGGGATTATTTTCTAGGTAAATCCTTTAGTTGATAAATCCTGTTGAAGAGTCTCTCCATGATGCAAAGTAGAGGTTCTCTCTGAGGTGTCCTCAGGATTCCCTGGGAATTTGGAAAGTCAGGCTAGGGGCCAATAAATGTGCTCAATGGGACTTAAGTGCTTGAATTATTACTTGAGTTTTTCTGTTCAAATATGCCAAGGTAAAACTCAGCTTATACAGCTTTGATATTAAATCAGACCCTAGAAGCCTTCAAATACAGAACTGGATTAACCAAAATTATTTGTGATTATTTGGAGAACTTTACTTTATGTGGCTTAAGACAATATACTATGAGAGAATGGGGGCTTCTGTTGTTAGTGAGCAGAAAAATAAAAGGCGTCTGAAGAGCCCTGCCAGCATACTGGAGGATGAGAGCCTTCCCCTTTACTCAGCACTGACTTTTACCTCTCCAGCAAGAACTGATATCTACTGTGCTGCACGGTAACATTAGTTACTGACTGCGACAAAAAAATTGCACAAAGTTTCAGGCATACATTATAACAATAACATTTTGAAAAGTGTAAAATGGTAGTCAGAATGTAGGAAGTCTCCTTTAAATTGTAAGTATTATTTCTGGTCTTAAATGTCAAGTTCCTTCTGGTCTCTCAACAGCAGAAAACAAGCTGGCAGTTTGCAAGAGCAGGAACTAATCTAAATAAATATGGGTGGGTGTCAAACAAATCTATTTACCAACGAATAACTGATTCTTTCTAGAAAGTAAAAATTTGGTACTTCCAGAAATTACATTCTGTTTTTTTCTTAGCACTAAATTCATATTTCCAGCTGACTCGACCAACAAACACTCATATAATAAAAAAATGAAGTCAATCCATTTTATTAGATATGTAAAGCACTTAATTTTATGCTGGATGCAAAGGCAAATGTAAATATTTTGAAACAGTGATTTTTAAAATATTTACTCTGAAACAAAGAATAGTAGAAAGAAGCTGTGAATACATAATTAAATCAAAGCAACAGTAAGCTATCCTACTAGTCTGGAAATTAACTTCCCTCCCATCAAGCATCACTCATTTAAAAAAAAAAATTTAAAAAACCACACAGGAGTTAATGTATTTTAAAAAACATCAAACAAAGAAAACCAGTAATATATTCTCTATTTTTAAATGTATGCACTCAGCTCAGCTTTGTGGCTGTAGTGTTTGAATATAAATCAACTTTGCCCATTTCACCCTAGTACTTGCAGAAAGGCTGTCCAAAGTGAGAAAATCATACACATATCTGAAGATACAGACTACAGATAAGAGACTCTGGAAAACCTGATCTTCTACTGACCGCAATTCCTAAAGCATTTTCCCAGTTGAATAGAAAATAAAGCAAAAATGTGAGTTTATGTCAATCAATTTTAGAACCACAAAGGAACACTTTCAACTTGTGATGCTAATTCAAACTTGACATGCTACAGTCAAAGTAAATGAGTTTTATTTGAAGGCAATAAAGTTGGTTATGACCAAGAGATTCAACTCATATGTGCTGAGACTCTCAATCATATACTTGTGCAACCACTGCGTGCAGGTGCTGCTTTACTGCCATGGTGCCATGTAAGAGTAATAAACACATCTGCCTGGAACTCTTAATTATAGATGACAAACTATAAATCTACAGCTTGTTGCAACATCAGAAGGCTCAACATGTGATCCATCATGTCTACATCCCAAGAAATAAATTAACCCCTCTGCTTTGTTTAGTAGACAAAATAGATTTATGTTTATTTATGAGAGTGATACTACTGCAAGAAACAACTAGGGCCATGCTTGTCTTGAGTATTGCTTTTGTCCACTCTTCTACCATTGCCTCATTGCGTGCACTGGTTTGCACTGATACTATTTCACACCCCCTCCTATGCAAGCATAAAACAACATAAGTTTCAAGGCAGTGGATACGCAAGTACTGTATCTTAAGACACATGGAATCCTATAGCATATTCACTCTCATTAAGAGTGGTCCTACTCATTGACTTACATGAAACAAACAAACAAAAAAAAATTAAAAAAAAATATATATAAACCCTGGCAAATAAAAAATTAAACTTTTCCTGAGAAATCACCAAGCACACATATACGTGTATAAGGATCTGCATATATTGACAAATGCATTTTGTCCAAGTGACCACTACTGTAATTCAGGCAAGGGGAGTTTCAGACGTTCACTCGTAGACATTACAAACAAGCCTGAAACACACTTGGAAATTTATCTGTTTTAAATGAACAGTGACACTCTCTCCTCAATACCAATAAGAAGAAAATTACTTTGACAGGTGGAGGGGCAAATATTAACAGCTGAAATCAGTTTAAATCCTGGAATACTGGATAAGGACTTCTTACAATTATTATATTTCACTACTCTAACTGCACCCATGTTGTTTTACATTATAATGGTAATAAAAGTCAGGCCTGCAGGCAGGACCTTTTTAGTGGAAGGAAAAACTGGCTCTGCCACAGGAGCATTATGTCAGTAAGAACAGCAGGTGAATATATAAGTCCTTTGTGTGTCATAGGGTACAACAACCACAGCAGGACCAAATTACTCTTCAGAAACCTCCTTGACCATCATTACTGTGATCACCAACATGAAGCTATATACTATTTGGTGATGCAAATCTAGACCTTTACAGTCCATCTGAGCAGAAAAAGCCCATATTCTGGAGTAAATATGTGCAAATTATATAGCCAACCAAAAATGCTTTGTTTTTTCTTATAATAAACACATTTAATATTGTTGGGAAAATCTCTAATTGCAACAAATAGTCTTTAAGTCTTACAAATGCCTCCAGCTTTAACTGACAGTGCTTTGTCCTGTATTAATACGTGCAAGTGGCTATCTTAACCTTTAAGACTGCAGCCTGTGAAACACTGCCAAGAAGGTTTATCTTGGCCAGACTACACCTCTGGGATGCACCCAAAGAGAATAAATTTTTTTTAGAAGCCTGCAACCAAAAAAGAGTAATTTGAGGAATTATATGTTTCCCAAACAAGCACTAGAGACCCTCAAAAGACCCCTACTCTGATGTAAATAAGTTTTGAGAAGTGCTTCAAATATGCAAAAAAACTTGCAAGAATGTTTAGCATATATGCAAGAGTTTGGGGAAATGTAATGACTAAATATAAGTTATATAGATTTCTGTATAAGTTATGTAAAATTGAATTGTCTGTTAAGTAGCTGCTCCATGTGGGCAGATACTCCCCCCACACCCAGTGCTGAAAATAAAAGATGCCACTCTCTAATACTGAAATTACAGCATCAGATGGGAGTCTTATTCCCAACTTCTGGTGACAGTATGAAGAGTTGGTTTTGTCTCTCCTTTTTCAGAAGACTTTAACTGCCAGTTACATGTAGCGTCATTCCCAACAGCACAGAGCTGTGGGCTCACGATAAACCAAAAGCCCTACAATCACAAGTATAGATATATTCTAGTATTCCTGCATTTTTACCAAAAGACTCCTGCTGCTTGACATAATAATACAAGTATTACATATTTAAACAAAGCTGCCACAGCATGAGACTACTGTGAAAAGCAAACAGTGATAACACAACAGCTGCCTAAAAAGCAACAACAAAAAAAAACCTTTATAGTGTATCAAATTACGTACATTTTCTCAAGAGATCTGATATGACTATAGACAGCAGAGGTTTCTCACTGAAAAGGATTATACAGTTTAGGAAATTAATCTTCCATAAGGTTTCAGTAAGGGGTTTTGGCTTCCCATATATCTTGTGAAGAAGTAAGTTCCTGATTTAAATGAGTTTATAACCACACACTAATTACATTTTAAGGTGTAAATTAAGCTTTACTGCTTAATAGATTATATATTTCCAATACAAGGCCCAGGTCACTGCTTTCTTAAATCCAAGGCCAATGAAAAAAATAAAAAAACAAAAAAACAAAATCAATTGCAATAGCACTCACCTTTCTTCCAGTCTCTCAGAGAACCAGAGATTACTGGCTAACTCAAAGAGTAAATACCCACAGTGCTGCACCCAGTTGCACTTGTGTTCCCAGTTAAGGTTTGCCCCATCCTGTAAGAGGCAGCATCTCTTACTCCTGTTCATTACACACATCCTGCCAAGTTTTGAGATGAGTGCTACAGAAGAGACAAACACCATTGTGCTGATCCTTGCACTAAGGCCAAGGAGATTGGAATGGATACAGGGCCTAATGCAATTGCAAGAGGCATCAACAGCTTATCCACTGCATTAAACTCATGTAAACAGCCACTGTACTAAAAGCTGTTTTAACTTTCCTCAAATACTTTGCACAACTGATCCACAATCATCTGAGTGCTCATTGAAGCTTAGCATCCTACTTTTTTCCATTGATTGTAAATGGCCTGTTTGGTTCTCTAACATGTGTTACAATGAACATGGTGCCCAGTAGAAAAGGCTGTTTGTTGGCAGTGTCTAGCTATCCTAGAAGCTGTAATACAATCACACAAGATATGCTGGTTCTGTGTTTTCTTTCAAACCCTGGGGGAATATATAAATGAAGAGTTCAAACTGAGCCCATGCCAGGCGTCTGTGAGATAGCAGGAGAGCTTGAAAACTGATATGAAACAGGAATGATGAACTTGCTACAATTAAATATCAAACTCGGAATTAATTGTCAAATCAGATAGAAAACCTGATAAAGAAGCCATGAATATAAAGGGCAAAAAGACAATTTCTCCAAACAATGGTAAGGCCAGAGGCAGAGAATGGCCATTGTAGAGAAGTCTACATCTGCAATCACCACCAATACCTGTGTTTCATTTGCCAGTTTCAAATTACTTCTCAAATACTTTAGCAAAATCCTTTTTCCTTAGAAGGCAAGAAAAATAGTAGGTAATTCACCTCATGATGTGGAGCATATCCAGGTAGATAAAAGCCAAAAAGTTCTTTGAATTTGTATTTAATTGCAGTTAATTGCCAAGGAAAAAAACAGGGCTGTGTGATTCTGTTACTGGTGATCAGGGGAAGAAATAAAGGTAAATGTCAGATCTGTCTGAACTAAAAAAATATTTTTAGGCCATGTCCAAAAGAGAAAAATATAGTTAAAAAAATAAATAAAAAAAACCAAACCTCTGTAAACTACAGCAAAAGTTTCAACATATATTTCAATACCCCTTCCAATGGCATTACTTCCCCAAATCAGTAAGCAAGTAAGCAGCTATGTAGCCTTTTGAGTAAGGTTTTTATTTATTTTAAACAAAAAGTATTCAGTAACCATTAATTCATCTCAAATAAGAGGTTTCAGGAAACATTTTCTCTATTTGAATAAACCTAAGCAAAGAGTGGCCAGAATTCACTGCAATCAATGTTGTTCTTGAAACTATTTGAACTCAAACTACTTAGGGTAAAATTTGCATGTTACTTGAAATAAATAGACATAGCACCTAGAATGACACCAATAACAAGAAAATTTTTAAAAAGCATGGTCTAAAAAATTGATTCAGAGGGGTTTGGGGTAGTTAGAAAGGGCACTGTTATCGTGTATCTTCCCAACCAACTGCAGTGATCCGCAGGATAATGAATCCAAGTGAAAAATGGTTCATTTATTTCTTGACTAGCAAAAGCACAGTTGTCTTGGGCTTGTGCAAAACCGTTTTCAAAGAAAACCCCATTAAAATGGAACATACATTAGTCATTCTTGTTTCCAGCAGAACAACAACATGAAATTCTGAGTTTAATTAAGCTTAAAAACACACTTTAAAACAGTCTACCCGTATTTCTCATGCTTCCTTCCTCCACCTCTCACAGCTTGTTTTGTAAGGCTAAGAAAATCCTACACTCAGGAAAGACAGAAAACTTGCAAATTATTGCTAACCTGCTAGTGAGGCTATCTACAGCTGCTTTCAAAAGATGTTAAGTAAAGTGTTTTTCTCTGCTTTTTGCAAGGAAGATTTCCATTTCATTGTTTATTCCTAATGATACACAGGGCCTGCATCTGGCACTGTAAAGATGCCAGACTGCATCCACAACACCTTCCTGGAACCACTGAGCACAAAGATTTAGGTTCACAGCCAGCCCTTCAGTAAAGAACATGCATGTAACTTCAGGAAAATGAGTAATGCATTAACACTTTAACAAACAGCCTGTGTGCTTAGACATGGTGGGTACATGCTGTAAAATCAGATCACCAGTTTACTACAATCATTGAAAAGTAGCAAAACTCTTGATATATATATGCATATAAGCATCCTCACAGGGCAAATAAAAAAAATCACTGCAGTAGTGATATATTTATGGTACTTATTTAGAGCAGGCAACTTTGGAAGACTTCAATTACAAGGAAATTCAGGATCCTGTTCACTTTCCTAAATTAAAGTATTTTTGCAATTCTTTTTTCCTCCAGAAACAAATTAAATTCACTAACTCATTCTTCTTGAAACTGCAGACATTGGGTACACTTGTATTTCAACCTTGCTCTACTTGCATATGGCACACAATTATCTACTACAATGAGAATGACAGAACACAAGCACAATATTCTACTGCGTGCAAACACTGAATAATACATTGTTTCACTGTTCATCCACTGTAATGATGTTTTTGAGGATGCTTATTCTTATCTCTTTTCATCCATTCAGTGGTGTATGTCTTGGTATCAGAGGACTTACAGGGGAGGCATTAAATACCACAGGAAATCAGGTCAGTGTCTTTCTCCTCAGAGAAGCACTGAAATCAGAGGTGATGGGAAGTATTGCTTGAGAGAGTCAAAAAGAAATCTGCAACAGAAGGCACAGTGATAGTAGATCCTCCGCAGAAAGCTCCCTGACAACAGAACGAGCTATTAAATGAATAGAAACCAAATTCAGCTTTAGAAGTCCTACAGTGAAAATGGTTAGCAGGAGGGAGAATATTCTGTCAAATAATCATTACAGGCTTGCTCTAGCCTTCTGCTCTCCCTAAAGCTCACTCTTTTAGCCATTGTCAAGGGAGGAAAATAGAAGGAAAAAAGACTTCTCAAAGACAGCCTGCTGAAAAAGACTTGGACTATGGTCAAACAATTCACTCCATGACCACAGTCCTAATGTCTTTAAACACACATCATCCCATTTTCATTTTCTTATTACCAGAAATTATTACTTTTGGAATAAATGCTGTGCAGGAATACAAAGTCTCCCTTTGGCTGATGCATTCTAAGGCACTAGACTTGTGCCTTAAATACCATGGCACAGCTTTACTAAAATGGTAACTTAGCTCAGAGTTTATTACAATTTTAACATGTATTATAGTAAAAGCTGAATTAACAAGCAGTATTAGTACAGGGTACTGCACGATAAAATATTGTGATGCATGAACAAGACACTACCAATAAGACCAGGAAGTCTAGATATCAGATAAAGGAGTTTTGCCTTAAGCTGTTTAATAAAATACAAAACCCACTCTAGCTCAAGTTTACATAAGCTGATGGAAAAAAAAACCCAAACAAACCAAACAGGAAAGCAATAAAGTCAAGCAGCAGCAATGCAGTTTATGAAGGTTTGAGAGAAATGAAGAGAACGTATTTACAGGCTCCAAGGATTGTAGACTCTAAAATAAAATTTTGTGGGCTCTGTGATCAGTCCAGACTCAGACTAAAATTCAGCCCAAAGCAAGGTCTTGTAGGCAAGTCCTGCACTTCCACTTTTATTGGAGAGAACAGCTGAGAGTATCACCTAAAACTTTAAAAGTGGCCATTCTGCAGTCCTTTTCCACCTCAGAAGGCAGTTCTGCCACAATGTCAAAGAAACTTCAGATCTATCTGTGTGTCTGCTTACATTTCCCTTTCACTCCAGTGGTTCTCCTGCATTTGAGCAGCACTTGAGGACTCTAAACCCAGTAGAAATGCTGCCACCACAGTGACTAGTTTACAAGGGCTGCAGGAGGTAACAATTTAGGATATGCAAGGCCATCAATTGATTGGTTTACATTTAGCTCCAGTAGGTCATTGTAGCTGCATGCTGAGTCACAGCAGTTACTTTCCAATCAAGTACTTTCTTAAGAGAACATTCCTATACTTTCAAAAGTAATAATCTCTTTTTTTAATAATCTTGTAAAAGAAAAACTGGTTACTTCTTTCAAAAACTACTTCCACATGTGAGGATGCATCATGAATTCTAAATTCACTAGGGTAGCTATAGCACACAAACCAGCCCATATATACTCTTTCCATTCTTGTTTGAAAATTTATAACCAGCTTCTCAGTAGGTACCTTCCAACTTACTACCGGGTCTCCTGTTACCCATAACTAAACCAAATTCACAAGATATTTTTTGCTCTGAAAAAAACTTCACTTTGCATGTAAGTTGAAGTAGAGCCTTCTCTTCGCAGCTCTATAAGGACCCATTGCAGTGGGCCAGGATTTTTCTAATTCCTTTTAACCTACCTATCGTGCAACATTCCATTCCAGCAATAAAAAATTAGCAGATCAATATAGATCAAGTGTTCATTAAAAAATCCCACATGATGGAATCTATTATTTTGACACTAATTTTTTCAATCCAGCCTTGATAGTTTTGGAAAGATCTCCCCCAAACATTCCACAACTAACCTATCATGAAAGTCTGTGAGAAATTTGCAGGTTGTGACTTTGGAATTAACAACTGATATAAATAGTACATTTCTGTCACCTCTACATCTGCATTATCCTGGCATGCCCAACTTGTCACTCAGAATGCCTTCACTTCTAATTAATTTTACTCTGACACAAAGCAGAACAGAAACTCAACTGGTCAAGTTCATAGAAGAAAAATGCAACATTTGTATACAGCCACCATATTGCTGGGCATGTAGAATATTTGAATTTTAGAAATTTCAAATGAGCTCTTATAACATGAGCTTCCACCTAATACATAAAATACAGATGTTTCAAGGAATTAAACCGCGGGATTTTGTCAGAGAGGGATTTCTAAAGTCCTGAAAGTGCTTAACACACCAGAGAAGAGGCAGTCTAGGAGGTTCTTAAGAGTATGTGGAGAAGAGTGTCTTGTCACAGCTGGTGAGCAAGCCCACCAGGGGAGGGACTACGCCAGACCTGCTGTTTGCAAACAGAGACGGGCTGGTGGGAGATGTGGTGGTTGGAGGCCATCTGGGACACAGTGATAATGAAATTAGAGTTTTCAATATTTGGTGAAACAAGGAGGGGCATCAATAAAACTTACACTCTGGATTTCTGGCGGGCAGACTTCGACATATTCAAGAGACTTATTCGGAGAGCACCTTGAGAAGCAGCCCTTAAAAACAAAGGAATCCAGGAAGGATGGGAGTGCTTCAAAACAGAAATCTTGAAGGCACAGGAACAGACTGTCCCTATGTGCTGAAAGATAAACCGATGGATAAAATAACCAGCCTGGATGGGCAAGGAGCTTTTGAAGCAACTAAGTAAAAGAAAGAGGGTGTATCACCTTTGGAAGGAGAGTCAGGTATCTCAGGATGCTTAAGGGAGTTGTTAAGTCATGTAGGAAAGGAATCAGAGATGCAAAAGCCCAGTTAGAACTCAATCTGGCCACTTCTGTAAAGGACAGTAAAAATATTTTTATGAATACATTAATGGCAAGAGGAAGGGCAAGGACAACTGCCATTCTCTATTAGATGCAGGAGGGAATTTAGTAACCAAAGATAAGAAAAATGAAGAGATACTTAAAGACCTTCTTTCCTTCAATTTTCAACAGAAAGAGAGGTTGTCCTCAGGATAACTGTCTTTCTGGGTTGGTAGATGGTGTCAGAGTACAGAATAAAAGGGCCCCTGTTACCCAGGAGGAAGCAGTCAGAGATCTGCTAAGGCACTTAGATGCTCACAAGTCTATGGGACCAGATGGGATGCATCCTAGGGTGATGAGGGAGCTGGCAGATGAGCTCTTTCCATCATTTACCATCATTCCTGGCTCACTGAGGAGGTCCCAGACAACTGGAAGCTGGCTCTAGTGTGATGCCCATTCACAAGGACTGGAAGGAGGATCCAGGAAACTTACACACCTGTCAGCCTGACCTCAGTGCCCAGCATGATTATGGAACAGATCATCCTGAGTGCTATCACGTGGCACCTACAGGCTGACCAGGTGTCATGATCCAGTTATGGAAGTTATTAGTAATGCCTCTACCCAAATTAAGGTGCAAATGAGACCATATGCCAGTGACAATAGCATGGGTTTTATTTGATAGTAAATGGGAGAAAGAGAGAGAGGGGCGGGGGGGGGAGAGAAAAAGCAAGAGAACAAAACACAGAAGAGGTGGGATGGGGGATAGAAAGAGCAACAAAACAGAATAAGGAAAATATCACCACTCTGTGGATGCCAACAATGTTCCATTGATCCTCTCCAGCTGGTCTTCTTGGTGGTGAGGGTTCCCCCAAAAAGCACAAAATCCAATGGGTTAATATACCTAGGCCAGGTAGGAAAACTGAGGTACCTCCCTGGGCAGGGGGAGTTTGCCATTGTTTCTTACAACAGACTCTGGGTTTCTTACATCAGGTGCAGTTCTGTGGTGCAAGGCTTCAGGAATTACTCCGGGGAGCACTGAAGGGGGGCTGTGATGGATCATGACACCCCCTCAGCTGCCTCTCACATGAATGTGGCTTTCCTGGGGTTGGGGGTTTCACAGCTGGACCAGTTTGTGTAACTGGAGGAGTGTCCACTGCCTCTAACTAGAGGTTGAACCCAAAACCCCTTCTCCCCACCTGTTTCAGGGGGAGGCTGTGTCAACCTGGCTTCTGGGGGCTGTGGTCTCCCTCACCCCAGATCCAGACAGGAGAGTTTGTGTTGTGTTTGACTCCCCTGTGGATGCATTCCTTTCCCTCAGTCTTGTTCATTTCTCTCCAGGCTTGAGATGTATGAAGAACAGGTTTCTCTTTATCTAATCCCAGCAGTTTGACTTGCAGTCCAAAGCTCTTCAAAGAGGTTTCTGTGGTTGTAGCTTCTTCATACAGTTTTTGCTATTATGAGCAAAACTTTATATCAATATCTAAGGCATGACTATATCAGTCTGTGATACCAGGGATCAGACCCAGCCAGCATGGGTTTAGGAGAGACAGGTTGTGCTTGAACCAACCTGATCTCTTTTTATGACCAGGCAACCCATCTGGTGGATGTGGGAAAGGATGTGGACATCCACCTGGACACCAGCAAAGCCTTTGACACTGTCTCCCACAGCACACTCCTGGAAAAGCTGGCAGCCCGTGGCCCGGACAGGAGCACTCTTTGCTGGGTTAAGAGCTGGCTGGATGGCCAGGCCCAGAGAGTGGAGGTGAACAATGCTGCATTCAGCTGGGGACCAGTCACCAGTGGTGTCCCCCAGGGGTCTGTGCTGGGACCAGTCCTGTCCAGTATCTTCACTGATGATCTGGATGAGAGGATTGAAGCCACCATCAGTAACTTTGCAGATGACACCAAGTTGGGAACATGTGTTGTTCTGTTGGAGAGCAGGAGGCCTCTGAGGAGGGACCTGGAAGGGCTGGATCAATGGGCCAAGTCCAACAATGTGAGGTTTAATAAGTCCAAGTGCAGAGTCCTGCATTTTGGCCACAATAACCCCCTGCAGTGCTATAGGGTGGGGACAGCGTGGCTGGACAGTGCCCAGGCAGAAAGGGACCTGGGGGTACAGACAGCCTGACTGAACATGAGCCAGCAGTGTGCCCTGGTGGCCAAGAAGGCCAAGGGCATCCTGGCTTGGATCAGGAATGGTGTGGCCAGCAGGAGCAGGGAGGTCATTCTTCCCCTGTACTCAGCACTGGTGAGGTCACACCTTGAGTGCTGTGTCCAGTTCTGTCCCCTCAGTTTAGGAAGGACGTTGAGACCCTTGAGTGTGTCCAGAGGAGGGTACAAGGCTGGTGAGAGGCTTGGAACACAAACCCTGTGAGGAATGGCTGGGGTAGCTGGGGCTGTTTGACCTGGAGAAAAGGAGACTCAGAGGTGACCTTATCACTCTCTACAACTCCCAGAAAGTTGCTCGTAGGCAGGTGGGGTTGTTCTCTTTCTCCAGGCAGCAATTGACAGAATGAGAGGACACAGTCTTAAGCTGCACCAGGGAAAATTTAGATTAGACATCTGGAAAAATTTCGTCATTGAAAGAGTGATTGGGCACTGAAATCATCTGCCCAGGGAGGGGTTGGAGTCACCATCCCTGGATATGTTTAAAAAAAAACTGGACATGACACTCAATGCCATGGTTTAGTTGAAGAGGAGGTGTTAGGTCATAGTCTGGATTTGATGATCTCAAAGGTCTTTTGCAACTTAGTTCATGCTGTGATTCTGTGACCATCAAGGAAAAGACAAAGCTTGTCATGCTCTCATTATAAAGTATGAGAGATTACAATCAAAGTAACAAATAGTAAAATGGCAGCTATAGTATATTGCTTTGAGCAAAACTTTATATAAACAGGAAGTCTGTAAGAAAGCCTAGCTCTGCTAATATCCTGATTTAAAAATCAAAAGTTCTTTCCACTTTCCTCAGAGTAAAGTTTAGTATTTTCATGAGAATACTTGGTGTTTATGTCCCACCCCAACTTTTTTAATGAGCCATGTCTAATAAGGCCAAAGTAAACAACTGTAGTTTCTATATTATCAGCTGTGACTGGACCCTGTTGTTTACAGAACCCAATTCAGTAGGAGCGTTGCAAATACTATTTCACAGCAGAGCCTGGTTGCAGTATAGCTTTTTTTTTTTTTTTTTTAATCCCAGGTAAGTATTATTTGTGAGATTTTACATCAGCTCTTCTGTAAACTGCAAAATCATCCTTCAAATGAGATCAAATATGTTGTATTAGCAACTGAGTAAAAAAAGCAAGAATGTTGAAGCAGCAGCTCTCCCCACAGGAGACACTTTGAAATGTGCTATAAGAACAGATTAGAAGAAGCAATAAACACTAAATTAGAAAGGGCAGCAATCTTCTTTTCTATTGCAGTATTTTAATTGGGAAGGAGAGGAGGGAAGGAGGGGATATTGGGAAACAGGAATGGTTTCAACACTCAAAGTTTTAATTCAGTCTGTAGCTCAGAAATACAAGTGATATAAGGGGGCTTATACCTAAAAAGTTTACTTGAAATTTCAGGAGGTATTTTTGTGTTACCTCTGTGAGCCAGCAAGTCAATACCAGGCAAAAAAGCACAAATTTTCTATTCATGAGTGAGAATAGGAAATCTTATTTTTCCCTAGGCAAGCAGGGGAATACAAGGACCAAGACTCTCGTTTCACTCATAATGTACCTCCCCACCCCTTTTCTACCTAACAATAAAAATTACATAAAAGATAGTAATTGTAGGAAATAGTCCTCAAACTCTTGATCCTTAAAATGTCTCTATACCAGAAGAAAAATAGATTGGAAATTATGCTGCAAATTTTCATGTCCTCCAAGTGAGATTCAGGAACTACAAACGAATAAACCTGACAACCACAATTCTTCAGAGCAACTTTAAGTGGGCATGACCCACCAAAGATTCAGCAAAGCTTTTGTTAAGGGGAGTCACAGCTCCCAGTTTTCCACATTTTAGGAAAGAACCAAGAAGCCGATGAACAAAGAAGATCCAGTTGATAATAGACTACTCATACTGCTGAAGGCTCTTCAAAAGGATTTGTAAGGAGAACAACCAACCATGAGAAGAATTTTACATGGTTTAAAAAAAGGTGGCAATAATAAATAGTGAAATGTTAAAGGCAAAATAGCAGCAATTTGTTTGCCTACTCTACTCCCTCAGTGGAGGGAAGGACCTTGTAGTCCCATATATTCATAATCAATCTAAGAAGAAAAAAGGAGAGCCTAGGACAGCCATACACAATTCAGGTATGCCCCATTTTTGTCAAATTTTGTCCAGCTATTTATAAACATTTTAATTCTGAATAAGAAAGAACATACAAAAATTTGAAGAAGAGAGAACATTGTAGAGGCAGGACACACATGAAGAAAAAAGACTTCCTCCAAATGTTCAGTGGAACAAGTGACTATGAATGAAAGGTCTGAAATCAGAAGAAAAGGAGTTCTCTAGTAAAATCCTCACTGGAAAATACACCCTTTCAGCGCTGGAACAACAAACAGAGAAAGAGCCAAGAAAGAAGGATGGGAGAACCACCAAACAAGGGACAAAAAACTTGCTTTCAAACCAAAAGGAACAAAAGATAAAATAAAGCTTTCCTTTTACTTCATATTTCTTAACTGAAATTGCAGTAGTCCCAATACAAAACCCTATTTGCAACCAAGAAAGCAATCAAGAAAGACAGACGAAACAACATTCAGAAGTTATACCTGAAAAATATGAGACTGTGGGAAGCTACTGTCTGGAGAGAGATACACAGAAGGCTGAGGAGAAAGAGAGAAATCAAGCATGGAGAATAGCAACACAATACAAGGATCATCACAGCACTTTTCTTCACTCTGTAGGTTCATGACAAACACTTGCTGCCACTTGTCAAAAACTGGGTCTCCAGTGAACCTCAGACCCAGCTTAAAGCCTTCAAATACTTCCAGAAGTGACTGTACAGATTAAAATGCAACACAGACAAGTAGGTATTTGAAGTGCTCATCAAACAAATCGTGAAGACCATACCTGAAATTTCAGTCTGAAGGACAATTTAGCACATGTAACATCAGTACTTTTGTGCAGTATAGGAACTCAAGAATACAGTGGTCTAGCACTTCATTTCCTTGACATACTGAGACTACTATATTATCAGCATAATCTGCATTGTCCTAAGTTATGATATATCATAAAACATTTATACACAAGTTACTGTATTTTTAGTATAGACTAAAAATTATTGAAGGAAAACTTCATGATACCTAAATTACGAACCTGCTCAGAAGCTGAAACTTCTAGAATTAGCACAATATTTTTTGAGACTAAAATCCTGATTTGAACTGAAATATTTTGAGTCCTAAACTACAAGAATTTTAGTTTTCTTGTCTTGTTAAAGACAAACTTTAAGCAGACTTTCACTTCTTGATCATACTTTGGAAGAACTTTTGTTTATTAAACATAAAAGCTTCTGTCAGTCTTGGTTGTGTGAGCAAGGGAATACAATCAGAAATCGAAAGAACTGAAAAAAAAATAAAAAGTAGTTCCTATTAAAAACACTAAAGAAACTCTATTTGCATATAAATAAGATAATGCAGGAACACATATCAATATTGAGATCAAAATTCTAATTCTGCAGTAGAAATATTCTGCTGAAACAGTAAGATCTGACAGGAAAGGTCAGAGAGTTAATGAAATAATAGGGCCTCAGGATGGAAATAATAAATAATAAACAGTTTTATACATTATTATGCAGCTTTGTACAATAAGGCACTTCACAGAAGAATTGATCATGACACTACATGAGAAAGTCAAAAGCCATCAATCTGGCATCAAAATGAGAGATTATTATTTATTTGGAGAATATTCAGATGTGAGCCACATAAGTGTGCTGGGAAATGTAGTATAAAATATCCCCCAGCTAAACTATTAATACTGAGGTGAAAGTCACAGAAGTCATTCTGAAAAGGTAATTGCCATAAAGAGGAAGATTGGCACAACCACTTTTAATCACTGCAGCTACTTAATGCATTTGCATTCTAAAAGGCTGTGAACAAAATACTGAACTAAAATATGTACCTCTCATCAATGAGCATTTCCACAAGTTCACTCTTTTTCCTCAACTATTATAACACAGGAATGACAAACAGAAGAATATATCTCTCCTCTGCCTGTCAATGCACTACTCCTGCAATTAGGTTCTAAAACCACAAGGTATTAAGCATTACAAGAATCTACCTCAATACAAAGACTTTAATCTGTGCCTCTGCTAAAATACTCATTTTAATTGGAGAGAACTGTTGGCAATGTAAATAGAGGATCACAAATATAAGCACTAAGAAAAGATTAGTTGCACTGATGTCGTGCAGACTGTATGTAAACATCAGTATTTATTTTTTTTCCTTCAAGTCAGACTCCTTAGAATCTATTTATCTTAACAAGGCAGATAAATAGATTAACAGGTTTAATTAAGTTGATCTACTTACATTGAAGTATCTTTTAATTCTGACCACCCTTATTTTTAAATTGTCAACAAGTACCTGCATGGCAACAGCTTTTCATTTTTGGATGGGCAAAGGAGCAATTATATTAGTCATTTTATTGGAAAGCAGTACCTTGCACAAACAAAAAGGTGGGGTTGAAAAATCTTAAATTAAATTCTCGAATATAAAATTCTGTCTTGAAATTTCAGAAAACAGAAAATTTTAAGAAGTGACAACCATCACCCCCAACTACTCCTTACAAACCTACCTATTTGAAAGATTTAGGCTAACTCAAGTATTTTCTGTGAGGCCACCATAACGTCTTGAAGGCATCAGCGTCAGAAGCACAGTGACACAGGAAAAGATAAAAGTTAGCTTACAACAGAGCCTAGCACTTTCATAGAGTGACTGGATATAAGCACTGCAGTTATCACAGCCTAGAATCAGTCATCTTCTAGAACCATGCATAACTATTTTCTTAGGAGTTAACTTCAGATCAGCTTTTATAAAACAATTTGCAGTCACCTCCAGCTTCATCATTCCCCTTAAAGGGGTGGTTTCCTCCTGTGAATCCCAGAAGATATATACATCAGGAAGCAGCAAAATAATTATCTGTACTCGATGTGTGAGATAACAGCATATGCACTATACTTTTAGAAGTGAACATTACTAAACACAGCCACCTAGGTAAATAAAGCCTTCCAGAAAGTCAAAATTATTAGTGTACAATGAGAAGGTAGTTCCTCTTCCCCTCTCTAGATTTTGCCAGGTAGAGAAAAGACTACCAAGTACGCTGAGAAAGATGCACTATGCAGTCACATTCCAAAACATGATGACTGCATAAGAGACATTATTAGATTATCTCCTTTACAGCAGTAATTTTTGGCTGACAGATGACTGTATTTTCATTGAGTCATCCCCCTAACTCTGATGCAGTTTTTTGTTCTCTACAAATACACCTCTTCCCCGCTGACCAAAGGCAGTCTGTTTTGCACTGCAGTTTTATCTTCATTCCCTGCAGTGCCTGACAATAGAGTTTTGAGACAATATTGCTTAAAACATCTCACGTAGTGCAGATAATTATGAGTTTGCACGAGTCAGTGTTGTCCATATCTATCCATTTATTCAAACACATACCAAAAACAGTAGGGTGCACTAACAAGATCCAACTGAGTGTGTAAGAATGTTATTATACCTCCCCTAGAATAAACATCTACTGCTGTGAACAATTCAAAGTCTTTAAATGCCATCAGCATGCAAGAAAATATAAAATTACAAATCAATGCATACTACAGATTTAAGTGTATTTTCCAGCTGCCAAAATAAATTACTCTCATATGCACAACAGAGAACATTTGAAACAAATAAAGCCATGCAAATGCCTGACTGAGTGAAGTATACATCATGCAATGACTCCTGAACACTAGAACACAGAGTGTGTAATTTTCTGGAAGCTGTGCAGCCAAACAACTATTGTAATTTAGCAATACTACTTCTACTACTACCACTACTATTTACAACAATATTTATAATCTATTCTTCAGAGCATTTCTCTAGCACCATAATGATGTTTTCATGTTTCCATCTTATCAGAAATTTGCTGCTGCAATGGACACCTTGCCTTTTATTTCAGAAAAAAATTATTTCTTACTACCCACTAGAATCATCTTTAAGCTATCACTGGCACTGCATGCTACTTAAGGTTAATCTACTTACTGCAAGTTAGATCCATTATACCATATAATTGGGCTTCAACATAAACTGGACTATTCTTGTCCACCATGTGTAAGAAATATTGTATCATTCTGTCATATTACAGTTGTGCATCATTTAACCTCATCATATACATAATAGACTCTCCCTTGGTTACCTTCAGATGCTGCACATCAATTTCAGAATCAGTATAGCCTATAGATTTTTTTTAATTCCAGAAGAGGACTTTCTAATAACTCAGAAAGCTTACAATTTTTCAGCCTTGGGGCAGCTTTTCTTTTTTTTTTTAAATCAAATTATTTAACATTTTATTGTGTGCTGTGCAGAATAGCTAGAAGAAGACCCAAGCTAACACTTTGCTTCCAGCTCCCAAATTGTATGAACACAGTCTATACAAACATATTAGCCCTGTATTGCCATAGCTATACTTTTCTTTGAGCCTGCACACAGTTCTACAAATCTACACTAAAGAACCACTTTGCCAAATGTTGCACTGCCAAACACTTAATAAAAACTATGAGATTTTCCAAACCCTATAATAATAGTTGGGATTACTCCCCCAAAACTTTGCCTTTTTAAGGTTTTTAAGTGAAGCAGAACATTTTCTGAATCTCTCCAACTTCACGTGGTACAGAAAATTGAGCAGTTCGAAGGGGGAACTGGACAAAAACATTGTTATGATATCAAAGACAAGACATTTGCAGAGCAGAGACAATGAAGAATTTAAAATCTATACAAATTGTTGGTTCGCTGAAGACTTGCTGGCAAAAGAAACAGTTCAAAACACTCTCTTGCTTCAAATTAGCTGAGCAATTGTTCCAACCATAGTAACAGGAAGTGAATACAAACTACTTTCTACGCAATACTTATAAGCAAAGTCCAACTCCACTTGAATATCTTACAGTGGAACTGCCCCGAGAAATTTTCTTTCTATATCCTGTAAAAATTAATGCAGCAGGATATAGAAACACTGGGACTGAGTCAGGTATAATGAAAATAAGTAATAGAATTCACTGATGAGATAGGAACTGCTAGAGGGTGGCTGGACTGCTACTGAAAAAGCTGTTTAGAGCATGGTGCTAACACCAAAGTCACAGGTTCGATCCCCATTCAATCCCTGTACAGGCCATTCATTAAAGAGCTGGACTTGATGATCCATGTGAGTCCCAACCCATTATATTCTGTGAAATCTGTGAAAACATTATTCAAGACAAAAATGCAGAATCCCAGGGTCAATAATAAGTGTGAACTAGAACTGCACACCCAGTAACTGGCTCTTCAATGAGTGACTCTAGGGCAGTGATAACCAAGCACTTATCACCAAATAATCCTGACCTACAAACTAAAGATTGTTCATCAGTGCAACCTTAAGGGGACGGCAGTTATGTAACCACATGTGGAGAGCAGATACCCAGAAAGGACATCTGCCTGACTACCCCTGGGTTACTGCTGCAGTTTCAGGATACATTGACTGGAAAAAGGAAAATGGAAAAGGACATAAACACTTTGCTTTGCTCAGCTAACCCAGCAAAACTGAAGCAGCAGTTCAGCTACTTATAATTCCTCTCAGCATCCATTTCTAATCATTAAACTTCACTTCTCAGAAAAAAAAGGGTTGTTCAGAGAGATCTCACAAAATTACGCTCCTCACAATAATCTTATTGTGAACCATTACAAGGAGATGTATTTTACCATTCATTCTATTACATGACTGCAGGTGCTTTAAGACAAGATCAGTGTTTCCTACATAAGTGCTACAAAGAAATTTTCCAGTGAACACAAGGATACACATTCTCAAAAAGTCAGTGAGGGAAATGTGAACACAGAACGTAAATTATGTATTGACTGAACTTCAGACATTTCAAATGTATGCTCACATGTTAAACTATGCTTACCATTTAAGTCCTGCTGGGATCAAACCCTTTCCCACAGATATTCTGTCAATATTCTCACTGAAAAAAACTCTGAGACCTGGGTAAAAGTAGATGGTGAATTCATTCACAAAATTCTAAATTACACAAATGCATAGATATTCAAAGAGATTTTGTAGAAAACACCGTTCAAGTCACTGGTTAAAATTCAGTCAGAGAAATTCAACACAGATTTCTTTATTATGAGGTGAGATATGCTACCTTATAAACTTCAAGGCACCAGAGTAAGATAGGCCATGTAACTGAAAAGCAGGCAACACAGGCATGAACTTCTTGCATGTCAAAACCTATTTTCTCCCCACAGTTGAAGAAGACATGTGAGGACTGAAGACACGAAAGTAATGACACTGCAGGTTTCTACTACTGTGGGGTGGAATTTCTGGATGATGATGATGATACTAACTTGCTGCATCATCCTTACTACCTCTAGAAGAAGCTAAGCAGAAAGGACATGACTGGGGAGCTACTTGCCTATGTCTGAAGGTGACATTCCCAGGGTGAAGTTGCTGATGTACACTGCACCATTCTTGACCCACTTAGAGTATCTCTGCCTAAAGGAAGTACTTTCCACAGCCTCACACTCTCTTAAAATGCAAACTAGGAAAAGCATCACCTATAATATCAACAGGAGTTTTCTAAATCCAATGAATAAAATTAACCAATTTCAGTGTCAATTACAAAATTCCTTTTAAGCGAACTCATTAAACTCACTTAATGTGTTCTCATTAAATTCCCTTTCATGTTCTTCATCCCCTAATGTTCTTTAGTGGCAGGAGCACACACACACATAGACACACTGAAGCTCAGAAAATTTTCTTGACTGTTACTATGTATGACCACAAGCCCCAACCTGACCAGGTTATACACACCCTGCCAGAAACCTTCCTACAGTGGGGTTTTCCTGGGTATAGTGGGTCTCTGATGGGATGCCCTTCCCTTGATACAGGAATGCCAGGCAAGGATACTTCCTGGGACTGAGTGCCCTCAACACTTATTTTGTGGAGGTGATTTTTCTACTGGACACCCTTAAGGGACCCTTTGAGCAAAGCAAACTCGGGCACCCCTGAGCGAGAGGGGCTTGGGGAAGGGGGGGAGTTGTTGTCATGGAGGTACACAAAAGCAATCAGAATGTGCCACAGAAGTTAAATTGAATTTCTTCACCAAAAGCACTCCCATCTTTTCTCCACTCCCTATTTTATACTTCGTTCTTCTAGATGAGATAAATCTCGCATGCCTGTGTGACTTCTCTTGCTGCCTCTCAAAGTTATGGAGTACAACATGAAAATGAGCATTAGTGAAAGTTTCAGCAGGAAGTGCTGATTTATGATTTATGTCCTTTAGAGAATAAAAGACTAGAAAGTTCACTATGTCCCTGTTGCCAGATTGCAGCTACATATTGAATTAATGGTTCAGTTCACATATTCCTTACAAATGGCTGAAATCTATTCTATAACCTGTCCAATTCTGCCAGTAGTAAAAAGATGCTACCCAAGCGACACACTTGGTATAAACTTTACCATTTTACAAGCTTATATTACACTGCAATCTTCAGTCTCTCAGTTACTGTAATCCACTGGGTAGCTACCACTGTTTTCATCAAGGACATCAAGAATTGCCCCCATGACTGCTTAAGATAGTTGCATGCTTGTGGGAAGAGATCAAACAAGATTTATGGTAGTCACTATGTGGCAAGACAATTTGCCTGACACTGATGAGGCTAAAAAAGAGAAGGCAGCTCCCAGCAGCAAACCTGCCAAATAATTCAGCAGATAAATGAATCCTTCTATGATCCCCTCTATGAATACCACTAGGGTTATGATAAGACAAAGGCAGAATTTAATGTAAGTGTAGGAAGAAATAGGTAAAGAAGCAAAAGCAGTAGAACAAAATAAAGGAATAGATATAAAGATTGAAGTACAAAACCTTTTCCCACCTTCAGCTGCACCCCTTATCCATGTTGTTACACACAGTGACCTATATCCTGCAGATTCCTGCTGCAGTTTCCAAGCTGCAAAGAGTAGCATATCTTGGCTACATGCACCAGACCTACACCACTTTCCCTGAATCCTTAAAAGCAGTCTACAACAAAGGAAATGGGTATCATCAGTAATACAGTTAAATACAGAAAGGCTGGTCGAAAAACTCCAGCAAATTAGTGCCCAGTAAATTATTCATGGGCAAACTTTGTATTCTGAGAAATATGCTGGAAATAAAAATTCACCTCTCCGTAAGGATTACAACAGACCAATGCAACCCATGGGCCATCCAAAATGACTTTCTCCTTCTACCTGAACTCCATCACTCTTCTGGGACTTGTCCCATGACAAGCTCTTTACTCTACCCTGGTCCGAGAAAGTTCATGTCTAAGGCTCAAAGGCCTTAGATTTATCTCACTGATTTCCATGAACCTTAGCAAATTCCCTGTTATTACAGTCATTTGCTACATTCATGGGAAAGAAAGAGGTACCTGAAGGAAACCAAGGAGGGGGAAGCATTCATTTTCCTTTAAGAGAGCAGAACTTTGGAACTTAAGCTTTATAGATTAAGTCATAGACATATGAAACTCTGGTAGCAACCTATGCCTAAAATTAGTAGGTTTTGCCTACACTATAACCCCTTAGCAACAAAGAAGGTCTTTGCTTTCTCATACCAACATCTTTGCAGGAAATAGTAGGAAATGAAAGTAGCAGACAAGCATCTGCAAGAAAAAGTCATTCAATGGAAAGAGATTACAAAGATGGCCAGATCATTTTATCTTAGACCAGCTGTTTAGGTGTCTTACAAAGCACCCTAACAGTAGAAAAAATGAATGTTTAAACTACAGGTAACCTTGCACAGGTGCCAGCTGCTGCCTGTGACAGAAACAGAGTGAACTGTCATGGGCCATTCTCTATGAGCAAGTCTTTGTGTGCACATTAGTGTATGTTACATATAACACTGAAACAAGAAAAAGGGAATGAAAATATTAGACCACTCTACATGGGACATGCCAGGAATGTCTAATGCTTGGTGCTTCCAAAGGACTGGAAGAAAAAATCATTAAGAGAATAAACCAAGAATTATTTGCTACAATGATGTGACTTAGTCCTGCAGGAAAAATAGGAAAAAAAAAAAAAAAAAAAGGAAAAAGAAAGTGGGGGGTAGGTAATAGACATCTTTTGACTTGAATTCACACTGGGGTCTTGAAAAGAAAAAAAAAAAAAAAAAAGAAACAAAAAATAACCTCAGTCCTTGGAAAAACATTCAAATTGCAGATTTAAATAGGCAGCAAATTATTTACAGATAGAACAAGTTATGATTACCTGTTCATCAGTTTTCACAAACAGATATACACATATGCTCTACCTAGGTAAGACTGTCTACACTGTGAGAATATAAACATAACAAGAGCTTGACAAAAAGTATTTTATAATTATTAATTAGGGGTAAATCAAGTGGAAGAGGAATCTCAGAGAATGGTAGAGCAACTGCTACAACATTTGGATGGTATGCAATGCTTTCAGTTGACTAAGTCATAAATTTGAGGTAGTCTGGTTAGTTTCTATAGAGATTCTGGCCAAAAAAGTGTGATAATCAAGTCTGTTTTTACATGACTATCCAAGTATTAGTTGGAAACAAGCCATTTGCTTAAACAGAATTTTCAACGATCAAGACAAAATATCAGCACAAATCAAAAATTTAAAGCTTCTTCTTGATACTGAATGCAATTCTGTCCGGTTTCACTGCAAGACAATTTATTTGAGATCTCACAGACATAGGCCATTATAAAGGATGTGTTTATGGAAAACTACTGGAAATGCTTACTGCTGAATTAGTAGGAATAAACATAAAGAGCTGAGCTAAAACTCCAACCAAAACTCCAGTTTTAACAAATCCTGGAATAAATATGGATGTGCAGTCTGACTTGCAGATGGAACTCTCTTTGGATTTCAAAATTTGAAGACATTTTCCACTTTGCACTGTAATATTACAGTATACAATTTGCACAAAATTACTGCAGGTGCAAAATGAGGCACCAAGGCATAGCAGAAGAAATAAAGGAGAGCTCTGTGACAGTAAATTTAAATTCCACATATAAGTGCACCAAGTTGCTGAAATTGAAGGCCCAGTTATGCTGTACTTGCAAACAGTGATTGTGGGGAGATGCCAGAAAAAAGCCTCTATCCCTTGAAAGTAATAAACTTTGTTGCATTTTTTTTTATCAATTACTTCTACTACTTCCTAAACAGAGTGTTATTCCAGTTCAGTTTTAACATGTGTCCTACAATATGTGAAAGCAAGTGCAAAACTTGAAATTAAAAAATTACTAAGTACTTGTATTACACCACTACTTATTAAATATCTCTTCAGGATGGCAGAACACTAGTCTTAAAAGTTCTGCCTTTCCTCACACACAAATATTCCATTAATTACTCTACAGTGGAATTAAAACTGAAATTTTAAGATCCTTATATACGTATGTCATTAGAAAAAAACAAGATGGATGTGTGGTATAGTTACTACAATGAGTTTTTTTTCTCAAAAATATTGTTTTGTTTACCATCTCATCTACACAACAAACCCAGAATAAATTTAGTTAGAGAGTACTTTACTCCTCTTTCAAGGTTTTTGTTAAATGCTTTCACTAGGTACACAAGCGTACTTGTCTTTGCAAATTTCTACCAGAAAAGGCAAAATTGTAAATCAAGGTGTTAAAAACACATGAGAAAACAATGAACAAAGACCCACTGATAATCACAAATAACTAACTTTATTCATTATTTCCAGGTTTTTTCAAACATGGAGGGTTTTCAGTATACTTTCTAAGGTTTTACGGTTTTGTTTGGTTTTTTTTTAATCTATAATCTTTATTTTCAGATTCTTCTAAACATTGAGAGGGCTTTCTTCTGCCCTGTTTCTAAGTATACTGTTTCTTTGATACAGAAGAGACACTGATGATTCTGAGCTCTAATATGGTAAGCATTTGCATTAGCTTGAGGGGTTCAGTGGTAGTATCTCTTGTTCAATGGTTAAATACTTTCCAACCCCTGCATATTAAACTGCTTTATAATATTTCAGTGAATAAACAGGGCATAACAGAGTTATTACACATTTTTCTCTACCTTGCATTTTTTGGGTAACATTTTGTCAAGACAGCTGAATTTAACTTTATGACTGATTCAGGATGGAAATAATTGTTCAGACATATTCCAAGTGGCCTATATGCAGAACCAAAGTAATTCTACCTATCAACAGATGACCAGTGTCTGACGGAGAAGCTCATTTCCATACAAAAGGTCCATCTTTCTTCAAAAGGAGATTAACAACTTAAACCCAGAAAGAGTAACTCCCATTTTAGTTTTATTCAATACATTTAAAAGCCTTACAGTTTTCAACTTGATTATAAACCCTTCTACAACTGAAGAGGCATTAACATAAAATATCGCTACTCCTTTTTCACTAACATTTTTAGAGGCACAGCATGAGAAAAAAATTTAAGCCATGTAAGAGTCTGAGAAAGAATAGAATAAGCAGTGCTTTGACATTCAGAATGATAAATTCCTCACCACACTCAACTCCCTAGTTGTCCTCGTTGCCACCATTTCCCCCTCTGACTTATGATGGATACAAGAGACAGGACTTAAGTTTTCGTACTATTGTCCTTCCAACTCACTACACACAAACAGAGATTAAAACTCATCACTTGTTTCAAGAAGTTGAGAACACCATTTTTTTCTGGACAATTTTGTAATGCAATTATGTTGGAGCTCAGATTCAGTTACCACAACTTAGTTAGACACAGCAGATCAGCTGAGCCATAGTAACAAGTAACAAAGGCAGAAGAGCAAATGCTTTTACCTAAATCTCTTTCTAATTGTTTGAACACATTGAACAATCTAGTAAATACAAGGTAGGCTACTACATAACTGTGCCCAGGCAGTATCATTCAGATATACCTAACATATAAACTTTATCACTTGTCTAAATTCTTAATCTGAAACAGAATTAATCCATTTCAGCTGATGATACTTGCTAAACAGGGAGAGAGGCCAGGCAGGGAAAAGCAAAGTCAATGAGACTATTCACCACACAATTGCTTTCCATATTAAATCACAGGTACCAAAAAGCACATTGGAACTGAAACGTATTATAAAAGCAATTGCAAAAAGAAGGGAAGAAAAACCAAAGCAACTGAAAGGCCAGTTGGAAGAAAAATACTGCAATTATTTGCCTATGCTACAAAGACTTCAGAATATATAACTGCTATTAGCTTCCCACTATAGTAAGCCAACTGCAGTAAAGAGCAATGATTCCAGAGTGGCACTGTTAGAATTAAAGACAGTTGTTGAGATGATATAAACCAACAGTTCCCGCTTGTATCAATGGAATATCACATTAAATGCCCAAAAATATTAACAAAATGCTCATTGAAGATATTTTACTGTTAGAAATGCCTCCTAAAACAATTTTAAAAAAAATAAAGAACACACAATACAGAAGCATTTAGGTACACAGCAGACGTCTGACAAAACAAGGATAAATGGCAGGATTAACATTTAGTGCAATTCTATTAGATGACAACTCCTCTACCATTACAATAATCTCATGAAAGCCCTTTCACTAAATCACTTTCACAACGATTCTTTTTCAATGAAATTTAAACTCATTATGTTAAACGAGCACTATTATATTTGCACTAAAATAAACATAAGTACTGTTTTTTATGCCTCCCTACCATGTACATCACCCTCTAAAAATATCACAGTCCTGTCTGTTACAGAGCACTTAAAATTACACATTTAGAAGTTGGTAGGGGCTGCTCTATTTTTAATTGGATGAGTTGGTGAGCTGGTACCTGAAGTGCACAAATACAAGTAAAGTCTTTAACTTGCAGATGTTTCTACTTCCTCTCACAGAAATTGTCCTACTACTTGTACAAAGGATGTAATTATTGCTCTGGCTTCAGTACGTAACACAAAGTTATTAAAAGCAGCTGCAAGAAATCCTGAAGCATTAAAGGAAAAATGTGCTCTAAGGCTTATTGTCATGACTAGATTTCAACTGGTGCCTCCATCTTTCCTGTTTGTTCTAATAATTGTCTTTTATAGAACAAGAATCTTTTACTGTAGAGTGGTATACGAAACTCACTCTACCACCTTTTGCAACAGGTATATAAAAGGGGACTTAGAAGACTAAATGATGATTTTATCAAAGCATCAGTTTTTGGAACAGCTGCTTTCTTTCATGAAATGGGCCAGTGCAGTTTACCTAATGTAAACCCTTTCCTTTGTGGAGGTTCAGTGTATGTCCTTACCTATATAAAGAAAGGAAGATGCAAGTTGAAGAAATGGAAGCTTGAGTTAAGGTATATGTAACTTACCAGGTTCGATGATACAGGCGGTAGCTACTGAATTTACTTCTGTTGTTCAAGTCAAAAGCAACCGTCAGCTGAAATCACTGAGTGACATAAATATGAAATCAAGTTTAGGTCCATCTGAGGCCTGTTGCAGGACACAACCTTCATACCCTCAGAAAGGACACAATTATAGCCAGTATATACAGGAGAATGGCTCTGCAACAGTTGGGTCCATTTTTTAAGATCTCGGAAGAGTTTGCTTGAGTTTGCTGAATACACATGTTGTTTATGAACAGCAGAGGAAAGCCAGCAATAACCTGAGGAAACTGCTCTGCAGCCCTGGTTTGAAAAGACAGGTGTGCTACGGTAAGCAGGGCCTTCCCTTGAAATGGAGAAAATAAATCCCTCTCTCTGAATTAGTATAATTTTGAAATTAAAGGGCTCTTAGGCTATGATAGGGGGATAGGAATAACAGTTCTTTACTAATATATATAACAAGGTAAAACAAAACAACAACAACTATGAAATTAATAACCAACAGGACAGGAACCAGTAACAGTTCTCTTGGCCATGGGCACCTTTCCCCTGTGCTGCAGTTCCCGTCCCATTGGCAGTCGGTGCTCCCGGTGGGCAGGGACAGATGCGGCAATCCCAGCGTGGCTGCAGGAGTGCTGGGGGTGATGGAGGCTGTGTCCCGATGGGAAGGGTGGAGGAGAGACTCTGCTCACAAATCCCTGGAGCAGTGTCAGTCCCGGTGATCCAACAGGATGCTTGGAGGTGGCAAACTGAAGCAGGAGAACACCCTAGCAGGGGTGTGGGGTCCAACACCAGAAGAGGCAGCTCCCGGCGTTGCGATGGTGGGGGGTGTAGCAATGACTTTTCTCCTCCGAAGCCAAAACCAAGCGAGCCAGCAACTGCCCCCAACCCTCCTTTACCTGCTTTGAATCTCACGGTGTTCCCCCCCTTCCCCACCCTCCAAGAGAAACTCCCAAAAATAACGGGGAGGCTCTCCCTCCCTCCTTCTCAAGGACCTAGCCACCAGCGCTTCTTAGCATGTCAATGGGAAAAAAATTCCACAGGTGCAGAGGAAAGGAAAAAAACAACCCCCAAAATCTGTCTTGTCTCACCTTTTAGGTTGACAGTACTGCTAAAAACTTACTCTCATCCTAATCAATTAAGTCAGTAAACTTTCAGGCTACTAGATTAGCCTGCCAGGGGCAGGGACAGCAACTCTTTGGCTGTAATATCTATCTACCTCTGTAGCATAGAAGACAAGTGCTTACATATTAATATTGTTTGCACAAGCCAATAAATGTATGCAAGCAAATACAGAGAGAATTTATTTTAAGGAAAATCAATTTACCATAGTAAGTCAGAGCAGTCAACCACATAATTGTCTTTGCTAGCTAATGACACTGGACTCACAATATAATGTCATTTTTAATTTTTTTTTTTTTTATACAGGAAGTAGAAAAATTGATTCTAAAGTTACTCCAGGAACTGGAAAGATCAGGCACTTATATTCAATTTTTATATGGATTCATTGTTAGATAAACAGCATCAGAACAGTTGTTTCATTGTTTCTGGAGCAACTGAATGTTATGTACATTCAGTAAGAACAGATATCAGCCCAGGTTGGCTGGTATTTGGGACACTTATTCCCAGGTCAATATGTGAGGCAAATATCTAAGCTCAAATCAGACAAGGTTAGAACATGGGAAAACAGAACAAACAGGAATTGAAAGAAATGTCAAACAGATTTTACTCATTACTTTCTTAACAACTGCCTTGACTGACATATTTTTCAGATCTGACTTCCCATCTACCCTTTCAATCTTTTACTAAAATATATTTAACTGAAATTTTTCTGGAAAAAGTGTTAAACAAAACCTGCCATTAACCAATAGCACTCCAACAAACCTGGAGGAAACAGCACACATGCAGTTTTATTACTAAACATAAAAGTCAATGTCCTCAAAATCAGTGTAGCTTATATAAGGTAAGGCACCTTCACAGTATGGGTCTCAAAAGAAGCAATTCCTTAACCATAGTAACAAGTGTATATAAAGAAAAATCTTCCTAAAAATATTTTCAATATAGTCAGTGAGAAACAGTGTAACCATGTAATATCCAGCAGAGAAAACATCTCACTTTTATCAACGTAACTCTTCAATACCTCAATTGCCCATTAAAAAAAAATTAGGCAATTGCACCTGTTACTGGAAAACTTGCAGGAACAGTCTTGCTTGCTGATGTCAATCTTAAGCATAAACGCTTTATTGTGTTTTTTGTTGTGGGAGGGTTGTTTGTTTGGTTTGTAAAGCAAGCAAATTAGTGACCTAATTAAGTCAGTAGCTTGTTCCATACCAGCTATTTACCTTCTTGGTGCTTACATAAAGCACCAAACTGACTATAATATATTCCTTGGTTTCTTCCAACCGTACAATCTCAAGACATACTTTACCCTCTTTATCTGAATAGTCTACAGCATAGATATGACCCATGTAGTCATAAAGGCCAGATGACTCAGTAGACAATTCCATGCGGACCGGATCACTAAAACACCAAAAGGGCTTTCCAGTTTCATCCAAGAGAGTCAGATCCATCACAAAGCAGTCCTACAAACACAAGCAGAAGAGATTATTTCCCTGTGTCATGGCACAGTAAGTAGATCTGTCCCTGATTTTAGAAGAAATAATCAAGGGTTCCAAGAGCTCTATACGAAGGCTAAAGCCTCAAAATAAAATTGACAGTGCTTCACTGATCTACTGCAATAAATACTTACTTAGAGGTTTCCTACAGAAATCAAAATTGTAACCTACAGACATCAAACGCTGTGCTACAGAAGGTACCACTGCCAAACCAAATCAAACATTATTTCTTGAACATTTTTAAGCCCTTAACATCAGTTTTTCTTAATTATTAGTTACTTTAACATTAAAATAATGACAGCCCCTTCAATATGAGAAAGCAACTGAAGTTTAAAGTTGGCTGCTAAACTTGTGTGAACGCAGCAATGTTTGCAATGATATCCAGGGACCACTCTGTGGCAGTGCACACACAATTGCCCTTCCAAGCCAGCTGTATACAGTACTTTTTAAAAGGCTTGTAGCTTCAGTTCCCAAAGAGGTAGTACTAATCATCTTGATGTAATTACTCCTCTTACAAATTCTTGAAAATATTTCTTTACAAAATTACACAATCAGATAATTTTAAAATGTTAATGCCAATTATTTGGTCTTTGCAAACTGGTAGTTTTGCACATCACTTGGAAGCATAGGAGCTGTGTGTCATGGTTAGTATCAGCTGTTCCTTATTCTCATGTGTTCTGAATCACTAAATTAATCAAATTATCTTAATTGTGTTGTATCTGTGCTCCAAAAGCATAAACAAACCAACACCACATATTCCGTGCCAGAAAAATTCATTTGGAAAGCTTCATTGTTCTGTACTACATGGTTGTGCTTCTGTTGCTCTAACATTGCTTTCACTATTACTTTACTTCAATCAAACAACACAAGGGCAGATGGCATAAACATGAGGCAATATGACACACACAGTTTCCTTATGCTTTTTACTGTAGACTATGCTGAAAATAGCAAATTCAAACCAAACTTATATGAGCTACAGAATTATTGCAAACAAGAAAGAATTACTATTTTCTGGTCTGACAAAAAAAAAATGTATTCATTATTTTGTCCTAGAAACAAATATTCAATATATTTTATGCTATAAGCACACAGGAGAGAGACTAAAACTGAAAAACTAAAGACTACAGCTGTAGCTCTGTTTCCTCTGACAGGTAACTTCCTAAATTCTTATGTACTACTCAGGATTATTTTCATGGAAAAAAAAAAATCTGCCAAGCAGCTGTTAATCCTACAGAATCATAGAATGATTTGGGTTAGAAGGGACCTTTGTAAGTCATCTAATTGCAACTCCCCTGCCTCACCATGCCCAGCATGGAGAAAGAATATTTTTGCTTTTATTTTTTCTTCCCCAATGTCCAATTTAAATCCACCCTCTTTCAGTTTAAAAAGCATTGTCCTTTGACGTGTCACTACATGCCTTAGTAAAAAAGTCTCATCAAACATTCCATTCCACATTTATACAGGATTGGTAGAAACAACAGTTTTTATTAATTCTGAGATTTTTTTCAAAAGAAGTGCCAAAATTGAAATCAAGTGTTGAACTAGATGATTTTTCAGTAGTGCTTAAATCACATTCATCAGAATTTTCACAACTTCTAAAACATTCATGCTGATAAAGTACATTTTAAAATATGTGCCTTCACCATTATTGCAAAAGCTACAGACCTACTCTGAAACTTTGTTTGAAATAATTATTTTAGGAACTTTATCCAATAGAATGTGCGAGCATTCCTCTAAAAAAATCAAGAGTTAATCCGCCTGACTGATGTACCCTGATTGGAGCTAGGTGCTGACTGTGTGGATGTGGACTGTAGTTTCTGCCTGTGTCCACTGGCATTTTAACACTCCCCAACAGTTCCTAACTTTCACTGCACATACAGCACAGAACTGCAGAGTATTTCCCCAGAGGTTCAAGGCTTATTTCTTGCAAAAACACCCCAATCAACCAACCAAGAAACCAAAACAAAAAACAAACAACAAAAAACCCCTCAAACAACAAAAAACCCCACTGTAGCACCAAACAAACAAACAAACAAACAAACAAAAAAAAAAAAAAAGAAACACCCAAGCACACAAAAAAAAGCCCCTCACAAAACATACATCTGCAATACACTTTTTTTGTTCAGCATTTCTAAGAAGGCTGGTCAGTCACAGCATCTTTGCTGACTGGAAATCACTGGAGTAATTACACACACATAACGGGTCTATCATGCAATCCAGACTATGAGAGAGAGGAGAAAATTTTTTTTTTCTCAAAATTCACCTTTTTTTGGAATATTGGAATAGAGACTTTTGTCTAGTTATGGACACTTTCTACAAATCAAGAATGGTTTAAAAACTGACATTTTTAAGATGCACAAACATAATTCTTATGAAGTTTAGAGGTACAAACAAAAAGTATTTCTGACCTTTACATTGCCTTTAAACACAGCTGTTTCCCAACATATGCCAAGTGTCCCAATAACAGGCAAGTGCTTCCTATTATCCTTTAAGTTTACAACTCTGAGCCTCAGGTATCCATTTTCAATGTCACCTGAAAATATAAATATACAACATTACAGCAGTATAAATCAAATTCAGCCCAAGTACACTGCAAATGTTCTCTTATTGTCTTTCCAAGTCTTTTTTTCCCCCAGTCACCAGTAAGAAACCCTAGCATACACCAACAGCTAAATATCAAGCCCATTATAGAGGAATTAAGTTGCAGTTCAGAGTTTTAAAGCTGTGATCCACAATAGAAATAGCAGTTTAAAAAATCTTTTGTATTTTTAGTATAAAAATAGGAATGCCACCTAAAGAACTTACACAAGGATACATAAATAAAGAAGTAAATTCCACATTCAACATTTCAGTTTCATGCCACCAGTGCCTCCATCACTGCCCATTCCAAGCTCAACACTAACACACAAAATAAAATTATGAGACACCTCCTCCAACCTTTTTTTTCCGAGTTATTTAAATCTCTCAGTTCTGACTGCAAAATCAAATAACCCAATACAAAGGGTATACAGATAACTATTCCTCCTCAGAAAGGATATTGCATCATTTAAATTGACATGCAGTACAATTTGATTTGAATCAAGTTTTTAAATTATGGAATTTTTTTATTTTTAAATACCTTTCCAAGATCCCTGGGGTTTGTCTTTTTTGGGGTTTTTTTTCAGAATTACTATGATTTGTGATTTTTTTTTATTATTACATATAACCATATTTTTTTGGTATCTCTTACTCTCAGAAGATATTGACTTTTCTTTTTTTATTGTTGTTTTTTCTCCTTCGCTACCAGAGAAGGAAAGCTAACCAAGGAGTCCAACAGTCTAATTATAAAGTGGGGTACATCATAGTGAACACGATCTGACTGCAAAGCAAAGTGAAAATAAAATCATCACATCACTGACACAAGCAGACTTCTTGGTAGGACATCCCTTAAAAAAGTTTCCTTGAACAAGAGATACTCTCTTGAAAGAGCAAAACAAAAGCACTAGAGACCTCAGCAAACAAGAAAGTATCTAGCACTTGCAGGAGACAGATGGGAAGGGAGAGAAGAAATTCCCAGGAACATAATGCCTGTCAGGATCCAGTAGCAGGTCCTGAATGGTAAGGTAACAAGTGAAGGGGCTTGCAGAGGTTTAAGATGCAAGTGACAGGAGTGAAAAAGTTTTGGTGTTTTGTCTGCGATTCTCAAGCGCAACTGGAAGCGTGAGGCTAGAGACAGAAGAAACAAGATCAGAAAGGCTGGCTGTGAGTTAAATGGCTGCATCCAGCACTCAGTGGCAGCAAAACTTCTGCTTGGTGGCTGCTTGAAGCAGATAGTCAGAGGCAGTGATGGAGAAAGCAAGCCCACACTTTAACACAAAGGCCAAAAACTTCTCTGAATTGGTACTGTAGAGCCAAGCAACTCCCAAGACACAGCTGGCCACAAAGCAATGCTGGAAAGGCCTCGCTCACCCGTGGGGATATACTATAGAAAGAATACTTACCCAAGGGAGGAAGCAGCCCAGCACATGACAGAGAACAGTAGCTGCAGGTTTTTCAATACACACACACTGTCTGGAATAGGAGTGTGAATACAGTGAAACCAACATGACTACGCCCAGGAAATATTTTGTATGGTTGAAGGAAAATGCAATCCTCCAGACCTTGATAATCACTCTCCTTGCAGTGAAGTGCAAAAGAAATCAGTGAGGAAAATGTAAGCAGAATTCATTTCCAGGATCCAGCTCAAAGTAGAAAAGGGCCATTAAGTTGATACCTGTCCAAATGGTTCCATTCCAAAACCTCAGTAAACCAAATGCAATGACAAAATTTCAATAAAGGTAAAAAAAAATCTTATTTAAATAGTTTACTGTCTAACCACTGCAAGTCCACATTTAAAGTCGAGCTTTTATTCAAGAGACTTGAAAACATCAGTCAACAAGCATTTTTCCAAAATGACTATTTGGTTATCCACAATTCCAATCTGAATGCAAGTGGCTCTTGCTCTTACTCATTCAAACCAAATGAAGTTTGAATGGAATAAAAATGGATTGAAAAAAGCATTCTGCTAATATATTAATGAAGCCCAGGACATCACTGCTGCATGGCATTAATACACCATTGCTAGATCAGTTGGCCAAGGTGTGTTGCAGTTACTTCTTAACTTTAGCCAGAATGGAAATAGGCAACACATCAGGAATCTGAAGGCCAATTACTCATTGGTTGGTTAATCTTTGTATGTTTGGGTTTTTTAATTTAAAAGCTCAGTTTTGTAGGAAGGAAAAGTCTGCCTAAAACAAGCAAGAAACTGAAGGCCAAGCACTGAAATCCCCCCTTCCTCACCCCAGTCAGATGACAAAATTAAATTAAAGGGCAGAACAAGCTATGTTAAACATAGAAAGTGAAACAGAGAAGAAGCAAATTGTGCAGGGCTTTCTTCAGCCTGAGTCAGACTTTGTTTCATTGTCCCAGTATAAGACTTCTAGCCCTTCGTTTACGCAAGGCAAGTATAGCAGCAAAGCAGCAGAGTAAGATACAGGAACAAATATTTCCAAATAAAGGGAACACCAACAAAGAGAATATATATCATGTAGACAGACCTCAGGAGAAAGAAACAAATAGACCAATAGTTCCAAAGCACTTATTTCAGCTAAAAGCCAAGGAAGTTGGTTTTGCTAACCAAGCCTTTGTTGCAGGTTGTCATTTGATTGGTATTTTCAGAGGAAAAGCTGTGCTTAACACTAATTCTGGTGCCAACAACCAGCCTTATCACACTGAAATGGTTATTTAAACTTGCAAATCAATCCTCAAGGTCAAGCAAAACACTTCAAATGCCTGATATGAAATTTTACAACCAAATCTTAAAAGCTCTCTAAATACACAAAAATCAACCCTTACATTTTGCAAGCAAAACAAATCAGTTTACATCAACAAGAAATAACATTGAAAAGAAATATCTTAAACTACCATGTGACTATAAAGCTGTGCTTAAGAAGTTGAAAACTTAGCTATATACAGTTCAAAAATATTTATTAAGAAGGTGGATTAATGGCTTCTGGGAGGCGTATGAAAAGCCTTGCATAACTTCCTGAAAACAAGGAAAGTTTTCTAAGTATTTTCAATTCAGTTAGAACGTATTTTACATATTCACCCTGCAGGATCTGTCAATGAAACTATATTGCTAATTCTTTACATGAAAGAGAGCATAAAATAAAATGCTAAACCCCAACCAAAACAGTGGCAAAACAGCTAGTTACTGCAAGTATAACAGAAAAAAAAAATCTGAAGCCATATACAGCCCATCTGCTTGGTTCAATTAAGTGTGACATAACCTTTTTTAATTTAATATTAAAGAATTCTGCAAAAACAATTGAAAATAGAGTAGCAAAATGAACCACAATATTAATAGGCACTAACAAAAAGCAGACAAAAATTAATCTTGAACAAATAAATCAGTTATTCTGCAAAATACAAATGGGCATTCTCTCTGGCAACCTAGGAATGCCTAGAGCTCCCTAATGAAAACCAATAAAGTAAAACAACAGTATAATAGCTGACAACTGATCTGTGCCTCCAGTTGTGGAAACTGCCATAGCATGTCACATATATAATTTAAAATAAAACTGGACTGGTAGAGAATTTTCAAAAATAGCAAGACTTCTCAGTATTTTGCAGACTTCCATGCTTCAGAGTCCTCCCAGAGGATGGGACAAAGAGTATTATCAGAATGAAGCCTGAAAACAGAACACAAACCATCAAACATAACCAGTTTGGACAAACCTGGGCCACATTCAGCAACACCATGTTCAAGAGAATGAGAAAAATTAACAACAAATTACAGTGAAAAATGTGACAGCAAACAACCATATGCTGCCCCAGTACACCATTTTTGGAGGAAGTTAAGCATTTTCCAAAAGGAACTATTGTGCAAGCACATGGGATGGACTTGATGACAAATGTGCTTACTGTCTGCAGAGCCATGGCTTCAACTGTCTGATGTCCTGTGAGACCAGAATCTGCTGGCTATCCACACTTTTGAAGGTCACAAAACCAAAGCAATTCAGAAAACACTCGTGAGCATAAACAGATTCTCTAACTTGCAAAGTGAGATGGCATCACAACTGCAGCTCATTGAAATTCACTTCAATTTGCATAAACATCACTTTAATCTTTTGTGGAAGTAGCTTTTAAGCAGCAAGAAATTTATACCCAAAAAAAAAATGTACCACATAATACTTTTCCTTGTGCAACTGTATTGCTAAGACCATAACATTTCCATTTTAGAAAACAAAACATGATATTCAGCTAAACAAGAAAAGCCAACGCAATCCCAAAAACCCAACCTTCTGGCCAATTTTGAGAAGTTTTTTTTGAGAACATAAAGAGGACTCTTGTACTGCCCAACACTTCAGGTAAGATTTTTTGCTACATGCATAGACTTTTACTGAAGTTTAGCCTTAGAAGTACTCCTTTAATTCAAGCTTGGCGCTTCTCTGGAATCTGAAAACACATATAATTTCAGGTTCAAGGTCTACAGCACTCCACACTGCACAAGGCTGTAGTCTAAATGACAGTTCTTGGAATCAGCAAACACAAATGAGAAAAAACAAACCACATAATGGGGAAGTTCTGTAGCCCTGCAGAAGTATTCACGCCTGACAACAGCGCCCTCTACTGACAGAAAACCAGTATCTTCTGAAATCCACACCGCTCAGGAGTGCCGGTATGGAAAAAAAAAAAATAATAGGGACCAATAATTAATTTACAGCACTTAATTCCAAATTAAATTAATTATGGGTCTTAATTTTAATATTTAATCTGTCTCTGCTTACAGAAAGATAGCTGTATAGCTGTAGGAATTCATGCCGAAGTTATGACAAAAGAGAGATCGCCCACGTATTTTTCAAAACCCCAGTACAATTATGAATTTGGGCTGTATGAGAACAACAGGGATGGTGAATCATGTCTTATGGAAAGAAGTGACGAGAACAGAATGAAACAGCAGTTAAAATCAATGACTGAAGTTGTTTACCACACGGTGAAACCATGTCAAAACACACAACCTTAAGCCCACTGAAATAAAAACTGTAAATCTTAAAGTTCACAGTATCCTCTACAAATTTTTCTATATATTTAATCTGTCTGTGCACCCAAAGGACACTCGAGGAGAATTCTACAGAAAAAAGCTTCCAAAATGTATGAGGACAAACTGTCTCTCCTTTATAAAACACAGATGAAAGAAAGAAACATCAACCTGCACTAAGAACTGTGCCACTGCACTATTAATGGAGCACGGAACTAAAAGAAAAGACCCTGAAAATCTGTAGAATTTGTGTCCCAGACTTGACACTGTCAGAGTAACAGGCAGAGAGCTTCTTACATAGCAGGGTTAAGACACCACACAAAGCACCATGCAACTATAAAGAAACCACACCATGAATAGAAAGATACCTTACTCTTAAAATTCCATTTCAGTTTCACCCCTCAAAACAGAGAAACTGGATGCAAGAAGGAAAGATGCAACAGCAAGGATCATTTTTAAAACAGACATTATTGTTCCATCAACTTTACGTTTTCTGCAGAAGAGGCACTTGAATGATGCACACAGGTACATGCAGTTTCTGCCATGCAGATCAAGATGCAGGCTGTAGTCATGCAGTCCATATTCTGAGTCAGTATCATCCAGTAAAGGTTTATGAGGTGGAGGAACATATTGACTTGAAAAAAAACAAAAAGCAGAATTAGCAAGGCAGGGGATGACTTAGTAGAAATATAACACATAGCCCTGCATTGAGACCATCATCTTAATACAGTTCCAAAATCAAACATCTCTACTTCATCATGCTTCTTTTGAGCTAATAGTGTCTAATACTGCTGATCAGCTGTTCAGCCTAGCCAAAGGCAGAAAATACAGCAGTCAACTTTAAAAGGTACATCTGTTGAACTTCAAAACATGAACTTGTCTACGAAAAAGAAAAAGCATCAGCTTAACTATAATCTCAAAGCCCACTAGCTCTAGAGACTTCTCTGAAATAGCAAATACTGAAATAATTTTTTCTGATCCTAACTAAATAACTACTGTACACAAGAGACCTAAAGAGACCACATGCCAGAGGCAACTGAGCAACTTCTACATAGGATCCAATTTGGTACTAAGGGAGATGGGTGTTAAATCTTACATTCTGGGTGAGAAGAGCCACTCTAAGTTATAGTGGGCATCTAAGACTACTGGTAGATACAACAGTATCTGACCAGAAAGATGAGTGAGAAATAAATTCCCCAAATACTATTCTAAAGCTAAAAATCCCTGTATTTTTAGACAGTTTACACTATATAAACAGATGATATATTATACACTGGAATACACACAGATACAAACACTTCATTGGAAACCCAGCTACTTTCTCAATAGCACTAAAAGCTAACTGCAAGCACTTCACCAGTCTACCAGAGCTTTTCCCCACCCCTCTTACACAGCCAAAGATTGCTTCCCTACTTCCTGAAATGTCTCTTCTTTTCTGTTTCAGATAAAGATAACAATAAGACTGCTTGTGAAAAGGGGGAAAAGTGTGTGCAGTATATTTCTAACTTTCTCAATACAGCAAGTCCTAGTACATTTGTATAACTAAATTATCTCCTTAATAGCATAACAACAGCAATATTTTAGTATGAAAATGCTTCTACAGTTTTGTATTTAGTTACTCTGTTGTTTATATTAAACAATAGTTAATTACTGCCTAAATATAAATCTCTTACCAGCAGCCAATTTTAACTGTAAAACTCAAAGCTTTATTCAAAAGGTTATCTTTATTACCCACAAAGGAAAACCAAACTTACACAGTAGCAGAACCCAAAATGCTTCTCTCAAGAAGTTGATTATAATGGAGATTTGCCATAACAAAAGCAATTTCATTTTCCTCCTGAAAAGTTAATTAAAGTAGATGTATTTTCATCTGGAAATTCTTTTTTTACAGAAGGTCTTTCTGAGCATTAAAATTCATAGATAAACGCTGCTGCTTATTACTCTGCCAATTACTATAATAATATTAGTAATGGCTTGCTTTAACACATGGACTCCTAAAACGTTTACTGTCTTTTCACAAGAGTACAAAATACATATAAAAGATTGCAGCATTTCTGTATTATGGAGAAAGAAAGGCAAACTGGCAAAAATTACAATAGCAATCCAAGAGTTTTACTTCCCTAGCTTCTACTTACCACTTCAAAAAAGATATCTAAACAGAATCAAACGGCACTTACTCCCAACTACTGAAGCATCAAGTTTATTTTCTTATGTAAGGAATTATTTCCAAAGAAGGATAACATCAGTGAGGAATACAGGATTATTCAATAGAAATTGTGAATTTCAAAGAAAAAATTGCATCTCCACCAGATTATTTACTCCTGGAAAAACATTACGAACATAACCTTCTATAGATACCAACATAATCAAAGAAAACACCAATGTGAAAAGTAAATAGAGACAGACATCTGCACTTACTTCAAGAACACAATGCTAGGATACCAGGTTTTTTCCTTTAAGTACATTTTTAAAATCCTACATTTACAAACATGTAAGTCAAAGGAAAATTATCCACTGCCAGAAGTCTATTACTCTCCTGAAATGTGGGCAACTACTGTTTTCATCTCTTTGGGTTACCAGAAAATGACATCCTCTATTCAAACTTTTGGCTTTTTAATTACTCCTGTATTTTTATAGTGCAAAAATACAGCTATAAAGGATTTAACTAGGGAGATCTATCAATCACATAATTTCTCTGTCTTTCTCTATCCAAATACCAGGAGGCCCACGCAACCCACCTTTGGTTTCTGTTACACAGCTACGTTCAAAAAAACAAGATGTGTGGCATTTACAATTATTACACCCACTGACACTTAACTACCTCGTATTACTCTGCCTACACAGAGAATAAGAACTGCTCAGAAAATCAAGCAGGAAAAAATACTAGAGTGGGGCACTTGATTCTTAACAACTATGTGGCACTTGGTTATGACTGAACCATTTCCAGGTGCTGAAAGAGCTCTCTTTCCAAGCATGGACGGGACCAATGCATAAGCAAGACCACAGAGCCAACAATACAAGGACACCAGTCTACAAAACTTCTGAAGATACAAGAGAAATGACTGTTCATTTAGCAGAGCTTTTCACAGACTGAAACAGCCTGTAATGGGTTTAAGCTGGTCAGGCAGTCTCAAGTTTTCTAGGAAATGGACTTTCACTCTTACCTTTAAGTAAGAGTGAAAGAAATAAGCCTTCTGCAGTTTTAAACATTGCCTCTGGTGATTGTGCACATTTGAAACAGCATGCTTGCAGCTGGAAATTAGACACAACTTTGAGGAGCTGTTCATAGCCTCCCTAAGGAAAATTCTTTGCCAGTGCCAAATAACCTATGTTAATAGCATGGCTGAGGGAAGGAAAAAAGGGCTGCCACCTCTGAATTCAGATCAAGAGCAGAACACCTGAGATAGGCTTCCATAGCACCCAGCCCTGCATAGCCACAGGCAGACACACAGGTCCCAGTGCATCGAATGCAAAGATGCAGATTCCTTTTGTGTAACAGTCTACTTCAGGTGTTCTGCACTGCCCTCTAAAGACATTCATCTCTTCAGCCACCCTACAGAGGCTAACTGCTCAACTTAGACTATTAATACCAATAATTTAATACCCCCAAAAGGGCATGATTTACAGCATTCCTACTGCTGGAGCAGGATACAGGTACCTGGTGATGTAGATTAAAGCTAAGCTGCTATGTGGGAACTCATCACTTTGAGTGATATGGACAGGTAATGCCATGAATCAGAGGGGAAAAGCACTTCTCAAACCATTCTATTGCAAATTGTTCTAGGATATCAAACTTGGGCATGTAAAGACTGTAAAATAAATAAAATTGAACACAATATCTAACACAGAATGATACATAACTGATCTTTTAATTAGAAGTGGATTTTTTTAAGTGTATGTATTCCAGCGACAGCTCTCTAGGATACAATAAATCATCCACTCACTGTCCCTACATGTGTTTTGTAGTTACTAGTTTAGACATGATCTTTCAAAATACAAAGGGAGAAAAAGGAAGATTAAAAAACAAAAGCTGTCCCCAAACGCAAACTACAAGCCAAAAAAAAAAAAAAAAAAAAAAAACAAACTTCTCCTTCATATCATAATAAAATGCTGAAACAAAGTGTTATCTTACCTTCCAAATTCCTATTAAAAATCCTGGACTCAGACTGTAGAGCTGGACAAGCTCATCAGCACCAACTGCTATGCTATTTTCAGTCAGGTTAGCAACATGGTATTCAGCAATCAAAGAAAATCGACGAGGTCTTTGAAAAGAACATACAGAATGTAGCAAAAAGGCTGTGTCTCCTTCGTGTAAAAGTTCAGTCTAATTTCATTCTAACTCTGAAGTCTGACCCAGCAGCACATGGCAAAAATGGTTTAGAAAGCACATGGCATGCAGAGTCAAACTACACATTTGAACTACAGTGTACTAGCAGGGTCTCAATCCCTAACAAGAAAAGAAATAAAAAACACTATATGATCTTCTAAAACACTCCTAAAAACCAAAAAACTAACGTGCTTGCCCAATTTTTCAAAATACAGAATTACTTTACAATTTGTTCTTGATACTTTATTGATACTAAATTGAATCACTGAACATTTATCACTGTGAAGCAAAATTCAAAGGAAAGGATCAAATGTTACATGTAATAAATTAAAATTTTGTGTTACAGGAAGCTTTCCTTTCTTAGAATTTTTTTTTCTGTGTGTTACCTATAATTAAAGCCATTTTGCTCCAAAACACTCTTAAATATAAGTTCATGGACGCTCTTATTAACTAATGATGCAAAAAAAAAAAAAAAAAAAAAAAAAGAGCAGGAAATAGAGTTTGCATTACCTCTATTCAAAATTAAGAAAGAAGTCTTTCTAAAATCCTTTTCAGACTTAGGCTCTTATTACATTCAAAACAGTTCCTAGATGTCCATGTAGTATCACTGTAGCATCACCTACAACTCCACCACACTGAACACTGCCTGGGATGGGGCATCCACAACCTCCCCTGACAACCTGTTCCAGGTGTCACAGCACCCTCACAGTAAAATATTTATTCCAAATCAACATCAGCCCTTTCCGTCTTTAAGTCAATCCTGTCCCTGCACTACTGCCTTATAGTCTTCACAATGACATAATGAAATGGGTGAAACCACTGCCTTCATCTATAGTTGCAATTTTTAAAAGCTTGTAACTCTGAAATAAATACCTCAACTGCTGGCAAGCTTTCTTTTTTATTTTCTAAATATGTATCTTCATCTTGGTAAAACAACTACATTTCCCACATAACTTGACTGCAAAACTTGTCTTACTAACTTTATACAAGAGGCTTCTCCTGATTTCTTTGTTAAGGAAATACTTTGCTTCTAGTTGAGGAACCAGGTACTTTGTAGGTGAACAATTCTCTCTTTTCTCTATGGCTAGGGGATTTGTATAAGAAACACATAGCTGACACTGTAGCTACTACACACATATGCCCACACGTGTGCAAAACCCTTTGACAGCAACCAAATACCTCAAATAGACACTTTCCATTTAAATATATTTTTATAATATAATGACAAAAAAAACATTTTACACATTTAAGTTAAAAATCAAAGGACATGCTGTGGACTGTGTGACTTTATATGCATGTACTGAAGATTTCACACATAGTTAAACACCAAGTTCCCTAAATTCACATACCAGACAAAAAATAAACAACATGGATTACCTGATTGTAGCCACATAGATACTGATTAACTTTTCCAAGCTAACTTTCTCCTTTCAATAAATTCTCCTAGATTTACATTTTTCTTTCATGCTCATTTGTGTCTATGTCTTAGATTAAGCTTTCCAAGTCAGTACCTATCAGTCTGCATATCACATAACAATAGCTACACTAACCTATGAATTAATGTTATAGCTTGCTGGACTACACTATTTCTTGCTAAAAAGCTCTACCAAAGAAGAGAACATAGAAAGAAATACTGCAGGGAGGTTTTCTAATGAAGAGTTAACTTGCTGAGCCAAACAAACATCAGATAGGTCCTACAGATCATATTATCAACCATTTGCACCCAAAAAGTCCTCCAAAATCCTATGTTTAAACTCACCCATTCTTGTTGGGAGGTCTGCTTTGGTCAGGAAACAATGGTGTAACTCCAAACAGTTTTAGGGTTGACAGGATGTTTAAACATGGCCAGTCTGTACCATACCAAAGTATGGTCACAGATGTGTCCTTAAATGATAGGTTTGGCTTCTCTACTACACATTCTTTTCCATTTTTGTCTTTTAGAACAATTATCCAACACAAGCCAGAGACTCTGTTATTTAGGAATTGAGAGGGAAGAGGGGTATTTAAAAACAAATTCCCAAAACTAAAACTTAAACTATGCTTTTAACAGAAGTTTTATATTTCTAACTGCTACTCATGTTTTAGACATTAATAGATTATCACTGTATCTTTCCATTATTATATACATTTTGTGGCTCTAATTCTATACCCCCCAAGTTATGAATATTTTGTACATCATTCTCAAGTAAATCTTTGTCATAAGGCATTGCTTACTTCATAGCTTCTTTGTTTTTACATGGAAGACCTGTATAAGGATCTAGAAATTTAACAAGCCGCATTATTCTAGTTTTGAAGACCGATGTTTGTTTGAAGATGTATTCTTTCTTCCAGTACCCAGGCTTTTTATCATTTACAGCAGCACAGCCCAAAGAAAGTGTTTCTGTTTGCTTAGACTTCATTTTCCAAATGGTCCATTTTGGGCACAAAGAACCAGAATAGAGTTTCATCCAAACTCTGCTGAAAATAAAAACAGAATAGAGAGGAATAAATTTCAAAAATAGTCACTTCACTTTTTTTATATGCACATCTCAGCTGCCACTGAGCATGGTGTTAGCACAAAAAACAATCTTGTCTGTCTTCCTGAAAATGTGGGATCCAAGATGAAGCTCTGTGACAGCATAGTCATAGTCTGAAAAGTAAGTGAAAAATGATAAAGGTTAAGCAAAAGAATTTGAAAACCACCCCAAAACAATGATGTGTCCTCCTCACAGTAAATCAGTTAATGAAAAAAGCAGTTTAATAACTCCTATTCAACAAAGATAATCTGTACACTTCAAGTGTCTCAGATCCAGCTGAAAGTGGGGTGGAGGAGGACAATTAGAATCACCTTTGTTAGGTGGTGCCAATGTCATGCCAATCCCTTCTGCACTCTTTGGAAAAGCCAAGAGAATACATAACTTTCTGAAGTCAAAGAAATATGTGACTCTAATGATGGGTTCGTCTCTTTCATGCCAGGAAAACTATAAGGTCAGATTTCAGCCCTCCACATCCCAGTACCTCTAGGGCTGTTCACAGAACATTGCGTACAGGAACCCAAAAGAATTCAACCAATATTCTGTGAATTAGTAAGTAAGTTTACTTATTGCAATAAGTTTTCTAATTTTGAAGTGCTAGACACACAGTTTATGTAACTGCACTAAAGAAAATGAATAGTAAGGGCAAAAAATTCTTAAGAGACATTTTCTACCATTTATCAGCAAGATTTACCTTTACCAGTTCTCACCTACCCTCAGGCTAACTTACACTAGTGTGTATTTTATGGCATCTCCCCCTCTCCTTAAATTCAAGGACAAGCTCCATCCCACACTGCCTCCTACCCATCAAAACCATTCTCAATTCATCAGCTGCTGAGAATAAGTCCCCACACACTGAGAGCCAAGCTCCAGTAATTGATGCAAACATACTCAGGAATTTTGCAAAAACCTCCCATCCTGCTGTTCTGAAGATATATACAGAATTCCCCACTGCCATTTTTTGAGACAGAAGTATCTAAAACAAATAGACCAATAAGAAACAGTGACTGGTAAAGGTGAGGTCACAGTCAACATGAATTTTCAACCTTCCTTTCACCAAAAGCAGGGTGGGAAGGGTAACATAAAGAACAATCCCATAACTGAAACAAAGTTTTAAGATACTTCTATTTTAAGACCATGGGAGGCAGCCAAGTTACCAGATAGTATAAAACATTTCTGATGGGGAATTATTTTTTAACTCTAAAGCAGTTTAGAATTGTCCAGCGATGAAAAAGAAAAGGAGAGATGCCCTTAACATAGCATCACCTGAGGAATTTGACCTGTGTATCATCCATTTGGTCTTCATCAGCCTAAAAAGTCCAATAAAATAACCTCCTATAAAACTCCCCTGTTAACTAAAAGCCCCTTCCCAAGAGAGATATCCTGACATCCTTTGATGGAGAGAGATGCTCCACATCTTGCTGTATGATGCTGAAAAGACAGGGCTTAGTAGTAGGCATTTCCTGCATTTTGGAGGTGCAGACTTGGGCAATTTAGTTGACTGAAAACAGACTAATGAAAACTACCTACCATCCTCATCTTCACTCTCAGTAACACATTGCTACTTCCTTTCCTAAAACAGTGTCATACAAACAAAGAAATTAGTTCTAGAAACTCAAAAATTCAGCTAGGGCAGGGAAACAGAAGAAGATGAAGGAGGGCTTGGAATCACAAGTGTTTAGGAAGGTATCACTGCCCCTTCATCCTCAATTTCTGAAGAATTCAGGGCAGATAAATCAAAAAGGCATCCAACAGGGAAGCACAAGATTGCCTCTTTCACAGCAGAATATATGCCCTTCTTGCCCCAAATTGTTAATACTCATCTCAAGCTTTCTTACTGGACATTACTACAACAAGCCTTTACTTGCTAACCTTTTACTGCTAATTGAAATGCCAGAATCAGACACATCCTCATCAGCCATCACTTGACCACAATAGCAAAAACTTACACCTTCCCCTGTGCTCTCATTTCCTCTCACACAAGCACCTTCTGCTGGTGATCAGAATCCTCAGGCTTCCACAGGCAGACTATATCTGTGAACTTCCCACACTGTATGATAGGAAGGCTGGAATGCCCCATGCTGGGGCAAGGAGGGTGCACAAAGGAGGGGTCATAAACATGTCCTTGCCTTCAACAGTTATATGGGAGACATCAGTGCCAAGAACTGTTCAAGAGCACACTTTATATGAACAACCCAAAGACAAATCACTGTGTTAGGCAGCACAGACATACCACAATGAAAGACTGACGGTCCTGCTGCAACAAGGACAGCACCCTGTACATTCAGGACAGCAGAAATATCCTAAAAAAGATACTCTGTCTAAAAAACAAGGTCAGATTTGTCACAGAAATATGCAGGGACTTCAATTAAAACTTCTGTTCATTCACTGCAAGATTCAGGGTCTTGAGAAAGTCCATGAAAATCCATCACGAAGAAATTACCTGGTCTCACTGAACCAGTCAGGCTCCTAGATATGGGAAAGTAACTCTTCCCCAAATTCCACTGGTGCACATACACTAATCTCTGTTGAGATTAGAAAATGGAAACAGACATCATGAAGATGGAGACAGATGGATCATCTTCCCCTGAACAGCCAGTGATTTTATCCTGCCTTACCACCCTGAAGTGGAAAACACATACCAAGATTTTTAATTTGTGTCAACGATGCAATTTTTATCTACCCTTACCTGCTGACAGCCTCAAAACCTAAATCCAGATTGCAGATCTTCCCTTTAAATTCATCAGTTCTGAAGGTATCAATGCCAAGGTAAACCAATTAATTCACCATATAAGTTTTAGTAAATAAGAGAGAAATAAGATTCATAGAAGGTATAGCAATGTCCTATAGAGGAAGATATTTTCTCATTCAAAGAACACAAATGCAGTAGAATCCTAGAAAGAAAAGGATGCCCAGATCCTAGTTATCGCATACCAACCCAGGTTTCCCCTCTTTACCCTTTGACAAAATTATCATGGTATTGGTAGGAGCAATTTATGACCTCTGTATAAGTGATCCTTATACAAAATGCATCTGTATTTATCTTCATCTCTTTTGTTCTCATTTAGAAATCACCAAAAGTTCAAAAACAGAGCAATAGATAACAATCACTAGTGGATCATTTGATTGAAACAATCCCTCTGCAAAAATCTGATGAAAGAATTAAGTAAGTAGGATTTCAAAATTGTGAAAGCTATGACAATTCCATAAAGCTACTGGCAACACACCATTAAGGATCATCAGAACCAACAAGTTTGTGTATGTCCATTTGAATACCAACAGATATATGCATATTTTAAAACAAACAAAAAAAAGTCTTAACAGCAACATTTCTAAGCACTGGATTTAGTTTTTGCCTCATAACTCCCATTAAACAACGGACCCTGCACAGCTCAAATTCCATGCAACACGTACTTTGGGCTATGCAGAGCAATTTCAGTAGAGTAACTGCCCATTGGTGCATGCATCAGTGCTCTGACATCAGAGAAACAAAATTAGAAAGGCTCATAATTCAGGTAAACACAACTGCAGCACAATTGAGACCTTCCCTCTTCCTTACTTGTCATTGGCCAGCTCATAGAAGCGCTTATTCACACAACCAACAGACAATAGAGACACAGCATCCAAATAGGAAAATATCTTCAGCAATACTTCTGATGGCATGCTAGAAAAGAAGAGAAAGAGGAATACTGTCAGACTTGCCTGCAAACTCCAGAAATGACAATGGCAGAGAATTTTAATTTCAAACCAGACAAAGACAGAAGAGGTAGAAACCAGCAGGTTGTAAACAGATGAATCAAAAACCACCTGAAGAGTTAACTGTGGAGTTTGGGTTCTAATTTCACTCTCTGGTATGTGGCATTTGCCTAAAATAATTCATCACAACTTATTCAAGTAGCACTACACAATTACATGAAAAGTTATAGGTTTGCATTTTCATTAAACTTTGTAAACTTTAACTATGTTTGACATGAAACTACCTCATTTAGCTTCATTTTCTTACTGCTCGTACCATGATTTTAATATTTATTCCACAACCACCAGCATTTGCAAAACTTTTGACTGCGGTGTCAGGTCTCAGGATGCACTGGGACAGATATGTCCTACCCTAACTGCAGCATCATGCTCTACCTCATCATAATCTTCAAATATGTGCTATGGGGCCTTGTGCAGTTTTCATTTATGTCAACAGAAAGATGTGAACTTTGAAGTAAGAGCCAAGTGATATCTTGAAAATGTCAGCGTCTCTGTGCATCTGGAAGGCTGCCTGAAATGTAGGTGCCAGTCTAAGCATGACAAGCAGAACATACCCTGGAAATGAGCCAACGTGATTTTTGCATTAACAGACAGGAACACCATACCATTTGAGCAGTACCTCAAACTGCACAGAGTTTAAAATGCATGCACTTTATACTCTAATTTTCTTGAGCATAGCCATCAAAATCACCGCTATAAAAGGTGCTGTGAAAGTCAACAACCCAGCTGTCCCTCTCAGTTTTTTTACTGCTTCCCCCAGCAACACTTGTTGATTTATAACTATTTCAGAAGCAGAGAGCTTTAAAGGATAGCATGATAATGCCAATACCTCAATGTTTGTATTAAACCCAGAATCTTAGCTGCATTGACATAGAAGCAATATGCCAAAACTTGCTTTGCTCTTACATTAAATAACTCATAGAGTGTAAGCCCAAAGCAGTTAGTACACTTTTTCCAGAGATAATTTAGAAGTGATACCTTACAAAGCTGCAAATTAGCTAAAGTAATATGCTTGATCCACAATTTTCAATAGTTTTTACAACCATATTCTTTCTCCTTTGAAGGAAGCTGAAAGGATTTTTTTTTCTCACCATTACACCAGTCTGACAGCATAAAGGTACTGAACTGGCCATACAATGACCAGCTGGATGTCAACTACACAGGAAGCTATCAAATGCATAAAATGAGGAAAACTACTTTTTCAGATAACATATTCTTAGATTTTTTTTTAAATATAACTAATTTTCAAAGACAAAAGACCCCCACAATTATAATGAAAGTGCCTTTTCACTGTCAAACAGGAAGAGAAACATTTACCTTGCAGCAAACAGGCAGCAGCCACTTATTCCTCCCCGCTCATCCCAATCCACCCACCATTCTCAGCTGCTCTATAGACTAAGATATACTTGATGACAACCAATAACCAAGAGAAATATATGAAGTATAATTCTGAACTAGCTTTCACTGAAGTAATAACAATTTTTCTTCTCAAGGAACAACACTGCCCATGACTTGCAAAGGAGGAGCTGCTGAAGGCTTCACATGGCTTGGAAAAGCTACGTATTCCTCATGAACTTAGAAAAGAACGCAAAGGAGAACCATGCCAGAAAACATTAGAAGGTGAACACAGGATCCCAAAGTAGGCCAGGAAAGCATTTCTTATCAACTCAGAATATTTGACACAGAAATATCCAAGATATAAATATAATTACTGCAAGCAGTCAAAAGACAGTTTACAGGAGTACTTCCATTCTTACTCCTAAAATAAAGACATACTCACCTCTCAATGCACACATTTGGTTTAGGTTTCATGGGAGGTGTCAAATGCAGACCTTTATTTCCAGCATTTACAGTTTCAGAACTTTCCCCAGGCCTGGCAGCAAAGGTCCTTGACCTATTTGTAAGAAGGAAAAGCTGTTAAGAGTCACATATTCACAAAATGAAGAAACGTGCATATTGTGCACACCTAGACACATTTCAACCAAGGCAGGATGCAGGGAATACGTCACATGGCAATCATTATGATTTCAACAATTATGCCCAAATTAAAATACCTGGCATCAGGAAGATTCAGATTTGAACTCACAGCTATCAGTCCTGTGATTTGTCTCTCACAGCAGGCAAAGGGAACAGTGTTGCTCCCCGAAAGCAGTTTGAATCCAGTAGAGATCAATTACCCTTAGACCACTGCATCACTGTGGCCACCACAACCAAGCTCCACTGAGGCCCCTGCAGCAAGTCAAACTCACTGATTAATCTTCTGTTTCACAACGTTACTTCACAGACATTTCTGAGCCACCCAAATTTGCTAAGTTTTTAAAAAAATACCAGATGAAAACAATAACTTGAAACTTCCTCAGAAACTGCGGAGGTTCAAAAAGAATTAGTATATTTTCAATCATAGAAGAAAGGAGATTTTATGCATGAAACAGAAAGCAGCTAACAAGCTCTAAGGGATGTCCAGGCGTTAGACAAATTACTTGTCCGTAGAATTGCTTTGTTAAGGTTTAGGGTTTGACATGGTTCAATGATTTCAGACCTAGGGGGAGGTTAACAAAGTTTGGGAAGAAGGATGGCCACTGACAGTGGACACAAAGAATGCAGAATTTACAGGCCACAAGGATACCTGGAACAACTCCCAAGATAAGGAAGAAATTATTAAAGCCAACTCAGCAATTATGGTGAAATCAGCTCCAGCTTCCAGAAGTGTGAGATTGCAATCACTGACCCAAGAAACTCACTGATTCCACAAAGTGAAAGATGGAGCATGCAAACTAATTAGCATGAGAAGCCAGAGAATCATTAACCAATAGAAGATTGGTTACCTAGTAAACAGAAAATTAACTAACAAGAGAATTATGTAACTTGCAGCAAATAAAAACTGATTCCTTCCTTAGCTAAAATGTATAAAATAGTAAAAAGTTTTGGTAGTTGGTGCACTGGCTTTGTGGATTTGCCACCCAGCATACCCCTATGTGCAGAACTGTATATATATCAAATACCTCACCTCTGCATCTGTACTGGCCTGTTGCAAACCACGGTGAAAGAACCTATTTTGGCAACATTTCCACATCACCATTTGGGTAGAAAATAAAGGAACTTTGCATATTTACATGCGTATTTCATAATTTCACAAATTCTTACAATCAAACTGCTCACACATTTTTCCAAGTTTTCTGATAGGAAGGACTTTTTAAGTTGCAATTGCAAACAAATACTATCATTATTCCACAGAAATATGAAGACAGTTTCAATCTTAAACCAAATCCCTACACTTCATACCCATGGATGCCACCAAGCAGGCAGAGCTCCCCAATCATTGCATTGGAGGGGTTTTAAATTGCCAGCAGATTTCCAACACCTGCTGGTCAACACAGCTCTGGGTTTCTAGGTAACCAATCCATGGGGGGGGGGGGGGGGGGGAATAGCTAATTTTGAACTATATAGGTACCACATACATTTAATACCTACTGTTTTTTGATTCAAGATTGATTTATGCTCAAAGACAAGTAAAATCAAAAGAAATTAACAACTCCAGTTTACATTGTCAATTGTCCTATATAAAAAAAAAAAATCCAAGACATTTTACTGAGAATTGTGAATTGCTATAAGCCTAACAAAAAGACATGTAAAATTCAGCCAGCCAGTGTTAGACCAACTAAATTAACAATTACAAAAAAGTAGTCGTATAACAAATACAACCCAGAGATCAAACAAGGGTTTTACTCATGTATCACTATTAAGAACACTTAGATGATGACTAAATTGCCATTAAAGTGATCTAGAAACACAAGTTGTGTTCAACAATAGCAAAGCTATCACTTCCATATGTGCCAGGGCAGCACATCCCAGGCTATTCTGCCCTGAATCCATGCTGAAAGCAGAGAATTGGGCATACTCTGTAGGGACACAACTTCACAGATTCCAGGCACAAGAACAATTCAGGTAAGAAGCTAGATTCTGGGTTTTAAAACACACTACCTCGGACAAGCATAACCTGTATAGCCTGCATTCAGTCCTCCTTGCTCATTTAAACCACCCTTCCCTCTTCTTCACCCCAGGGAGAAATATCTGAGAAAATAAACATTTTGCCCACACATGCCTTGATAACTTTAATGTAATAGCTATTGTTTTTGTGTCAGTAAAGGAAAAAAAATACTGAACTTGTGCATCTTCCAAAATAAAAATACTCTCAAGGTGTGAAGAAACACACAGCAAACCTAATCCATAAATTACTTTTTAAGTACTGTGTGTGCCAAGATTTTAAATTAGTATTAACAAAATGTTTTTACATTGCATTGACACAGCTTGGGCAGATAAACCTAAAATGAAAGTCAATGACAGATGTTACATCCCCTCTTTAGAGACTTCTAGAAATGATATTACTTATGAGGCACAACAACTTCAATTGCCTTTTCATTAGCTTTCAACCTGTGGGGCTCAGTTTTGGACCAATATTTTCACTTTCACACACTATAATACTTGCAATGTGCCTTGATTTTTTGATGGTCAGCAACTTTTTGTCTTCTGAGCAACTTTTCAAATAATGTACACAAAGTAGTGAAAAAGCCTGTCTCCTGCACCTGTTAAAGCATATCCGGGGATAAACAAAAATTAAATTAATGTTTTGACATGGGTTGGTTGGGTTTTTTTTTCCCTCAGCTAACAATTTCGGTCTTTTAAAAGGTGGATATTACTCCAATTCATCTGCAGGTTAAAAAAAAAAAAACAACAGAGCAGGGGACTGAAACTGCTATGAAACCCAAGGTTGTACAAATGAGTTAGCAGACAACTCTGCTTTCTCAACTTTATCTCTAAGACTGATGCTTTAAAATTTTGAAAGCTGAACCTGTGCTGTAAGAATTAAATTAATCACACCTTCCACAGTGAAACCCTTCTAATTATTACAAAGGCCTAAGCGGCCTGAACACACAAAGTAGCCATTAAACTAACTTTGTGAACACTCATTATAGCACCTCCTCCAAGCTGAAGGACATACCGAACCTTAAGCTCCCCTTCCCCGGCAGAAAAACAAAGTGTTAAACCCAGGCCTCCGTGCACCTGGCAACACAAACGTTCTCCCACTGCAAGGTGTCCATCGGGCCAGGAGCAGGGAGAGGACAGCACCATGGCCACAGCCCTCGCCGTGAAGAGCGGTGGAGCAGGTGAAAAAAATTTCCCAGATGAGCAATGGGAGCTGAGGAAAAACAACAAACCACCCTTCCCAGAGAAAGTAAGGAAAGCCGAGCAGGCAGCCCTGGGCTGGCAGAGCCCCGCTCGGCACGCCCCTGGTTACCTGCCACGGCCCATCGCCATGGCCGCTCCGCCGCGGGACAGCAGCAGCCTCGCACCGCCGGCGGGGAGGAACAAGCGCTGCAACCCGCCGTGGAAATCCCCGGGGCGGGGTGGGACGGCGCCAGCCCGAGGGAGGAGGTGCCCGGGAGCGCGGGCTGGGGGAAGGCGGAGCTGCAGCAGGCCCGTGTAGGAAGGGTCGGTGTCCCGCGGAGCGCTGGCCGCTCCCTCGGCCCGCAGCGAGCTCGGAGCTCTCGGGCCTCAGAATCACAGAATTAATCAGGCTGGAAAATGCCTCTGAGACTACTTAGTCCAACCTATGACCAAACACCACCATGTCAATGAGACCACAGCACTAAGTGCCAATTCCAGTCTTTCCTTAAACACCTCCTGAGACGGTGGCTCCCACCGCCTCCCTGAGCAGCCCATTCCAATGTCTAGTAGCCTTTTCTGTGAAGAAATTCTTCTTTAATGTCCAACCTAAACCTCCCTGGTACAACTTGAGGCCATTTCCTCTTGTCGGAGAAGAGGCTGACTCCCACCTGGCCACAGCCTCCTTTCAGGGATTTGGACAGAGTGATGAAGCCCTCCTGAGCCTCCTTTTCTCCAGGCTGAACACCTCCGGCTCCATCAGCTGCGCCTCAGACCACTGCTCCACACCTTTCACCAGCTCTGTCCCCCTTCTCTGGACCTGCTCCAGCAGCTCAATGTCCTTCTTAAATGGAGGGCGCCAAAACTGAGCACAGTACTAAAGGTGTGGCCTCAACAGTGCCAAGTTTTGATACAAGCCAGGAAGCCATTGGCTTCCTTGTCCACCTGGGCACACACTGTTCAGCTCATGTTCAGCCGCTGTCCATCAGCACCCCCAGCTCTTTTTCCACCAGCAGCTTTCCAGCCACTGCCCAAAGCGCTGCCTGGGGCTGTTGTGGGTAGGACCCGACACTTAACCTCGTTGAGCCTCATGCCATCAACCTCGGTCCCTTAATTTAGCCTATCCAGATCCCTCTAGCCGCGTCCATCCGTGAAAGCGTCGACTGCACCGCTTTAACACATATATGTGCGCAAAAACAAGCAAAAAACACGTATGCAAACACAGCTTTAAACGGGAGAGCGGCGCCGCGAGCAGCCCGCCTCCTCCCGACCCCCTGAAACGAGCCGCGGACGGCGGGCGGTGCCTGTGGCTGTGGCGGCGCTGGGCATGGCGGGCGCTGTAGTGACCTCGCTGGGAGCCGCTCCCGGCGGCGGGCGGGAGAGGGAGCCCGCTCAAACTACCGCTCCCAGGACCCGCTGCCGCCACTCGCTGCTCCGCCGTCCCAAACATTTCCGCCGGGGCAGGGGCGGCCGCCGGCGGTGAAGGTCCAGGCGTGCTGCTGAGCTGAGGCAGCGGCCGCTCGGCGCAGGAGGCTGCCCGGGCACTTCCCCGAGGGTTCCCTGGGAGAGCGGTGGCGAGCGGCACGAAGTCTCCGTTCGGCCCGCGGGAGCCATGCCCGGCATGCTGCCCCGGACACTGCCCGCCTCCCTCGGGCGGGGCTGCCTGGGCCGCTGGCTGCTCGCCACTCGCGGGTGGGCGCTGCTGGGCCCCGGAGCCGGGTCCTGCTCCTGCTCCTGTTCCTGCTCCTGCTCCTGCCTGAGGTGGCGGCGCCAGCCCCCGCTTCTGCTCAGGGCCGCCCGCCAGAGCATCGGGACGCAGGCGGGAGGGCTGAAAGCTGCAAAACCTGGCGGTAATAGCAAAGATGTGTCCGTGCAAAGGGCTCTGAACGAGGAAACGCTGGTGTCGGCGGCTCAGAAAGGTAAGGCGGAGGATGCTGTGTACGCTTAGAAGGACTGGAGACGGTTCCTTCTGCAGCTGAAGTTTAGTAGTTCCAAACATCAAGTATGTAGAAAAAGAAAGTCCCAGCACACCAAGCCGGTTTTTCTTTTCACATCGTATTGTTTGGAGCAGCTGTTGCATTTCTGTGTATCCGTTGCATAATCTGAACAAATTACGTGACTTCTTCTAAACAGCCTGTTGATTTAAGTTATCAGGCACAAGATAGTCTCTCGTTTTCCTTTTCAGAAGGAAATCCTATCACATGCAGCCTCTCTGTGGGGCTGTTGAAGTAAGTTCACCTCCAGCAGAATTGTCAAAGCTCTACGTGTGATGGTAGTTTCTTTATGGATTGCCTTCACTTTAGTTGGCCTCATTCACTATAGTGAAAAATAATTATTACATAATTAGTCTCAGATAATTTAAGTACTTTGAAATTACTTATGAAAAACACCTTCAACAGATTAGAAGACTGCAGAAGAAATAGTTATTAACGTTTCCTCCATAACTTGTTCTCCACTGAAATGCATACTGTATCACTAAAATATAGTCTCTTATCAAGTGTTCAAATATTTTGAAACAGACAGTCTTATATCACTTATTTTGCAGTGTATTCTGACACTTGTACTTTGGATCAAAACTGAAAGATAAAAATTAATCAGAGTTAATTATGTTAATATGAATTTTGGTCTAATATTCCCCATTTTATTGCTCTGTTGATTGCTAGTTCATAAAATCAGTTCAGTGTGTGCAACTTAGAAGCTTTCACTTTTTTATTTTTACTTTTTTTTTTTTATTTTGCATAAGGATTGTAGCGATTGTGGGTTTAGGTGGTAGTATGAATACTGCAGTGCTAAATACCTCATTAATTCCTTTAAAATCTAGCTCTCATGTACCCAAAGAGTTGCAGTAATTGCTACTTTGGACCTTGAAAACATCTGGCAAACAGAAAGTAATAAGGCTTAACACAGAGATATAAACATACCCTGTACAATATGAGAGATGTTTTCCATGGTCTCTTTTACAGCACTGAGGCATTATGGAAACTATTACTGGAATTTTTTCTTCTGCTAAAATGTTATTTGAGCTACAGACTAACAGAAGAGCATTTATGTGAGAAAGTCATACAAGTATTATTATCCAGTAATAAGTAACTTATGTGTTGTTTTCTGTTTAATTTCAGTGAAAGAAGCTGGAAGAGACTTTACCTATTTTATTGTGGTGCTTGTTGGAATTGGTGTTACAGGTTATTTTTTAAATTATATTCTTTATCAGAAGAACACTTCTCATTAATTCCATCTGGTTTGATAAGTTTTCATTCCATCTGCTGTTGTTTCTGTTACAGGTGGTTTGTTCTATGTGATTTTTAAAGAGCTGTTCTCTTCTTCTAGTCCAAATAAGATCTATGGAGATGCCTTGGAGAAATGCAGATCTCACCCCGAGGTTGGTTTTTGAACTTCAGTCGTAAGTTTGTGTTTCTCAGTAGTTACTGCCTCTCTTCAAGACAAAACTTCATGCAAGGAATCTCACAAGCTACGTGAAGACCCACGTGGTGCTTTAGCAGTTCTGCCAGTGATTTTAGCTGGCATGGGGTGGGTCAGCTCCAGAGCAGAGGCTCCATTAGGACAAGTCAGTGCAAGCATTGAGCTTGTGTGAGCTAGCCTGCTAAAAGCCAAGTGAGTGTGCCACAGCACAAAAACTGATGGAAATACAGTCTGCCCTTCAGACTGTGCTTGTGTCACCATACAGAAAGTCTTCAGGACTTACCTGAGTGCCTGCTAAATGTAGCACTTGAATTCTGCACGTCAGAGAGGCAACTGGTCCCACTAAGTTCTGTAACTCTAACTTGCTGCCTTTTCTCAGCACGCTTACTCTATTGTGACACTTCACTATGGTTCTGTCATTCTGTGAAGCACTGCACTGATACCCAGGAATTTAAATTCTTCATTTGAAGCACAGTTACCATTCCTTTGGCTTACAGGAAAACAGGTGGAGAACAGTCATGGGATCACACAGTCATCATAGCTAGGTGTGAACAAAAATCATTGTGAAACTAGATTTTAAAAAACACTACTTCAGACAAAACATCATGCAAACAAGGTTGCCACAGATGCCTTTGAGGATAACCTAGAAATGAAGTGACAAGTTGTTGCTCGAATAAAAATGAAGAGTGCTTTGGAACAAGTTTGTAGAATTAAAACTTTTTTTCTGGTACTTGCACAGTAAAACTTAACCTCCCCTTCTGACCAAATTTAAAGTAATTTTAAGACTAAGTTGATATACCCTGACCTTATAGATTTGAAAAAAAATTACTGAATTTCTTATTCAGTAGTGTTTTTTAGATAATATGAAGGTGAGTGCATTTGGATTTTAAACTTTGGAACATATTGTCTTGGAGGAGACATGAGCTAATATTTTATGCCCTTTTTTTCTTTTTACACAAAACGTCAGTTTACACACCCTCATCTTAGAGAACAGAACATGGAACATACCAATAGGATTTATTTTAGACATTTAAAATGAGACTGTAAAAAAAAAGGACTGGAATACAGAGGAGTTTTCCTTAAACTGTTTTCTTTCATAAACACTTCTGTTCTTGACATGTTAGATTCTCCTGGGGCATTTTGTTACAAAAAGATGCATTCACAGCAGAGGTATGAGCTGATGCTGGAATTCCTGTTTGTATGTGATCCCTTCTGACAGCTCAAACCTCTTTCCTCTTGTAGATAATTGGTGTTTTTGGTGATTCTATCAAAGGTTATGGAGAGGCAACAAGAAGAGGAAGACGACAGCATGTCAGGTACCCCTTGGTGTTTGCCCCATAAAGACGTCCGTTTTTGCACAGCAAAGATATTTTTGAATCACAAGTTAGTTCTAGAGTGATGAACTTTATGTCACATACCCTGTCGCTTTTGATTTAACATAGAAGTTTTTTGCAATACTTCTTATGTGCCATATATCACTAAGTATGGTGTGCATACAATATAAAATGCCAATTCTGAGTGCCTCAAAACAAGCAATGGTCATCATGGTAGACATAGAGCTCTCCAAAAAATAGGATTAATCTGAAAAGAGTAGTACAGAGGCCTAGGCTTGCATGGGGGTAGCAGTAATTTGACAGAAGTTTACAGTCTGAAACTATACTGAGCTGATATGCAGAATGTTTTTTGGTACTTGAGGCAACATCTCTGTGCATTTAAGAGAACATCTATCACCTAAACTTTTCACGAGTGTATCTGTTTATTACTTTCCTTTTGAAAGAAACAACATAATTAGAAAACCTAAGTCCTCCCTGCTTTGCCTTTATTGAGGTATTTGGCAGGACTATATTCAATGAGGTTTCATATAGGATGAGACACGTAAGCTCAGACACAAGTTGAACCATGAAATTGAAATTTTTTATTTTGTTTAAGGAAAGTGACTCTTCTTGGTTGAAGCTTTATCTCTTCACCAGACTCTGTGAAAAAATGTTTAAAGTGAAGCTGCTAAATGAAATTGATGTACACAAACATTTTGAGCACCTGTCTGTAAATAAGTAAATCTACTATGAATCCTAGTATTTAATTTCCATCATTTTGAATGCCTAGTATTTTAAGTAAATTTTTGAGCTGAGAGCTATGTAAGATGCTAGGGTTTGCATCTGCAGTGTAAGAATGATCTTAAATGTTTCAGCAATCTACAGGTTTTCTTTTTTGCGTATCAACAGTCTGAATGTAAATTTACTGCAGTAAGGCTCTTCATATTTGTTCTCTCTACGCCATCACGTCACTTTAAAATATATAAGAAATATATTTCTCTCTATGCCATCGTGTCACTTTAAACTATATAAGAAGTTTATTTCACAGTGTGTACCTGGGCATGACTGATGGAAATAAGAGATTGGTACAAAACAGCAGTTAATAATTTCAGTAGAAAACTTAAACTGGTGCCAGAACTTTCATGGGATCATTAGTTTCCCAAAGTGGTTACTATGATGTGCTATTTGTTTAATACTTGAGCATGACCCAACTCCAGTCTAAATACCAGCATTTAGGTTGGAGATCTCATATCAGTGACAAAGTTACACAATTTCAGCAGAACAAAATCATTGCCAAAGTAAATAAAGCACATAGTAAACTGTTTGTTGTGATGTTTGTGGTTTAACCAACCTGATAATTAATTTGAAAAAAAAAACATGCTGTGTGTTTTGGCTTGATAACTTAAACTAAGTGCCTAAAAATACTCCAGAAGCCTTGGTGATGTGCAGTCTCTTTCTAGATGTCAGGCTCCAAATCTGGAGATTTTTTAGCATAAATACAAGGAATTTCCATAGTTTTCAGTGCTAGATTGCTTTTCAGTTTTGAGGGGAGAACTGGGTTGAGGACATCTAAGCATTTCTTCTCTTTAATCCTCAGCAGCTAATTAGCTCTTCTAGCTCCACTAGTCCTTAGGCACTCACACTAAAGCTTGAGAGGAGCAGTAGAAAAGGAACCCAAGATAGCATAAGGACACCACCAGAGTACACTTTCTTACAAAATAAGTAAGCAACTCCTCTAAGTAAGTTTAAAGTTGAAGTCTTAACTAGCATATAATCCGTGTTCTTGCTGGGTGGTTGGGTTTTTGTTTTGTGTTGCTGTTTTTAGTCACATTGAATACGTAAAGGACGGACTGAAACATATGCGTTTGAAGTTCTATATTGAGGGCACTGAATCAGGGAAACAGGGAACAGTCCATGTGGAAGTCAAAGAGGTATGTACAGTTGCTTGGTACACCTGACAAAAGTAGTCTTGAATTTAAACTACCAAAGAGAAAAAAACACTCTGAATTTTTTTTTCTTTCCAGAATCTTGAAACAGGAAGATTTGAGGTTCGCTACATATTTGTGGATGTTGAGACCTATCCAAGAAGAACCATTGTCATAGAGGACAACAGATAGCCCACAATCAAAGCTGCTGCCTTATCTCACATTGGATAATGTTGTTGTAGCCACTCTACACATGAATTGTGTGCTGTTGCCAATTGTGTCTCGCAGCTTCAGGGCTGTGTTACAGGAAGGAGCCTCTCAGGGCCTCCACTAAGGACTTTTTTTAATAATAGATACGGGATTTAAAGTGAAACCAGTGAAGTATAGCAGAACTATCATGGCCGATATTCTTGACATAGGAAAAGAATGCCTCCTAATAAACAGTTTAATGCTGGATAATACTTCTGCACACCCAAAACCTGAGTTTTCCAAGGTTTTAGTTTTGATTTGGGAGTTTTTTGTCTTCCTTTGCTTGGATTTCCCACTACCACTGCAATAAAGAAAGGGGTAGTGTAACTGTATTCGTTTTAGATACCTTTGTAGGCACGAAGGTAGAATGTTAGCAATGCAAAAGATACCTAGGCTTGTAAGGTTAGGAATGGTGGAGGCACACACATAGGACAAACAAGTGAAGATAGAGACTTCGATATTGGTGTCTTCTAAATAAATTACCAGCAAACAGAACATCACTACCAGCTGCTCTTTCCAGTGTTTGCCATGCTGCTCCACATGGTTGTAGCAAGGTGGGGCTTGGCCTTTTCTCCCAGGCAGCTAGTGACAGGACAAGAGGACATGGCCTTAAGCTGTGTCGGGGGGATTTGGGTTGGACATTACCTTCACAGTGTTTTGAAAACCACAATATTCCATTTAACCTTTCTTTCCCACTTTGTCTGCATCCGCATTTGATAAGCACTCATGTGGTGTTTATCAGGGCGTGTATTTCATCCATAAAGTGTTCCACATTATTTTCCTTTACTACCTGCATCACCTTGCTAGCTAAGCAGGTTTACCAGGATGCTTCTGTGTATTTCATGAATGGGGGGCACAGCTGCAAAGGATATCGCTTTTCCTGTGTTGTGAAAAATCTGAGAATATGCTTGATAAAATGAAGACAAAAAAGTAGCAGAAGAAATCCACCTTTATCTGACCTTAGATGTATTATTGTTCTTGATTTGAACACATGACAAATACAAGGCTCAAAAGTTTTCCAGTCTCAGTGGAGGAAAGCTTTTTGGAATCCTTTTTCTAGGAACATGTCATCAGTGAAGAAAAAAAGGAACTTCCTAGCTTGATTTGTCAACTTTGTACTAGCTAGATACCTCTCACCAGCATTATTTAAGCCCCTTGAAACTTCAGGAGTATTGAAGCTTTATAGGAATGTAGGTTTTCTGCAGGAAAAATACCAAGTTATTTTGCTAATAGAAGATGGGAACTGATTACTTCTTTTCATATTTCTTCTGAGGCTGAAGTTCTCTTGGTCTTTATGGACAGGGCTGGCACCCCTGCTTACAAGATTTTCTTGAATTCTGTTTCATGCAAACATATGGAGACACTTCAATCAAAATTAGGTGAAGATTAGTTGAACAAAACATCTGGAATAGAGAACATTGATCTCTCATGCAGTATCACCTTTCCTGGTGGTAGTTTGCACTGGAGGGGAACAGCTGCATTCACTGAGTTTGAACATAATGTTTTAGAATACCCCTTTTATAATTCTGAAGAGTGTTAGCCTCAGTTTTCCTTATGGAGCTGCCCCTGCTTCACTGTCTCATTACACTACCAGTAAGTCATGCTGAGATCCTTCTCCATGGCAGGGAGCTCGGTATTCCTCATGTTAGGCTGGGGAGACAGCAAAATAACTGAAAAGTCCACCTTCAGTTGTTGGTAAACACAAGCAGTAACCATTTCACTGTTTCCTTTTTAAAGCTCTTGCTTTTTTTTTCTCTTGGGAAAACACAGAATTACAGCATGAGCCAGTTGCTTTCTGAAATAAAAGTGTCATGTTATTGTTACTAAAGCTTTGGGAATAAAATCACTGCGAGCAAGTCAGAGCCAAAGGAATTACATTTTCACAGAAATTAAACACATTTTCCAGAGTTCAGTTTTGATTGTTGCAGAATTAATAAAAATATATATTCTCTAAGTCCCTCTCTCCTTTAGGGAGTGAAAATATATCACTCAGCAGTGAAAGGTTGTTTTTTCAAAAACACTATGTGGCAGATTTCAAAACATGTTTTAGATAGGTGTACAGCTTGGTCTAAACTTTCCTATCTCTACATTCATTTTTGCAGATGTCAAAACCAGCGGATGCAGCATAGGCAATATATAGCAGTAGCTATATAATAGCTATATGCTGCTACATATAGCAATATCCTTAGAGGTGGTTTGTGGGAGTAATGTTACTGTGTCATCCCTAAGACCTGTGTCTGATTCTAAGTCCTGTGCATACTTTCTGTATAGTGACAAAAGGAAATATCCCTCCAGGAAATGAACTCAGTAGAAAGTTAAGAATATTTTTTTAAAAAATTGCTCTTTCAGTATGCTTCAATAAACAGGAGCTCTTGCAAAGAAAATGTAGTTGTAGACTGGGAAGCAAAGGTGGTGTGCATGACTGAGTTTGAAAATGACCCTGATACCTAAATATTTCCTGCATGGAATTCATGTTTCAACAACTGATTTAGGTGAGAGAGTCTTGATACCAAGTCAAATTATCTTAGAAGTGGTTGCAAATAAGTGCACATATGATACAAGAAACTGCAACAAATTCAACAAGCAGTGAAGACAGGAATGTGAGTGAGACAATTACTGCATCATGTGCCAGCTACAGAGATAAAAAGCCAAAGAAAATGTGCTAGGAGTTTCTACAAGTAATTTCAATTCACTTTGCTCTCGGTCTCATTCACTATCACAACGGATGCTATGCACCCTAATACTTGTGGGATTATTCCAATATGTATATTGTCGGCAACCTAACGTGTTGCAGATTATGCACAAAAAACATGGAGGACACATTTTGAGTCCAAGCCCACTTTTAGGATTCACTGCAGTGTGTAAACTCACAGAAATACATAAGGCAAGCACTGAGACTGGGGAGAAAATTTAAAGGAAGAAAAGCTTGAAGGGGCAAGCTTAAAGGTGACAGTAATGGCTTATAACTGGTCTCTGTATATGGGGTTGTAAAGTCTGCTGGAAGATCTGGAATACAGCTGGCACTGGAAAAACAAAAATTTGAAAGCAAAATTATCTTCCCTCTTTTTTTTTTTTGAGAGGAGGGGAAAAAAGGCTTAGTCCTTAGGGAGACGTTCACTTGCTCTGAATAGGGAATAATAGAACTCTGGTAGAAATTTTCCTTAGGCATCTGGGAATGTATATTGTTATGATATACAGTGATTCCAAACAGTACTATAAATACTTGAACAGCAGAAGTATTTGATATTTTTTCTTAGTCAATTCTTCTCAGGGCTTTTTATTCTGTATGTGTTATATAAAATAATCTATAGGAATGACAGAAAAGTATGAATTAATACCATCCTGTATTCAAATTCAGTGTATTTATATTTTTAATGATACATAGTTAAAAGCTGAAAATATAGTAAAAATGTTTCACAGTTTAAAGGAAAGAAAGGAAACAAAAACAAAAAACTATTTGGAATTCTTCCAGTTGTCCTGGGAATAATATGCTATATTTGATTCCCTTCATCTCATGTAGGTTATTGTGGCACATTTGTAACTCAGCAAATAAAAATATTAAGCACAAAAACCCATTTCAGTAAAACAGATCAGTGTAGAATGCTTCTGTTTGCCTCTCAGAGTTCAGTATCAAACTACTGCATTTCATTTCAATATCCGTGTAAAAAATTTTCTCAGTTCTGGAAAAAGCATGGTATGGGAGGGATGCCCTCACCTGCTTCAGCCCACAACCATCCTGCAGCAAATCAATCTTGGCCAGCATCCAGGACTGCTCCCCCCACTGCAGGATGGGGGTGGAAATGGGGACCAGTAGAAATGAGAAATCTTGAGGAGTTGTGAGCAAGACTGGAAGATCACTTGCAGGTGAACTAAACTTCAAAATGAGCTCAATTTACTGCCTCTGGCTGGCCAGAGCAGCAGCATGCCGCAGTGGTGAGCACCCAGCAGGGCTGGCAGCAGTGGTGTCTCTACTTCCAGATCACGTACAGGCGTCTGCCTCCACATCTTTAAACCTCCCGATACTGTGCTGGGAAACCTTTTCAGGATAATCGTGTTTATCCAACCTCTATTTAATTACAATTCCCCTTTATCAGAATCACAATTATCTTCTCTAGCATGAGTTGCTGTCTTGTATTACTCGCCACAATTAACTCTATTAACCTTTTATCCAAGCACATTTTTACCTTTTATGGGAACTGGGATGTTTTGCAATTTCAATCCTAATTCTTCTTTTTTCTTTTAAAACCATAACAATCTCAGCCATAACAGCATTTCATTACAGTTACACACGTACTAAATCATGGCTATATTCCCTGAGATGTGATTTGCTTCATTAGTGCTACAACCTCCGTAGAGGAGCTGGAAGTGAATTACTGTTTTGTACACTGTCTGGGGCCATGCATTATCCTGTGTTTTAACAAAATGGAGACAAATCCCAGTGTTGGATCTGCAAAATGCCACTGGTTGCTTTTTGGTGTGATACCTGATGAGCTACAGATGCCCTCCCCTCCTCTGTGTGGCTGCAAAGCCACCACATCCAGGGGTCTGACACTAGTGTAGTGATAACAGTGGTGGAGAGAAATAACTGAGACATCTCAAGATTTAAAACAGCCGCTTTTTATCAATTGTCTTGAGCATAAAATCCTCATAATAAACCACAACTATTTTTTCCTTGAAAACATCCATGAAAAATGTCCTGCTGTGCTATTTTTTTATTATTTTTTCACTTATTTTCCTTGAAATTCTCTTTTAACACGTTTTTGTTTTTTTTTGTGGGGAGTCCTGCCAGCCTCTGTATATATTTCTTTTTTCTTCCAAAATACTGTGCTTAACTTCTGTGTCTGCATGTCTCTTTACCTATACTTAACTTAGCAGAATAAAAGCTGGTCTCCCTCAACTTGTCATCATAAGACATTTTCTAGACCCTTTACTGGCTTCATTGCTCTTGTACATATTGCTCTATGCATAAAATCACTATAGATATATAATGTGGACCATATATTTTATAGAATATATATTATGTAGACAAAATAATGTCTACCTACGTATGTGTTTGTATTTGTGTTCTTGACTTCATCTTGAAAGCTTTTCAGGTAGCATCAAAATAGACCAGCTTCTAGGGCCACTCCAAAACAGACACCTCCCATTACTGACCAAGTCATGTTGCAGAGCTGGTCTCCAGGGATGTTCCTGAGAGCACTGTGATCCTCCTAAGCCACATGGAACAAACAAGTCTTGAGTTCTGGGTGGTGGGTTTGATTGACACCTTCACTTTTAACTGATACCCAGCACCCCATCCAAACCTTCGATGGCTGACAGGTACAAAAGCTCCAGACATCTCTCAGTGGCAAATACTTCAAGGTGAATTATGAAGAAATCAGATAAGCAAAAGGATGTCACTTGTGCCAAGATTAGAGCCAGTCAATTCTAATCTCTACTGTACTGAGTGAATCGTGATGGCAGTTCCTTCTTGATAAGCCATCCTGCATTATAATGGTAAAGGCCAGTAAAGTAGTCCTGGTTTGCTGGTGGTTGTCAGCCTTTGGGATGGAATTTGAAGTGGAAGTATGTGAACATGGCTTTTGTGCTTTTGTAAACACATGCATGTTTCCTGTGGGAAGTATTAATCCTAAAGCAACCATCAGTGTCACAGTCAGCCCCATTTACCCACAGGCTATAGCCATCATTCTGTACTACTCACACAAGGGATGCAACACAGGGACTTCCTTTTCATGGAGGACAAGCTCCGTGCTCCCTAAACAAAGTTTTCCTGCATAATGTCTCCAAAATAACTATCCTCCACAAATAAATATCCATGCATACACAAAATCAAGGGAAAACTAATACACTAAAAAATGAAACATCAAGAAAACAATATGTATTTCAGGGACTGAAGTCAATGTTTTTAGATTTAGCAAACTTCTGTGATCATTACCAGGTAGTGTTGCAACCAGTGAGCAATCTTGCTGTGTGAGAGCATTAAATTCTCTGCTATATGCCCATTTGGATGTGGTTACATTGCTGCCCCTTGCCACAGAGTTCAGGAGCAACCAGCAGATACATACATCCCTGCTGAGGTCATTACGGTGACTTTTATAAAGGATTCTGCTTCTGTGCCAGCTGGTGTCCTGCTCAAGGGAGTCTCCAGCTTTAAAATGGCAGACATCTGATTGCTTTCTAAAAATAAATTCTTCTCAGTCTTAGAGCCCCGGGGATGGTTCTTGTCTCTAATTTATCTCTTCTCAGGGAATAAAAGGCCTTGTGCTGGAGGACAAATGCAGGCTGGTCTTTTAGACCTCTGCATATCACACATGTCCTTCAGGCCATGCTCTCTGCAGCAATTCCATGCAGATCTCACTGGGATTTTAAAGATGAGAAATAACATTAGTGTTTTTGGAACTGCAGGTACATTACCACTGCTTCATACAGGGTTATGTGCAAATCACACTCACACTGAAATAATTTATTTAGTAGAAATAAGGACATGTTAGTAATGATACAGATGGTTTTTTCATCACACAAATGAGTAATGAGCACATAGCTGGCACTCAGAAAATACTGATTCTATGATAAATTCTGTCACCCTTCTCTTCTGTGGACCAGGAGTGAGTATTTATGTCTTTCTCTCTGCTGTAGTAATCACCTGTCCCAAATGTTGTGAGAATCAGGTAAGGAACTGAAGCTGCAGAAGCCTGGGCAGGTGAGCCGGAGCCCTCAGAAAAAGACAATGAGTTTGAAGAACCCAGAGGGATCCAATTTCAGAAATCCTTTCTAAACACATTTTAATTCAGTACTTGAAACCATTTTTTAAGAAGAAGATCTAATCACTTCTGTCTGTTAAAGGGATGAGTAAAGAAACTGTTTGATAATACGTCACAACGTTAAGGAAAAAGCACTATTAACCTTTCTCTTGGGCCATTCATCAAAAAGAAAAATTGTATAGAAGGTTTCTTAGGAGAAGCAAACTGATAAAATTAGCACTGATAATGAAGGGTCAAAATGTCCGGTAGCCCAAGACTAGTATTCCTGGACATCCCACGTGTCTGCATTGCAGTTAATCTCTGGTTATAGTGAACAAGTCTTTGGACTTGAAAAAGAACATGCCCAGAAGCAGAAGATCACTTTTAAACTCAAGTTAGAAAACAGCAAACCAAAGAATTTTATGCATAGAAGAACAAAACCTATCACTTGAGGACAGTATGAAATTCTTTATGCATATGAAGAATAAAATATATTTCTCTGAGCTAGATGGAACTTTCTTATGATGCAAACAGCAGCTGCAGTGCTGTGTGCTGTGAGTGGGAGCTCATACATCACTCTATAATATAAACAGCCTAAAAGCCACAAAGTTGAGAGCAGATCTTGATTCTCACATGACAAAAGTAAGAGGTGCTGCAGAAAGGATTGAACTTTCCTAACACTGAACTGGGAACTTCATTAGGAGATGATAAATAATAGTATCCTAAGTCTATTCACCTTCCTTGGTTTTTTTACTTCCTACAGCATTCCTTCTACAGTCTTTCTGAATTTTAAAAAACAACAACAACCGTCAGCAAGTCCTTTAGCTGCAGGGAATGCAGCTCCTGCAGCTTTTTCCATAATTTGTAGTTTAGCACCACCTTCCTAGACACCAAAGAATGGCAGCTTTGCACTGCTAGAACATTTGGCTTGAAAGCCTTAGGACAAAAAGGAAAGTGCAGAGAAAGGTGGCTATTTCCCTTTCTGTTTTAATAACTAGACTTTTTTAACAAGATAGCATTCTCTGTCCTCAGCAAGTTTTGCAGCTCATCAGTTTTGAGAACCCATCCCACAGACTAGTGCTCCCTGTAGCACTTCATTTATGGCTCTATAGTTGTGGCTTTGTGCTGTCACAATTTCCGGGCCCATTGCTTTTGTATCCAAGTCATGAAAACTGAAGTTTCTAATGCAAACTGTATTTTACACTGAATATAGTGTATCTTAATGTTTAAAAATGAGCTTGTGAATGCTTGATATGAACATGGTACTTTCATTCAACATTCATAGGCAACAAATTTCAACCTCTTTTCTGCACTTCATGATAAATAGCTGTAAAGGAGAGAGTTTTGATGTCTCATTGAAAACCAAACAGAATTGACAATGGTAGTCTGTAGCTTCATAGTCCAAAATATAAATATTTTCTTTCATAATCCAAGGAATTGATAAGAGAAATGGTAAAGGTGGCAGACACATGGGTAACTTACCTGCATTGGTGTCAAAGGCAAACCCATACCTCAAAGAAAATTCATACAAAGCATGCAGATTTTTTTTTTAATTAAATCTTCAGTTTTCCCTTTCTGTGTGTTCCCCAGCATGCCCTCACTTGCATGGGGTATGTCCAGGATCAGCTACCCAAGAATAAGCTTAATCACAAAGTTACCTTACAGTCACCCTCTGCAAAACCTCCTTCTAGGCTGAGCTTCTTATCTTGTGACCTAGAAGCTGCAAATACCCACCATGACATACCCTGTTTTGCAAAGTTCTCACATATCAATCCCTGAAAACAATCCAGAAGTCTGTGTGCTTGGTGCTTGGCTTGGTGCTTCCCATCAGCACTATGAGCAAGCCCCAGGAGGTGCTCCCTAAGACATGGTCACAAAATTCTGGGTGACACATCAGCATGCTCCCTGTGTTTCTCAGGACAGTCCGATGGCTAAGCCACTCACTGCTGTGTTGGATACTGAAGTTCCATCCCCTCTGAAGCCTTTGCTTCCCTCTCTACTTTATTCACCAGCTAGAAAACACTTTTATTGTTGGGGAGACCTCTTTGGCATTTTGTTCTTTAATTTCTTTGCCTATGCAATTACTCAAGTGTAGTTTGGCTGCAAATATAAAACAAGCCCTCATTTTTGTGTCTTTAAGGGAAAAAAAGAGCCCCATTATATTGCATATGAAACAACATTTTCCCTCCTAGTATCCACCTTCCTATCAAACAATTAATTTCCCAAAATCAGTATCTCGGTGGCAAATTATGGCAGTTTTAATTAAGGCAGTGAGTTGAGAAATGGATACTCATTTAACATCTGCTGACTGTGGACAACAACACAGAGCAGAAAGTAGATGATAAGAAAGGAGCTGCAGGTGTCAGCCTTTAGCCTCCCTGAACTCCACATGTGAATCAGGTAAGGTTTCTGGAGGCAACCTCAAGAAAATGCATGTGAATGAGTTTAAGTTGTATTAGTTTAATTTCTTTACACTTTTATCTGGATATTCTCATTCAGAATTTAAAAAAAATAAATCTAAAGTGGCCTTAATTTAATTTATTTAATTTCTAAGGAGAACTAAAGCAGATTGAATTAAGGAAACTGAAATTCTGGCTAGGAGTATCCATGTAATACTTTTTAATGCAGTTTAATTTTTGGCTTTTCAATTCACATCTTTAATTTGTTGAGGCTGCATTTCCAGTGCAGCCCTGAGAAGCCAAACACCAAATGCATTACTGAGAAGAATGTCATGATGCCAATGCTAAACAAATATATTTTAATTTTTGTCCTGGTTAATGGATTCTACAAACATTTCTGCAGACATTGCTACTCAATAGAGGGAACTGCACGGACACATGGAACTGTGTGCTCATATGGCACATATTTTTGATGCTTCTGTGAAAATTTGAATTTTACTATAATTATAGCTGGAGTTTGCATAGAAAATGTGTTATGTAAGAGTTTTCTTTCAACTGTATATGATATTTACCTTTGTAGGAACTACTTATTTTTATTCAGACTTGCCCAGTATAAACAGCTTAGCTCCTATTCAGCAGGGAAACTGTTTTTAGTTGTCTGTTTAGTTGTCCAGGCCTTCTCAGACACCATTCATTATCACTAAAACCCTCCTCAGATTCTCCAGTGTCAGATCCAGATCCAGCCACAGTGTAGGACAGATAGCTTATTTGGAAAAGCCATGGGAAGAACTCAAGCATCGTGGCATTTTCAAGTCATAATATTTATATCCCCAGTTCATGAAGTTGATTTTCGTAGGCTCTGGCTTCTCTTTGTAAAACATTAGCTCTGTGAGTCAGCAGATATCTCAGAGGTGTTAGCACTGGATAAAAATGCCCTTTACAGCTGTGGTCCATCAAAAGTCACAGTCCTGGCATGCACAGCCAGCCAAGTAGGCAGCCACCCTGGGCTGGTAGAACTTCTTCCTCCCCATCTTCCTTCACACACAGTATTGCTGGCAGTGCCAGAGGCCACTCAACAGCAGCAGCTGGGGACTCTGGGGTATTGTGAAAGAGGAGCCTGGAGAAGGATCTGTGGGCTACCCATGAGTAGGAGTTACGCACTTCAGTCACTCTGATTTAATGCTTTTCTTCAGTGTAGTCCATCTCTTCTCATGAATGACAGATGAGGAAGTCAAACTATTGTGAGCAATGAGATAGGTCTACCTCAAATATACTGGCCTGGTGAAGACATTTGTTTGCCAAGCAGTTTTCCATCTTTCAGGTAAGTGAACTTCCCAATTAGCTTCTGAGCATGGTATTCGCATGAAAATCATTCCATTAATGATGCTTTCTTTGTCTCCAGCTGCTGCACTTCAAATTTGATGGCATTGTGTGTTGTTAGAAATTTGAACAGAACAAAAAGCATACAGAGAGAACAGAAGGCACACAGAATTAGCAATTATTGTATGATGAATACAAAGTGATAGCATCATCTATAAAAGCTGAAAAAGTTGTGCTTACAGTTCTTTAACAACTTGGAATTAAATTTTATGCAACGAGCATCTGTTATCAGTTGATTTTTCCCTCACACTCCAAAAGCTTCAGTCAAGATAGTTTGCCCATTTCTGGGGCCAAGGCTGAGGAAAGACTGTGTTGCTGCTTTTTCTCTGCCTGATGTAAAATACCAAGACCTTCTACCAGCTCCAGCAACCTCATATTTGAAGTAGAGATTTGGATTTGCCTGCAGACAGTTTGTGCAACAGATATGCACTTACATTTCCATGAAAATCCAGGCAAACATTTCCAATAATTAAAAAGTGGTGATTTAACTTGTCTGCTTTGCACAGACCAAGGCCAAAGCCCCCTGCCTGTGGTTATTCCCCAACAACTGGGACAGGGCATCCACCAAATGCCTTGGGGTGCTGAAGCCCAAGAACCTCAAGGTGACCATGCCCCATGCTGCTGGGCAGTAGGAGATCCCCTGGAGCTTTGTAAATAGCCTTTCTCCAGCATCTCACCCTTTCCTGCAGCATTTATAGCAGACAACAGGGAATAGCTTTTCTGTGAATTGGAGGGCAATAAAAGTGCTGAACAGCTATAAAACAAGTGTCAGAAAATTACATCAGAGAAGAGCCAGTTGCAGTAAGATGCTGGAGACGTGCTCTTTGTCTCTCCTGAACTGTCACAACAAAATCTAAGTGTGGTTTTGGGTCATTCCTTCAAGCTGTAAAAAGCATTATAGTAATCTTCTGACTTATGGTAAGTGGTGGCAGAAAGAGGGGTTACACTGTGACTGCTTTGGACTATACATTTATTTCAGAGTGATTCGAGGGGTAGAATTAAAATGTTGTAGTATTTCTAGGGCATCTGAGTAAACCTGATTCTTGTCTTAGTGGCAGTTTTAGCTCCATGGCATTCTGTGTACACAGCTATTAGACACAACATGAAAATATTGAAAGATACAAAATAGTCCATTCCCCAAAGTGGAGCTAAGCAAAGAAATGAAGAACCCAATGAAATGCCATATCTTTTTGGATGCAGAGGGCCCCAGAGCACCCACAGTTATGGGAAAGACACCTTTAAGGAATTCAAGGAGACAGATAAGTCCAGTCAGAACTATGCACTGTGCTCTCCCCCAGGATGTGTCTACTCGTGGCGGGCAGCAGTGCAACCTCCCTGCTCCAAATACTTGCTCTCCATCTGCAAAATACACAGCCTGGGGCAGCTCGCTGCCACACAGTGTTGCAAAGCATTGCCAAGAATGGGTCTGTGGTGTTGAAAATTAAAAAAAAAACCCACCCCTGGAAAGCATCTGAATGTTATCAAGGGCAAGAGCCAGCAAAACACCGAGCTGGCTGCAGTGCTGCGCCGATGCACGGTGCCAATGCAGGCTTCCAGCTGGGCACTGTGCCTGCCCTCTGGGCCTGCTGCTGTGGCAGTGGGCAAGTGGAGTGAGGGACACACCATGTCCTCTTTGCAGTGGCTGTCTGCTGGCACCGAGCACAGGAGCAGCTGGAATGGCTGCCTGCAGAGTGGGCACATGGCACTCTGCCTGGCCCAGGGCTGGATGCAGGCAGAGCAGAACCCACGGAGGCAGAAGGGCACACAGGCTGAGTCTTTGACATCTTCCAGGGAGAGGAGGCATTGATGGGCTCCTCATCCTCATCCTCCTCCTCCTCTGTGCTCATGCAGGTCTGGCTCAGTGGTGCCCAGTACCATCTCCTGCTAAGAGAGACAGTGCAAAGTGCTGGAGCTTACCTGGTGCTGAAAAAAGAGGAGCAGAAAAAAGCCCAGAGAGCTGTGGGGGAAGCCCACATGGATCTCCTCAGCAATTCCCCAGCTTTCAAGCTACCTGGGCGAGATGCCTGGAGCAAGCCGTGGTGAGCTCTTGGGGGGAACCTGAGAGGAGAGCTGGAGCCTCCAAGCACCCAAAGCACCGTGCTCTTCACCAGACACCAGCTGGATTAGCACAGGGCACATGCCTTCAGGAGGCAGTCAGAAAATCTGGGCAATGTTTGGCACTGCTGAAATCCCTGGTTGTCTCATGGTATGTCTGGTCCCAGGACAGGCACCAAGGATTCTACACAGCCCTGCACAGCTGAATAGAGGAGCAAGAAGTGCTGGAAATGAGTTTGAATCTCAGGGTCAATGAGTGATATGGGATCAGTGTACTAAAGATGGAGACCTGGAAAATAGGCAGCCCCACACTACAGTGGGGGAGCCCTGGTGAGCTCCTGAGTGCCAGTGGAGGGAGCATCCCAACTCAGCTCTTCTAAGGGCTTCACTGGGGATAGAAGCTTCTTACCCTTGTCACTGAAGGGAAAGGCTCTGAGATGATAGTTGAGGTTGGAAGGGACCTCTGGAGGTCACCACATCCAAGGTCCCCACTCAAGTTAGGTCAAGATGTACAAATACAGGTATTAGCAAGAATTTTCTTGGAAGTAAAGAATTAGAGTTTTTATCTCACAAAATTTTTATGATGTTCTGCCAGGTTCTGTCTTTTTGGTCCTCCTGGTGCCAGTCTGCAATTGAACAAATGAACAAAAAAAAAAATTGCTTTACTGGAAACAGGTCCTGCCATATTCAGCATTTATCCTCCATGAGCAGCAGCAGTTGTATGCTGTATGTGTTAATGAATTCTTCATCCACCAATGCTGAAGGCTGTGAACATTCTCAGTGTAAATTTGGAGCAGACTAACACACACCCTGAGTAACTGGTTTTCCCACTTTTCTCTGTCTTCTGCTCAGACTTGCCCTCTTACTACTTCCATGCAGAACTGGTAAGAGCCAGCCTTTCCTGCCTGGGCAACCAATGGCAATATTCAAGGCCTGATGTGCATACTTATATATAAAAATATATGTTTATTAATTATTTCAGTGATACAACTATCTGGCTATCTACTACTACCTGAACTTCCATGGCTTGTGACAACTTATTTTCAGGCTTCTGTAAATAATGTTCTTAGTATCTATTAACATTATTAATATTTACATTATTATTTCTAAAGTTATTACCTCTGATTAGCACTACAGAACTTAGTGAAGGACTGTGAAATATAAAACTTCAAACTGTTTCTATTTTCTGTCTGCTCTAGAAGATCAGTAATTCAGTAACCTTTTTAATAAATGTAAATTGATCTCTCATTATCTGCTCTTCTGAGACTTTGAAAATGTTAGCAGAATTCTTTGGTCCAACCTCACCTATTCCAAAAATCCTTGTGTCCCTATATGTCTTTCTGTCTTCCTAGGGTCCCTGATGACTCTTTGAGACATGATGCACATAAGAACTCTTCTTGTCTTCAGTTGTTTCAATGAAAACTCCAAAAAGGAAGACTCTTCATAAGGAATAAATGTGATATTTCAAAGGACATTTCTAGATTTTACAATCCCAGAATTTAAGACTTTGAAAAAACATTACACTTTTAAGAAAATGCAGCTGTATCAACCACAGCTTTTATGAAATGGTTGTTTAATTGTATCACAACCAAACACTGCCTATTCACTAATCGTGGATTAAGGCTCTTGGAAAGCATTTCTAATCTTTTTCTTTTCCTTATTTATCTCTTTAGACTTTGAATTACATGTCAATATGCTCTGATTTTCATCACAGTCACAAAGCCTACAAACTCATAAACTGAGAATCTTGGATAAATCACTTGACTTTAGAAATGGAAGATTTGCATGCATCTGTTTTTAAAAAAAGTAGCCCTGCAAGTAAAAGCCTATGAACTAAAGGGAAATAAAACTATTATCTATTTCTATTCAAATTCAAGGAGTAGACAAGAAAATAAAGTAGGAAAACAGGATTAGATACTTTAAGTCTTTCTTTTTTTCTGTAAGAATTCTTAGTAGAAAAGATGAGGATTATTTGTAACTGAAAGTATAATCTAATTGTTTAATCTTCACTGTTGTGGTTCCACTGAGAGTTCCTAACCACATATGTTGGCCATGGAACATAGGTGTCTTGGAGGACACATAGGACAATGGGAGCTGTATGGCAATCCCTAAAAAAGTAAAGCAAGGTTTCTTACTTCATATAGAAGTGCAGAAGGCCTAAGCTCACTTCTTTGGAAATGGAAAAACCTCTTCCTTTTGGCTGTTTCTTTAGAATTTATGACATTCAGAAGAAGGCTTGAGTTTAATGACAGCAGAAGGGATCACATCAACCCTACACAGTGATGTCTGCTGCCTCATATCTGCTGATGCTCCATTTCAGGAGGGATTGATCACCACATAAAATCAGTCCTGTGAATTATGTCTTTTCTTCAAAATTTTTTGTGGTTATCTAATGCTTCCCACTACATTGCAGTGTTGCGATGACAGGCATTTTACCCTGAATGAAAAATAGATGAAGGGTAGCTGGAAATGCAGTTTCTTTTGTTTTTCTCCTGAGCGGTATCAATTTTTTTCCTCTATTCATAACCTGACTTGTTCAGCTGATCTTTACAAAGAACAGGTATAAGATTTTATGGTGCTTTTGTGTACCTCATGCATCACTTTTACATAGCTACAGTGACATACTATAAAATGGGAAGACAACTTCCAAACAATGCTCACAAGTTTACAAACTTTCCCTGATAGCCAGCAAATTTGGCTAGACGTTTAGGGATTTTCTTTCCAATGCCATATGTCAACAAACTATGACTCATACCATATTCACGTAGCCCCTAAGAGGATAATATTAACTCTGGTTGAAGCCAAATAAAGTCTTTGTGTGTGAGCAGGAAACAGATTCAACACAAATTTTTGTTAAATTAAAATAACAATGAAGAAGCTACAGGAGGCAGAGGAATGAGCTGTTGAGTTGGATATGCCTTGTGGTTTCTGAGAACTGTCAAAATTTCTTTCAGAGCCTATGGGTATTACCACAGAATCAGTAGGTCATGGCAAAAGCCCTACTGACTTAACTGAACTACTGCTGACTGAGTGGATGTTCCCAGATATTTAACTGCTGATTTGCATGGAATTCATCCTGACAGGTCAGCCTGCAGGTGCTGATCCTGAATAACACAGAAAAAATAGTGATAGCTACATTGGCTATGCAATTCATATTGTATACTGCAAGCATAATAATAAAGTTGTGTTACATTGCACAATGACCATAAAGAACATACATATGAAACCATAGTAATTATAGAGAGGTAACAACTTTTAGTCTTTCCCCATTGTTCCAGTAAAGCAGAAGTAGCGTGTTATTTCAAAACACACACCTTTTCTCTAGTGTAGCTGCAAAATATTTTAGTGCAGCATCACAAAATTCAAGAGAATTTAGTATACTAGTTTAAGAGAAAAAAAGTATACTAGTTTAAATGACCATATACCAAGTATACAAGCTATGCAATAGTTGTTAATGCAATTCTTAGCCAGTAAGGAGAAAATTTTAAGACTATTAAAGGAAATAATAGTAGCTTTTAGCTACTTGTAGAGTCCCCTGCTAATTTCCTGAAATACAGTCATCCATCTTTTCAATTAGTAAATACTTTACTGAAGCTGCAGTATTTTCACCAAGACAATTCTTTTTTTCACCCACAACTTTTACTGCTATTGGTTTCCACAGTGAGGCCACACAGGCAGCAGTCAGTTGCCCTTATCTGTGATGCTTTCCTTCTGCGAGGCAGGGGGAAAAGGGAGTGTGCAGGGAAGTGAAGTGTTTGCTTTCCTGCTGCTGTTCATACTGCCCCTGGCTCCAGTATCCTTGGAGACCACCAGTCTCCAAGGGTATACACCGGCATACTCCTACTTCTTTCACAAAGAAGAGCAAAGGAAGAATATGAAATTCAATCTGCCCTCACCCTCTGAGTATCTAGATAGGCATCATATAAATACACGGAGATTGAAGCTTATTAGGTGATACCATTATAAAAAAGAATATTGTAATGAAGTTCATTACTAAAGGGCTCACTTAGATTAACTTTTTCACCTCAGCTTCTGCCTGGCAGTTATAATAAATGAAAATTCTACCAATTACTGAACAGACATCTGATTAGTTTTATAGCATATATTTCAATATTTTATTTACAATTGTGGTGGATGTGTTATGTCTATTTTTCAAAGTAGTACCTGGGAATACCCTAACCCTTTATGATTAAACACTTATAAGAATTGCTTAGCTTTGCAACTAGAGCACAAGAGCAGAGTGTTTGGCAGATGTAAACTGGTGTTTCACTGGAACATGTTCATGCAGAAACTTGCAGCAAACAGGTAGTGAAACTAGTCAGCCCCACTTCTGTACTCTCAAATGGGGGTTAGAAAGAACACAAGAAACTTATGTGCTGAAAGCATATACCTCCAGGATTATTGTGGCAGCATGAAAAACTGAGGATGTATCTTTAATGCACAGCTTGGTACTGGGGAGGTATATGCAATAGCTGAGACATTTGTAGCAGCCTGTTAAAATCATGTTGATCCACACTGTGGCTCAGGCCAGATATCATGCTCCCTCAGCCCACAAATGCTTTGCACTGTGGAGACAAAAGCTCTGTTTAAAAAAATAATTGCCTTCAGTTTAAGAAGTCATCAGCACCCACAGAAACTGTGTTCAAAGGCTTTGCTCCAGCTCTGCCCAAAAACCCATGCTGACGCTATGTGGGACCTCTCACTTTTGCACAGTGCAGGGAGGACACCCTACAACATTTCCTAAATCCATGGGCCAGACAAGCTGAATGTCTGTGATTCAAATTGCCACTGCTGCAGCCTGTCATAGTTTCATTGCTGACTTTTGCTCTCTTGTTCATACTGCCTTTGACCTCAGTGCCTAGACCTCCATTTGCTAAACTCATATTTATAGGTAAAGCACCCACAGGACAGCACAAGGTCAGTGCAACACAGCTGTGTTGCAAAACTACCCAACACATCTTTGCACTCACCAGGATATGTAGGCCCACAACAAAATCTGGAAATGCATAGGACTTGCCCATGCACACATCAGGTTATCCTACTCATCTCCATACCCCACTTCTCTGCTTTGCAGGCACCAGCCACAGCAATTACTCAGTCTCCCCTGAGCAGCTTTCTCAGTGTGCATTTAGCTGCACAGGTTGCCAAGAATTTTAAACCCAGAGACCTTTTACTACACTTGCACAACAGAATGTTTGTTATGGAAAGCCAGTGCATGCACACCCACCCTTTCAGCTTCCACTGTTTGTATCCTGATGTTGCAAACTGCTTTTGGACCTGAGAAGTCATGGGAGAGACAGACTACTCTTATAAAAGTAACCTGAAGCTAACACATCCCACACCCACAGGCAGCACTGCCAATACCAAACAAATGGTAAATGCCAATAAATGAAAGGGAAGTGTGTTGTAAGTGAAATATTTGCAGACTGTTTATGAACAATATTTAGGGACTTTCAGAGATGTAAAACACGATAATCTTTTTCCTGAAGAAATTAATAAGCAAGGGCAGAGGAATGCTGGAGGATTCTTATGTGCAAGATACAATAGAAAGTAACTGAAAATTAATTAGAATGTAAAGAAAAAATAATTTTTACAATCAGAGGAAAAGTTGTTAAACAACCTCTGAAGGCAGGTGAATTATCTTTTACTCAGTATTACCCTTAAAAAATTTGTCATCACATACCATATTTTTAACAGCCATGTTTAACATGGAAAGAATTTCTTGCTTTAAAATTTGACTGGTTTAAAATTAATCAGTAGATCATCAGCTGCAATAGCAAAGACCACAGCAATATTGTAAAATAAGTACTTTCCAAGGCTGCAAGAGAGATTTGCTGCAGAAATCTGCAGGGAACTGCACAACGATGGTGCTGTTCTGTACCTTCTCTAGGACATTCACAATGTGGAACAGACATCAGAATCTGTATTCTACAAATGTCAGCAGCCTCACTGCTTGTATTGGTTTCATATGGAATAGCAACTTCTGATCTGGTAAAAAAAGTTTACAAAAATGCTTTATGTGTATGAAAATTGGGTACCAGTATTAAGGGCAACTCGTTCTTGCTACAAAACCCATGTATTTTTATTGCTGTTACTTTAGATATTTTTTCATCTGCAGGTACAGACTCTTTTCCCCCTGAGTTTTAGAGGAAACACACTCCCAAAATCACCATTAACTCCTATTGATCAGCACCTTATAAATGGGCCATTTGTGTGACTGAACTGCTGCAGTATCTGCTGCCATACTGGAAAGAAAGTTTAAAGGCATTTTTCTCATCCGTGTCCCTGGGAGGTGATGGGTTGTCCTAGTTCACTCTGAGCTTCTGCCAAGGCCTGGGATGACAGTCTCAGAAAAGAATAAATCCCAAAGAAAAAGAATTGCTGGCCTCTTTTTGTAAATGATTGATTTGATAGTTTGGAGCATAGAAGCATATTCCTTTGTGTATTACTAGCAGAAAATTAATAGCCCCCTTCTTTTGCCATGAGAGTGTTAGGTGCTATCCTCAGGGATTCTGCCCCCTTTCTCAGCTTTATTAGCAGGAATGAGTTTAGATGAGAGGCACTTTGGCTCCTAAACCTTAGCTGATGACTAATGTTTTTGGGACATTTCAGCATGATAGTGTTTTAGACTCTCCTCCAAAACATACGTGATGTGTTCACCCTTCTCCAAAACATCTCTGATTCTGTAACACACAGTGACACACTACTCATCTCTTGGAGCTGCTGATTTTTACAGTTGTGTATGCCTTGCCTTGGAGTACTCTGACACAGGTAAATAAATATCCACTGAACACATTTAACAGCATTCTTCTTGTATTTATCTAAAGCTTTTGTGGTCTGTTCTTGTTGTTCCCTGACACAGGAGTTAATCGATGTGCCAAGCAAAGCTGCTTTGACATCTGGCTGCTGGAATGTAAAGCTGTAAAGTACTTAGGAGTTGATCCGACTTTCCTGGTTTGAGGAAGGCTTTAATTCATGCATGCTTTAAGTCAAAATGTCTATAGGAGAACAATTCTTGCCTTAAAGGGACTGAAATCATGCAGCATTGCATAGAAGTAGTTACAGAAAGGTACTGACACGAAATAGGTATTTGGGGTACCATTCAGTAAAAAAAATAATTTGGCAAAAATCTACTTCTATTTTTTTTTTAATGAAGGTTTATATGTACTTGAATATGTAAGTTTGAACAGATAAGTTTTAATTAAATGTGAGAATGAAGTTTGGTACCTACCCTGTCTCTCAGATGCATTTTGGATCTGCTGAGTTTACAAGGTCAAAGAGTTCTTACATAGTCAGCCCTGCAAAGCCTGCCAGAGAGCTGTCAAATGAGGGGGGGTTGTTGTTTTGTTTTGCATTTTTTAAAATCATCATTAATTAAGTTCCCAGAGGAGAAAAGGTTTCCATTTTTCAGCATCAGCAATTGTATCCTACTCTTTATTAAGCCATTTAAACTATACTGAAAACTGTGGACTGAGGGTTTTTGACTGGCTTCCTGATTACAAATAACATCAATTCTCATCCCAAGTGCACTTGTAATAGAAAAATAATTTGTTGTGAGCACCTTAGTTTATGGGCTTTGCCTACAGTAGGAACTTTTTTAAGACAAAAATCCTCAGTCACTGCAAGTAAAACTGAGAAGATACATAGTTTATGTGCTGTTGAAAAAAAAGTGAGGCACCCTTTAATTTTGTATTGGCAATATATCCAAAATTAACATTTGGAGATATGTTCTCTTTAGAGTGAAGGTAAAAGATCTAATTACAGGTGGGTTTTTTTTACATTAGTATTGTGATGCTACCAACTCTAAAACACAGAAATAATGTATTTTAATTTCTAAAATATGCATAACTGATTTCAAATATAGCCTGATATATACTGACACAGAAGATACCATTCTTGTTGTCATGTGCAAAAGAAGAATTACTCTTCAAATATAATTCCAATACTCAGAGAAGCTTGTTCAAATATTTAGTGATTTTCAGGTCTTGCTAAAATGATGTTATTTTTCAGATTCTGCATCCTTCCAGCTTTGGGAGACATTTTTGCTGTGAGTATTACGTGTTCATATAGCTATCTAATGACCACTGAGACTGAAATTTAAAATTAACAGGATGGTAGGGGTTTTTCAATTGTGATGCGCACAGTACACAGGGTATGTAGAGTATCTGGCAATTATAATGTTCTTCCTTCCTCCACCTCTTTAAATATTTGTTAACACTGTCTTTCTGCACATGCTGAATATTCTGTGAAGAAAACCACATTCAATAATAAGAGTATAATGTGTGGGAAGGAAGATGGGGGCAGAGGGAGAGGCAGCTGACTTAAGGAGCAATCTGGAGGGAAGAAATGAGATGATGTCTAATGACTGCAGGTAGACAGCTGGTCCCTGGCCTGAGCTGATGCCTCTGATGATCTCTCTCAGCAGGACACAGAGAAATTGCTGGTGGTGGCAGGTGACAGTGGGAGAAACTGGGTTTCACAGGAGACTGGGGGAAAGGTGTGTGAGCAAGGGGCAGACATGACAACTGAAGGGGGATTGTGCTGGGGATTTCTGGGATTTCCTCTGTGCATACACAGCCCAGATGGCTGGAGGCAGTGGGTGCTTCCCCCCTCCAGGAAGCTGGATACACTGGACATGGACCTCCCTTACCAAAGCTGCCACTATGGCAATGCAATCCTCCAAAACTGTGTTTGGCAGGTCCCCAGTGACTATCTGAAAACATCTTATCCTTTCTGCCCCACCTCATCCCCATATCTTAGTTCATCTGATGGACACAGACACGGGGCAGGGTTTCTCAGAGGTGAATGACTGTACAAGTCAAGATCAACCAAAAACTTGCCACCATTCACCTCACTTTAGCACTTGGCATCAAATCTTTACTGCAAAACTAAGGATAACATAGAAGAAAGTGGTTTTAACCAGGATACAAGCCATTTATGCAAACCAGGCTGCCTATTCAGTGTTTCCACTTCAATAAATTGTGACCAGTTCATTACTTAAGTCATTAAAAATTTTGGTACTTAGTCATGTAATCACTCAGTTCTCTGCATTTGTCAAAATAACCAGGACAAGAGAGGCCCCATTTCCTTACGTGTCATTTTTGATTGACTGTTTACTTGAAAAACTCTGTGATTCCAATGCAACTTCATCCTCAGGCAGCAAACTTTGTGATTTAACCACAGGAAATATAATTTGTGCAGCCATATGGGAGTAAAAGACCTAAAAAAAGAGAGGACACCAAGTCTAGGTCCTGCATCAAGGCCAGGGAAAATTACATGTAAAAATTTAACTGCCTAACATGAAGATCTTTGGCTATTTTAGCTCCACAGCCACCCATGGTTTTTCCACCACTTCATATCCTTGGGAGACTATCCTTGGTTACTGCAGCACTGTTGGACCTGCAGTCCCCAAATATCCTCTGATCCTTCCCTGTGCAGTAACAGTACACAGTGACTCCTGCCCAACTGTACCACCTTTCTTTTATCACTGTGATAAAAGTCATCCCTATCTCAAATTTCTCAACATTTTTAAATTCTAACCTTGTTCCCCTCTGCTTACATCTTCTTGTGGCCAAGAAAATCCATGTAAGGGACACCTCAAGCTAGGTGCAAATTACCTGCTCTGGTAATTACCTACTCCTACCATCTGGTGTGAGACACCAGTGAAGGCGTGGCTAGGTTCTCTCCATGTCAGCCTCCCACAGGCATTCTGTGTCCACAGACTCTACTAGTGCTCGGATGCTCTTCAGGGCATTCTTCAATGAATTTTCCTTTGTTGCTATCTAGTTATTTTTGCAAATTGTATCAAACTTAGTATCTCCAAAACCTTTTTCCCACTGTCAAATTCATTTGATAATAGCCAATAATTTCATAATTATCCAGGGTGAATAATGCAAACTTATAATGCCAAAAGTGACAGTCCTTTAGAAAATAATAGATTGGTTAAGGTGTTTTGTGCCACATTAGTTAAATAATTTGTTCATTGGCTTAGCAAAATTAGATTAATCCACTCCTATCTCTGCTATAATTTTTCAAGCCCTGTCATACAATGACAGCTCTTAAAGTAGTGTCTCAGGCTTGGAGAAGATATTTTCTAAGTACTAAGAAAGCAACTGATGAAAGAGTTACTTGTTCTATCCAAAAACATGCTATGATACTCAATGTAAGAGGTAGCCGTTTTCTATCCAGAATACCAAATTAAATGTAGAGATGTATTTAGTGCAAAACTTTGTTTCTAATTTTAAAGCGTTACTTTGAGGATAATTTTTGGATGGTTGTTGTGTGGGTTTGTTTTGATTTGGTTTTTTTTGGGTGTTGATTTTTTGTTTTGTTTTCTTTTGTTGGGTTTTTTTGGGTAGTTTTGAGGGGTTTTTTGCTTGATTGGTTGGTTTGGTTGATTATTGGGATTTTTTTTCATGGTGGAGAGTGCTGTTATCCTTTTTTTGACTTCATAATGTTCCAGACAATAATAAGCTTCTGATTCTTATTTCTTCCCCTCCCAAAGTTTCTGTTCAAAAGAAGAAACAACTACTTGTACTGTGTCAGCACTTTAGATATGCAGAATAATCTGTAGTTGACATATTCCATCACTAGAGGGAAATCATTACAGTGCTCTTCTCAGTAATGCTAGTCTGCACACTGTTCTCTAGAGCTGCAAAATGTGCAACAGGTTTCAGTTGGGATGCAAAAGTCAGCACCTGCCCCAGGCCCTGCTCCAGCTCTCACACCCCTGAGGGAGATCTACTTTCCTATGAGAAAGACAGAAATGGAAGAGAAATTATAAAAAGGGAGCAAACCTGATTTTCGGTGCTATTTCTTTGGGATTTTATAGTACATTTTACCTTTGGCTTCATTTGGTAGAAGTCAAAGTCAGTCAGTGAGATAATTTCTAGTGTAAATATTTAATTTCAAGAAAATTTTGATTTCTGTCTCCAGAAACACCATTTACACTCTTTTTACTGTGATCCCTCTGAGGTGAAGCAGTACAGAAACAGATATTGCATATGTATCTGGCATTAATTAGGTATTTAGTCAAATACTCATTTTTAAGGGAAGAGTTGCCACAATTCAGTTCTTACTTTTTTTTCCTTTTTTTCCTTAAATACTTCTGTGTTCCTTGCCCTTCAAATATTTAATCTAAATATCAAGATATTTCAAACTCTGAGCTTGATGCTATGAATGAAAGAAATAATAAAGGGATTTCTGAATGATTTCAAATCCTTACTTTCCCATCCATGCTTTTAGGGCTTTTGTTTTGCTTTGCTTTCCTCTCCCTTGCAACACTACACACCAGTAACTACTTTTCTGATCTGGCGTCCTACTCACAGATGCTGAAAGATGAAATAAATCTTTGGATTGACACAGAGTTACATTGACTTATACTGGGATCACCCTAAGCTCTGATAAGGCTTCTATATAATTTCCCAATTATATTGTTCCTTGAACCTACTGCAAAGTGATTTTCATCTTCTTACACAACTTTCTTTGAATGCAGCTGAGCATTACATTACAAAATTTTCAGGCTTCACAGATGACTGCCTGAACCTAAGCCTCATTAAACCCTCAGAGATCAGACTGAAGAAACACTTTCTATAATTCTATTTTCAAATAGCTGTCAAAATCCATCCAACTTTCAAAGTTTCCTATTCTGTTTCAAAAACTGGAGTAGCTCTGTGTTTGCATGTTGAAAAAACAACACACAATAATACATTATGTGTCCTAGGAGGCTTTTTCTTCTAATGGTGTTTCACCTCCTGTGAACAAACACTTCAGCAGACATATTGTAGCCATTTAGAAAGGACCTTAGATGGGTTTTGGGCTCTCTTCCTAGATAACAGCGACTAGCAGAGAGAAGAACAAGATGAATGAGAAGGAATGAGAGATGAATAAAAAAACTAGGGAGATTGTAATCAGGTTACGAGCAATGGTTGATCGAGTCACACTGGTGGAGACACCAACACTCCACACTGTCATGGGCCACCACCTCTGTCTTCTTGGTTCAGGTCACTTTTTGCCGAGGAGGCAGGCAGGACTTCTAAATTTACCTGTTTTGGAGTGCAGAATACAAAAACAACAAAAACAAACAAACAGACAAAAAACCCTAAGAATTTAGGACTCTTTCTAGATTGTTTTGCCTCCAAGAAATAACTATCTTGGGAAATAGAAATTTAACTTGCAGAAATTTTCAAATAGTGGGCCCTTGCTCACATGGGTCAGTTAAATTGCTTTTAATGCCTTAGAATTTAATTCAGGATTTAGAATTTAAATGCTTCAGAGTAGCAAGATAAATAATTTTCTCTACTCACTGATTTAGCCAAAGTGCCCTATAACAAATTTCATAGTGATGCTTTCAGTATGAAACTTATCTCCTTAGCCTGGAGCCAAGGAGTAACCTCTTTCAGTAATTGTCTGCATACACATGTATACATGTACACCATCTCAGGAAAACCTCAGTCAGAAGTCAGTCCTGATCTCATCTAGTCTGATCCCTGCTCAAAGCAGGGCCAACCTTGAAGTTAGAGTCAATGTTAAAATTAGATCGGATCGCTCAGGGTCATGTCTAGTCAAGTTATGATTATCTCCAAGGATGGAGATATATGCTCTCTCCATAATAAACAAGGGGCTTAGATCTAGAGCACAGACTGCTCAAGGACTTCACCTTCTGGGGTTTATCTGCAAAATAAATTAAGGACACTAGTGGAAGGGATCATGTAAAAGCATAGATACTCATCCCGTTCACTATACCCAGACATGGGCTTCAGTTAGAATCTACTGGTGATTAATTTTGCTTTTTCAATTCCAGCATTTCACTCTCCCCCTAGTATCACAAAAATCATAGGTATTTTTCCCCTTAGGAGAAAAAAATAATTACGTTATATACAGGCATGCAATTTAAGGGCTAAAATAAAAATTGTATCAAAATGTTTCCTTTTCAGTTCTCTCTCACCCACAGATGCTAAACCACTTTCTTTTACTGATTAATAGATTCTGGCAATCAAACAGTCCAAAGTTTTATTGGCAAGACTGAACTCTTTTGCACTTTATTAATGATGAACCTTTTCAGAGAGCTATAAAAGTAATCAGTTAGGCTTTTTAATAAACTACCTGGGGGAAAAAAATCTTTTTCACCACCCCAGAGTTGTCAGTAAGCAAAATAATAAAATCAGTTGGTGAAAATAAGGTTTGTTTCTAGGTAAGATTTAAAATGTGACATTTGATCAGTTCCACATTTATTTTGGAAAGCTATGCAAAATGTCAATATTTTACATTATAAAATGTAATTACTTAAAAAGATAACTGTTTTGAGAAAAAACTAGCACAGACAATGTTTTAAACGTGGAAAATATTAAATAACTATGTTAATTTTTTCAGATTGGTAGGACCCAAGTGAAGTATAGGATGAGACTGGAAAACAAGGGCTGCTGCAACTAACATCAAAGTAATTTCAGATGTTCTTTATCCTGCTAAAGGTCTCTGTTCACCAGCAAATATTGCTGAGCCCATGGAGACATTGCCATCTCCATTTTTCATCCATCACAGTCATGGCCACTGCAAAACTCCCACCTATGAAGATGGGCTTGTATTAATGTGTTGATTTGTAAACTGGATTATATACCAAGCTGGCACAAAGCTCACACCTCCAGCAGAATGGGGTTAAATCCACCATTCCCTGTCTTTCAGAGTATTAGGATCACCAGTATGTTTTAGAGCATTTTTCCCCAAATGAGGAAAAAACTCCAGATTCTTTCTTCATTTACCTGCCTCTTAGAAGAAAAGTTTAGCCCCACCTGTGTAGCACACTGAGCCTCAGCCTGCCTGTGCTCTCAGAAGATACCAAGACCATTCCTCCCAGATCATGCCCTCAAGGACTTTACAAAGAAGAACATCTATTTTATGTTTTCTATAATCAAGGTGTCAATCTGCTCAGCCTGGTTAATTCCTGGGAGTTCTCTGGATACATATAGATGCTACTGCAGTCATTTAGAAGACTTAAGTCAGATGAGAATAGTTTTTTGTGGCTCCTTAGAGGCACTACCTAGGCAAGTTTTTCAGGACCTTTAGTTTTGGACATTGGGCAATACTTTTGTCTGGCTTCTGACACCCTCAGCAACAGCACATCATCAGAAGAAAATAAAACAGGATCAAGGCGCACTGCACAGCCCTAGTCCAGGCAGCTCTATTCATCTCAGGGGGTGTGGGTGGCACTGCACCCACAGCAGCAGCCAGACTTCCTGCAGAGAATGAGCATATCCAAGGAGGTTGGTCACTGCCCCCTGACACAGCACTCATGGAGTGCTCACTCCATGCTCACTCCATGGAGCAGTGGCCAAGTGAGACAGCTTTCATGATGAGATGACCACAAACCAGGGAAGTCACTTCTGTAAGACCAGCTGGCTTCTCTCTGCTAGCCTGGGCCTCTTGTGAATTAGAATTGCAATCAGCTCCTCTTGTCCTGCCTTCCAGGCACAATATCAGCATACCAATAGATCACTTCACTGAGAAGCCTGACCCTAAATCCATCTTTTAACAAGGCCTCATTTCTCAATTGCCTGAATAAAGGCAGCACTTTATCTGAACCTAACCCTAGCCTTAGTCTGTGCCATACTGTCCTCAGGTTGTATGTGTTCCATTTTCCTCTTGGGACATCCAAAGGCAGCTATGACCCACCAAAGCATTTGTCCTGTGCTCAGTCTCCAGCTTCCTAAAGCTAAAATCACAAATGCAGCATTAATTATAATCTTACCAAAATATCCCCCACTTAGAAATTGGGTTGATCAAGAAATGGGATAAAGTTAAGAATACAAGTTACTGAAACAATAGCCAAGATTGTTATGAAATTAATGACTTTTTTCCCTCTTGCCCAACCTGCACGAGGCTTTTGTTTTACTTGGTTTGATTTGTTGCTTTACAGCCATTTTTCCAATAACCAAGTAGCTACACTGAACTTGCAATTCTTGCCTTCCAAAGGTATAGCCATGGCTTTTATACAGAGAGCGGCAACATGCAGCTCTTGCGTGGAGTGTGAAACTTCTACAGTCTTAGCAAAATGATGCAATGCAAATGAGAGAAAAGGCTACAAAGGTGGGCTCCTAAGAGGTGCTGTAGAGGAGTGCAGGAAAGGATGTTGGATACAGGGCATGGGCTGATGCTGAGTGCATCACACCAGTGGTGAGCAACAGAATTGCTGACCTGGAAGCTGAGCAAAACCCATCTGAGGAGTAATGAAAATATATGTTTAAAAAAATAAATCTCTAACATAGCTAAAATGCACTGCATATAGTAAATTCAGATGTAACATTGAACTGCAAACCAATGAAGGAAAAAAAAAAAGCACAAAAGGTGTTGGGAAATAGAGTATCACCTCAAGTGGATCCTAGAGAAGGAAGAGGAGGAAGAAACCACCACCACCTGCACCATACTTATCCCAGTGAAGGACTCTAGATGCTGTTGCCTGACCATACCCACTTCCCCCAGGCTGAAGCCATAGGCCCAGAGGAATGGTGGAAGAGTGAGTGGGACACCAGAGGAAAGGGGGAGAGCCTACATCATGTGTGCATAGCAGTTTTAACTGTATAATTATTAGTGAGGCTTTCCATAAATAATTTTTAAAAACAAACAAATGAACCTGCAGAATAACATCTTTTCTATTAGTCTGATAAGACTTCAGTTACACTAATGCCAAATTCTTGGCTAAAGCTGGAGTCAGAGTTTGGTTTAAGGTTGGATTCATAGCTCAGGTTTGGAAGGTTTTTCCAGAAGAGCTTAGGCTGCAAAAAGGCTGTCAGGTGTGGCTGAGCTAAACCCATGTAATTCACTGTAATCCCTTTACATCTGTAGCTACATTTTTGCATGTATCCTTCAGTCTAACAAAAGCATTTATCCCTGTTCAGTGACCCTGAGCAGAGGCAAAGCTCAGTGACCCTTGCAGGCACCAGCTGACAACTTAACCTATCACTGCCTTTTTTAACTTATCAGTTGCCTTGGTACATCCCAAATTACAGCTATGGCCAGGTTGTGGGTAAGGATGATGGCTCAGGCTTGCACACACCTGTGAATAGCAGTAGGCTGGGAAGCTGAGTCTAAGTCTATCAGCGCTCCCACAGCTTCCCAGCTGCTCTGTTGCTTCTGCCTAAATCTGGAGGCTTGGAGCTTAGTAAAGGCTGATGCTGGGCCAACAGGCAGGGAAATGGAGAAAGGCTTCCCATGGAGACCTCAGAACAGTTCACTGTACTCAAAGCAGTCTGAGTTTTCCCTTGGGCTTCTTGCTCTCTGGTGTGTCTCAACTCATCTTAGGTCTGAGGGAATACATAACTCTGAACATCCAATTTGGATACTGGACAATGACAATGGTTCTTAGGCAACAGAAATAGTTAATTAAGCAGTAAACCTCTGAATGGAGTTGTCATGCAACAGGGTCAATTTAACTCTTTTGCCTTGGACTCTGTCCCTAGACTATTGCCTTCACATAGTTCAGAAGGACACAAAGTTCAAGTAAACAAAAGATTATTGGTTTGCTTGGGCAACTGAGAAAGACAGGAAAGATAAACTGCCTGGATAACCATAAAAAGATTGATTGTTACCATTAGTGCGGGGCAGGGATAGAGAAAGGAGAAGAGATTTATCCAAGTTCAGTGGTGACAAAAGATACAGAAGACAAGCAGAACAAAGCCTTTCCACTTTTATTAATATGAAAATTATTCAATACATATACACATAGACACTGAGTTTAAAAATTTACTGAACATGTAGGAGGAAAAAGTTTCTTATCATTTCTTCTCTTTTTAAAAAGAAATCACAACCAAATGTAAAGACCATGCTCGCTTTAAAAAAGAGCACCTTATATTCTTTTCTGTTTATACCCTTCTGGTTTAAAACTGATTTTCTAAGATTTAAAAGTATTTTTTGACCTATCATTACACTGATGAAAATAGATCTTAAGGGGTTTTTCCACTTTTTTTAATCACTAAATGTTTTAGTAAATAGTAATTTATTGCAGAAGAAAAACAGCACTAATTCAAAATGTTAGCTTCATTATGCCTCTGCATTTAAGCCCACAGCCTGACATAACTATATTCCTCATCCCCCAGAAAACCTTTCTGACAGCTAATCAACTTAACAAGACTCCTGCAAGGATTGCACCATATGGTCCCTTAGCACAACTTTGTGATGCCTTGCTTCTAAGGTCACTGGATTTCTCCTCATTAACATCCACTTTCATGACACAGCTGATCCTGGCACATCTTCAAAAGAACCCCTCAAAACCCTGGGAGAAATGTTTGCTCTGAGAGCTCAGCAGCCTTCCGAGGTGCCTGTGAGAGAAGTCTTGCAAATAAAGCCAGGCTAGCAGAAAAGGAAGAACTACAGAAACACAAGAGGCAGCCCTGAACCATCACCCCTACCACCCAACCCACTACAGCCAGGCATGTTTAAAAGCCTCCAGCTGTAGCTTTAAAACCCTTGGCCACAGAGGAGTCAGCGAATGCCTTCAGCCAACGCACCAGCACTGCCAAGCATTGCGAAAACACACAATACACGATATGAACTTTTTGTGGTGGGTGTGCAGCACTTTTTCCTCCTCTGAACCATGAGTACTTAAACACAATAAAATCCACTAGGAATGTAGGAATCTTCCAAAAACTCCCCTGGACACAGACCAAGCCCCTCCATGGCTCAGAGCTCTGTTTTTTCAGCAAGGTCAGAGGGAGTTAGCCTGAACTTGTGGTCAAGGAGCATTCGGCACAATATTTGTTAACGGCAGAGTTTCCTTCTGGTTCTGCCTAATTTTCAGTTAAAGGCACAGAAATACTGGGGATTCATTTGGATGTTTATACAGACCCCCCTGCTGCCCCTGGTGTGCTCTGAATCACCCTGCTGGGGACAGAAAAGCTTTGAAAGAAGAAAACACTGCAGCAGAACTCACAAAAGCCATGTAATCCCATATGGTATACATTTGAAGGAAAAAAAAATAATGAATCAGCTCAACCTCTTATAAAATCTTTTGTTCTTTACTGCTCACATTGTCTGCCAACAGAACAGCTCTATGTTTGGGCTGAGTTCTTTGTCTTGGCTGTGTTTTGGCACAGCTACAAAACACAGACATAGGTATTGCTCCACAGGAGAAGGCATTAAGGACCCGAAAGAATGTGGAAGAGAGCTAATCATTCTTAAGTAAAAGTGTGAACAGAAGTTTTCAAAAGGAAAATAACTGTTCAGTGCTCGGTACTCACAGATGAGCAGCAAAGTCTGAGAATTTGATTTATAATGAATGCTTTTCCTTTTTCAGCTGTTAACATTTACTTCCATATATGCAGCTAGATAAACAATTGGCAAGATTTCAGCAGCACAGAACAATTCAGCTAGGCTTTGGCATTAAGCAGCCTTAGGACTGAGTTCTGCTCAGTGAATCTGTTTACTTTCCTCAAGTATTTCTAATGAATACTGTCTCTCATGTCTGTGCCTCCAAGAAGTGCAGCTACCTTGGCACTAGGTTTCAAGAAGGCTGGAGTATAAATGGAAGAAGGAAGTGAAAGTGACCTTGTTTTACCAGCACAAGGCATCTCATGAACGCATGGTACAAAATATAACTGAACTGAGCCAGTGGTACCCATTTCAAAGGGACCAGCATAGTCAATGCAACAAAGCACTGCCAAAATGCTCAGCATGAGAATATACTCTGATGTCTGAGGAGGCTGCAGCAGCCAGAGCATGGTGGCTTAGCACAGTACAGAACCAACCTGGGAACAGGCACATGGGAAGACTGTCACTACGCAAAAATAATTTCGGAGATCCTCTGCATTTGAAAATCAGCACGAGTGAAATGTTGCAGGACATTCAGAAAGTAGCATAAGAAAAGCAACTTCTATTTATTGAGAAGAGTTTCTAAGACTTTTCAAATTCGTGTGCTTTGTCATTGGTGCCCATTGCCTGGAGCGAAACTTGCTTTCACTTTACCAATTAAAAACTGTTAAAACTGTCCTTACCTTCCTTGTTTTTTATTCTATTGCCAGCAATTTTAAGAGCTCTGGTGAGTCCCATACACTTTTCTATTTTGCTATGATACTTCTAATTGCTGAACTGCCTGAAGACGTTAACTCATAATTAATAACCAGAGGACCTTTTGGATGCAAACCTCAGTATCTGAAGCGTTGGATTTCCTTTTGTCTTTTAGAGTGGAAATCAAGTTAAGTTCTCGAAACCTTGCAAAATCACAGAATGTACCCTATGAAATTTTTAAAATCCCTGTACTCTGAATTGGGCACATTAAATTGTAATAAGAAGGCTCACCCTATTTCATGAAATGGAGGTACAGGGAAGAGGATGATAACCAGGGTATATGGTGTACCTTCCACTAAGGTCTGTGCCACCTAAACAAAAGCCACTAAAACTTGGTTTGATACTACCTTCTGTTTATGCTTGTTTATAGTGTAATACATTGACAAAGATGCTAATTTTGTTGTACGCATAGGAGACATTTGTCATATGCTGAGCAGCTGCTTGTGACCTACACATGCTACAAAGATTTGTGGCCTACACATGACTGATTTATGCAACAAGCTACTAAAATACATATACCTAAGCAAATGTGTTTCTGGAAGAAGACTGTTCTTTTTCAGGGCATTTTGATGACACTTCGTTTCATAGATGGGGTTGATGCCTCTAAAATGAACACTGTTGCATGAGTTTGAAGTTTCTTTGAAGTTTTAAATTAAAAATAGAGAAAGTATGCTTATGCTATAGAATATAATTTTTGTGGAAATCCTGTTTCCTTCATGATATTCCTGGTCACTGATCTACAGAGTTAACATCTGAGCCAGGATATGACCAGTGAATAACAGAAATCATGATATTTGTATGATATTTCCAAAATCTGTAAGTCTCCTTTTCATTATGTTAATAAAACAAGTGTTAAAGTAAACTTAGCTTTCTTCTAATAGCTTTCATTGGATTCAAAATGAGAGTATTAAGGGAAGTTTTCCCAGAAGACAGAATTACCAGAAGGCTGTGTGCCAGAAGAAATAGGATGCTGACACATAGTCCCCTGGCTTGCCTTTCAATAACACTGCACAGCACAGCACACAGCTGCAGTGCTTCACAGTGTTCAGTCTGGGGCTCAGTCTGTGCTTACTTTCAAGACAGTTTGTTGTCTTAATTCATTGCATACTTCCAATTTTTAATTGTGCTGGTAGATTGCTTAGTAAACAAAAGAAAAATCTAACAGATGTAGAAATTTGTATTTACACTCATCTGTTTGCTTGTAAGATACATTACTGACACCTTTTTCAACAGTGTTACTAGAACTCCTAAGCACTCCAAACAAAATCAGAATCTGTTTGCCAGGGTTTTCTTTTACACATGAGAGTGAAGTCCCTGCAACAATGGATTTAAAATATGTGGATTTTTAAAGTGCAAAAGTAATGTAGTTTGATGACTTTTGTTTTTTTAACTAAATGCTGCTTTGTTACTTTTTAAAATCACGTAACAGCAGTTGGAAGTAGGAAGCCCATCTATTTTTAACGGATTCATAATGAGCTTGTGATGACTTCAAGAACAAACCAAAAGGTTCCCACATGAAAGTGTGTGACAAGTCTGGAGCTGCATTCTCATGCTTCATGCAAACCAGAAGCGAGGCCCAGAAGAAACCAGTGAGGTTACGCCTACAGGAATGATGCAGACACATCCAAACTCACTCTAAACTAGGCCAGAGTCTGCCCAGGCTGTAAAACTTTGTCCAAGAACCAGGATAAATATTCAATCAGTTCATCCGTTCCAGTAGAAACAACAATGCTGGATTCATAGCAGAGGAGAGAGTAAAAATCTCTGCACTTAGCAGTTAGGGCACAGAGCTCAGAAAAAAAAATCCTGGACAACTGTCCTTGTTTCAGAGGCTGTTTCTCTTTTCTTCAGCCACCATTTCTGCTCTTCCTCACCTTCTGACATTTATTTGAAGACACCAATTTACTATATGAAAAAGCGTAATTTGTTTTGAAGAGGTTGATCCTGTAGATGTGTGTTACATGTGATCTGAGACACAATCCCAGATCAAGACTCTCCTGGGCCTCGAGGCAGGATTATTTTGTCTGCTCAGGCTGACATATCCAGTAGATGCTGAACTTCTCAACCCTGCAATTGTCTTGCGTTCAGCAAAAGTGCAATAAATTATTTTGCATGCAACCAAGATTAAGAGCAGCCCACCACCATGACCTGCCTGAGAGCAGCTAGTCAGCTCTAAGTCTGGACACCCCAGGTTGTATTCTAGTAACTTGTTCATCCATATCCTCATTCCTGAAGATCTCACCATGACAATATATAAAATAACTGGCATTCTCAAATGTCTGTGACTTCCAGAGGGTCAAAAAGTACTTCTACAGAATCACCTAAAAGTTTTCTCATTCCAACCCCGGAAGCCGTGACTGCTCCAACACAAACTCCCCTTTTTAAATTATCCTCCTCAGAACTGATACAGAGAATGTTACCAACTGCACCAGCACTCTGAAAATGGATCCAAATAAATACAAGTTATGAATCCACTCAATTTACATATGAAAGGATATTTTTTTTTGTTTCCAGGGACCAGCCCACCAACCTGCTTCCAAGGCTTCTAAAGCAGCAGGTTAAACTCTTCTTTCATGTCTACTCTCAAGCACCTATGCAGAAAACACACCTTTTATGGCTATCTCTGCAAGCCACGTTAAGATGAGTGACAGTAAAAGCATCAATTATCTTCCGAAATCTGTGACAGGAAGATATTTCCTTTTTGAAAAAAGAAGTCATTTAGGAAAGCACATCCCTCGCCTGGCTTATCTTTTTCTCTCTATTCAGACCATACTAAACCTTGAAAGGGTTTCCAGAACACATTTCCCACCACAGAAAGGTAAAACACCTATTAATTTCAAACAATAGATGGCTGTATTTATCCAAGACCTAAATAGGTGGGACTCTAGAGACACAGTGGAATGCCCTCACTCTGCAATAGGATCAATCACGTTTATCCACAGTCCAGGGTGTGCAGAAAAAGCAAGAATTTCTCTGGTGGTTGTGCTACTGGGTACAGTTCCTGGACTCTGGAGGGCTGCAGGAGTTCTCTGATGTTCTGTCCAGAAACACCAAAAAACTTTTTCTGAGGCTTTCCTATGCAGAACTCTTCTTGCCTGACAGTGCTACTTTCAGTGAGCAGAACTGACAGCCATGGGCAGTACTTACACTGTGTCTGCTTAAGTGCAGCAAACTGTTTACATACAGGCACAGGAATTACACTACACAGGATAAAGTAAAAATTTATTTCATTACATATGAAGCTGCAGGGCAGTTGTGTCTATTCTGAGCTTTGTTTCAGTAGCAATCATATGGACCATTGCATGTTCCCACTTTTAAAAAACTTGCAAAGAAAATGTCAAGGATTGCTTTATGCATACTCCTACACGTAAAAAGATTAAGAACAAGTCTAACTAGTTTTCAGAAAGAACAGAAAATCCAGCATTAATCATCTACCAAGAGCCAATGTTCCAACACTTTCTCATTAATTCATATGCTTGTCTGCCCACCTACTAAAAAACTCAAAATATTTCAACACATAATGAATAAATCACAGGAAGAAATGTAACAAAGTATGAAAGCAGAATTCAAGTATGTCATCCATCAGTTACTAGCTTCACCATAGCTGTGGATAGGCATTAAGAGCTAAGCATAGAGGAGCTTGAGTTTCTTCCTGCTTCTTGTTCCTTCAATGCCAATTCTGAAATTTTCTACATTCAGGAGAAAATGCTGTAATACTGTTAATGTTCTATTTGTTTTGTGCACATTGATATAACTCATTCATTCCCACTGCATGGTTTTCACCCCCTTACCAGCTTCTCTCTAGCATTCTGCAAAATTCTGACTGCAGCATAATGACTAGGGAAAGGCATGAGACCAGCGTGATGGAGCAAGGAAGCCAGAGAAAGGAACAGCACACCATTTTTTCGTTGTCATCTCAGAGGGAGCAAGTGAACAAGTTGTGCTGGCTTTACTCCACAGACACTAAGAAGCAGCCAAGGCCATCTCCATTTAAGGGGGGAGCTCCCCATTACTGTGCACTCTTGTCAACAACAGATGACAGGCAAATAAAGGCCAAAAATGCAATGCCCAAATAATTTTAGGCGGGGTAAACATTACAAGGTTGTACAAGTAGACAGTAAAAGATGACAACTGATTTAAAGCATCAACCACTAAAGCAAGCCTCTTTAAACAAAGATTAGTGTTTATTATCAGACAATTAGAGCAAATACTTTCAGTTTGGATCTGTGGACAAAGGACTTTGTTCTGAAAAGAAAGCAAACTGTCAATTCTTTGCTTTTTGCTGTCAGACTGTGAAAACATTGACTACCCTTAATTCACTTGTTTTTACAATAGCACAGCCATTCATTCCTCACCACACCCATGTATATTTTCTCTTCTCCTATTTATACTCAAAAGCTAAAGTAGTATCCACATAAAAAGTTCTGTATGACACCTCTAAGGAAAGCAGCTCTAACCATTATGAGTATTAAAGGGAAATAAGCCTGCTCATTTTTTTTAGTTTAGCTCTATCTCTGTTTACAAAAGCAGTCTACATCTAAAAACCAAAAAGAATGTGTATCTCTGAGGAAGAACTTGTATCCACACCAGTGGAGGGGAGTGCATATCTACATTAACATTTTTTACTTGTATCAGTTATTGAAGCACTGCCTACTTATCAGTATTCACCCTGATTCTGGTTCACATTGTGGAAATTTCCTGAACATGCCAGCTTGAATACTTTTAGATGAGACTGAGCTTCCATAGTTACTCCAGGGAATTGCATAAATATCCAGTATACAGGACCGAAACAGAACTACATCATATTAAAATTCCAACATATACAACATGGGGAAAAAAGCATTTCACAGCAAGTGTTTCCCATTACAGACCTACTTTAATTGCACTGCTCTATCTGCTGATGTGGATACTTATATTCTATCACTTAGCTGTCTGAAATTCTTGGAGCAGGGAAGCTAAGCTTTCTAAAGTTGCCCTTTTTATTTTTTTGCCTTGCCTAGATATATGGACTCAAGTGTTTTTTTAAATTGAAACTTGATTTCTGATTCTAAATACCAGCTCTGAGTTATTATATAATTTTAAATGTTATCAATAAAAATATAAATAAAGCTTGAAGTTTTAAACTCTGTTTCACCACATTCAGAGGGAAAGCCATAGCAAAAACAGAACAAAAGTTAGTGCTTGATACAAAGTAGATGGGAGCTACTGTTAAGTGCACTTCTGAGAAGTGCCCTAACAGAACATCCCTTTCAGGGCCTTCAAAAAATTTGGAAATGAAGGTGTTTGAGCCAGCAGGTATAAGCAATTAAACTTTTATTCATTATCATTTACATAAGACTAAAAATGTTCACCACAAAATGCAAACTTGTAGTTATCTTGTATTCAACAGTGAAAACACTCGCCTCTTCATAGTAAAGCACCAAAGCACATCACAGAAGAGTCAGAAATAGATTTAACATGTCAGTTTTTCCCCTCACAATGTACTTGACAAAGTTGAAGATTTTCTTGAAGGCTAGAAGTTCCAGAACAAATTCTACAGTCACCTGAGTGTTTGGCAGGAACAGTACTATTTAGTAGCAGTAACTTTTTTCTGCCTTTCTTGAAAAAAAAGCTATTTTTCACAAAAATGAGACAGACATAATTGGGCCAAACATTGATTTAGTTTCATATTTCACCTGAATTTTTCAATGGGAGACAAACAGAATAGTCTGCTAGTAGGAGAGCCTACAACAAGTATAAGAGCAGTAGTAGGGGAAAAAAAAAAAAAAAAAAAAAAATCCACCCCACGTCATTATAACTTCTTGGTAGGGCCCAACCCACTTCCAGGCACCTATAACTCCACTCAGTTTTATTCATTACATTTAACTTGCATTTCTTTCATACTACATTTAAAAAGACAATATGATTTTTTTTAAGTTAAGTTGTGTACAAGTACACAGTTTTGGTAGTCTTTTAAAGCTGTAAAATGTATACTTAAAGAGAGTCCTAATGACCCTATTACAGATTAAAGAGAAATAACCAGAATCAGTGTTACATACAAAATAATATTCTACCACAGAAACCAATACAGTTATCAAGTAATTCATTAGAGAAAAAAAGTGTTATACAAAAAGAGAAATGGTGCCTTTTTATCACTTCACAGCAGCATATAAGAAGGCAACATTAAGAAAAGTGCACAGCAGAAAAATAATTGTTTCATTTTCTGAAAAACTTGAATTTTTCTTCAGATATCAGGCTTTTGTCCAGGAAAATATTGGGTTAGGATTGCTTATATTTTCTCCCAGAGAATGTATTCTCTTCTTGCATTAATTCTCAGTAAGGCGCTTACTCTGACATGTAGGAACGATACATCAGGGCCACGATGATCGCTGCTATTGCTGGGATCACCCAGTTGGACCATGAACTAAAAGGAAGTTTTTGAAAAAGCAGTTTAGGAAGTGACAGCCAGCATGTTATAAAAAGAAAAATAAAAGTCACTGCTTAAAGAAGTCCTTCCTCCCCACTCCAACAAATACTTCAAATTCAGGGCAACAGAACAGCTGCGTTGGGCAGTAATACTCTAGACAAGGGAAGAAACTTGTTCAGTATGGCTTTGTACTAGAGCTTACAAGAAGTGTGCTTACCAGAGAAGAATAAAACGCTAGGCACATTTAAAGTTAGGGTGCGCTGCCCAAAATGTCATTCATTCAAAAGCCATTTAAGTAGCAGCATCACATGTCACTTCTAAGCACCCAAACTCCCCACCCAGAGGGTCACAGAAGAGTCCTCTGAGGTTTCAGCAGCAGGGAATTGTCAGTAGGATATAACTTTACAAAATTGGATTCAGCCATATTTCGAAGTGTTTTTCAGCCCCCTCCCAATTCTGACACATCTTGCTTCTTACGCACACAGTCCTCTTATTTCCCTGAGATGCAACAGTGATAGCAAGGCAAATTTTAAAAGAAAAGGCATCCATGTCAGTAAAATAGTTGGCAATGACACTAAGAGTCTTCCCTTCACGTGGCAGACTCCAGAAATAAGGGCGTGTACAAAACAAACCATTTGATAGATACTGACACCTGTCAATATGAGAAAAGTACCTACCCAGTAAGCTGACACACTTGTAAAGTGGTACATGGATGCCAACTTGGCCTTTACATAGAACAGAACTTTCCATGCACTACCCACTGATACCTCAGCTTCCAGCAGATAAAAGCTATTCATCTTTTTAAGCTTCAGAAAATCATGAGGAACTTCAACATGAGATGTCATACTGTACCTGGAAGTAGACTGAGCAGTGGTAATAAGAGTTTCCTGGAAAACAAAGAGTAAGAAGATATTTACTTCAGGAAGACAACCCTCTCCCCATCTTAATTAGCCCCACAGTTTCTCCAAACTCATCAAGTGAGACTAATTCAGAAAAAACTCAGTGCATGCATTTGGGAACCATTTTCTCATAATTCCTACAGCAGTTCTGTTGTATAAGGTAGGTAGTAGAAGTTTCTACAGCCAACATTGCATCAAGCTCCTACAACATTTTCAACAATTTTGCGGCAAGTTTTTATGAAGCCAACTTCAATCCCAGTTACATTTGAAAAGTTTCAGTCATCTCTAAGATAAAAATCCTTTCCTTGACTAGAATCAAATTGAAAAAAAACTTGAAATTAATTCAGAAATATTTTTTATATCAAAACCACATAAAGAAAGCTACTAATTTACATCTACAAGGTTTAATAAAACTCAGGGGTTTTAGTGTGGCGTTTCAGATTCTGTAAGAATCAGTCAAATTGTTATAGCTCTTCCTGAAACTGATTTGGACTTCTTGTTCAGTTTCCACAAAAAAAGCAGCACTACAAGGTCAGATCCAAGTTGGGTACATGTGCACAACTGATATGAAGACTTATTTATTTTAATAACTGTGTATGAACATAAGTTTGTTTTTAAAATCCAAGCATTAAAACCCTACCTAAACTTAGTGGTACAAGATCCATCACTGCAAAGTGACTTGCTTTGGTATCAGAACACTTGCAATTAATTTAAAGAAAGAAGGATTTCCACCACCCTCTCAGAGGTTCAAGCACACTACCTTTGCAAGCATCCAAATCATCCTGAGTTTACACATGCCAATACTGTGAGTAAAAGAATATGACTCATAGATTACATCTATGTTGCTTTTGTGAACACCTGAATGAGAAACTAACCCCAAAGCCAAACAGCATGGAAGAACTGATGCCCATGATCAAGGCTAGCACCTTTTATAATAGACCTGCCACATCCAGGCCCAGGGGATGCTCCCCTCACATCAAGACAGTAATAGAAATATGGCCCAGCTCATAAGAACTTAAACTCTACAACACTGGACAGGTACACTGAAGGTACTTTAAAAGCAGTGTGAGGACAAGAAGGAATTTGAAAGCCCAAGGCCTTATGACAGTTCCTGGACAGTCAAGGCACAGAATCTCCCTAATCTGTCACATACCCACCTAGAGTATAGAAGCTGTCTTTCTACAGCCACACATCCCACTGCAGAAAAGCACCCCAAGTTCCTCCTGGAATCATGGAGAACAAGTGCAGTGTAGGTAGCTATGAGGATTCATCTTAACTCCATCTGACTATGCATGGGCCAAACTAATATTCTAAGTACTTAAATTTGGTAAATTCCTCCGAGATTAGTCAAAGGATTATCTGCTACAACTTGCACTGGGCAGTCTGTTCTCAGTTGCATTTATCACTACTGCTCTTAAAGCTTAAGTGTAAACTGCCCTGAATGTCAAAAGAAATCTGAAGAGCAGATACTGTTCTTGGTGGGAAGAAGTTCAGAATTTCAATCATTATTCCATTTCTTACTTCTTTTTTAGTATACTAGTTCCAGGCTCTAATTAAAAACAACTTAATAGGTGATTTGCTATGATGCATGTATATAAAAAAAAAATTATTTTTCTTTCCTTTAAGTGATTCATATCATTGGAAGATCCTACAAAACTGATTAATTCTAAGAAACAAATCTCTCAAAACAAGACGATTAGGATCTTATTCTTACTAAGCTTCATTTTAAAATAATTTCCAATTATTTCCTAAGCATGCTGTTTGCTGGTAAGCCCAGTGCAAACATCCTCTATTGACACAGCAGCAACAACTGTACAAATTAATCCCTGAAGCACCTTCTCCACATGAATTCTTTTTTGATAGCTGAGTGCCTGATTAATTACCTAATTAATTAATTAACAAATTATTTTACAGATTAATTCTAATAAGGATGGAAAAAAAACATTAAAAAGTGCGACACTGCATTTACAGGCCACTCAGCAGAATCTACTGAAATAGTGAGGAAGCAAACTAATTTCACCTTGAAAAGAGTTCACAATTGCAATTTAACTGATTTGTAATACACTGAATGTCTCTACATTCTCTATCTACTAGCATGACCAATATATTGTTAGGCATCACATTTTCCTTCCCACAAACACTTTTCAGTTTAATCTGTTCTGCCAATAAACTGATTTTTTTTTTCCTTAAACTGAACACTAGAAGACCACTGATTGACTCCAGTCACCTTTTTGCTATAGTATAATGCCATCACACTTAGTAACCCCCTGGTATGAAGCCAAACAAATTAAAGAAAATGACAGTTAAGAGAAAGAACAATTTGAAGTACTATCAACAGGTCTGAGAGAGTAAAAACCTGGAGCATCACACTTAAATGGAATTATTTCTTTTTCTGAAGGTATACCATTCATACATAGACACTAATACACTGTCTGTAATGCCCAAAAGAAACCATGTGGCATTTCAAGAAACATACTTACTGTTGGCTTCTGAAGCTTGGTTCTATCATCCTGCAGGAAAAAAAAAAAAGCAAGAAACATTTAGACGAAATCTGAAAGCATTAAAAACAAAACCAAACTCACACAATTTATCACTAAATTCAGTTTGGAATTCATTCTGTTAATGCAAAAGTATTTTTCCTTAGGTAAAAATAAGACTTGCAAGAGTGCAGATGTCAGTGATTGATTTTGAGCTAACATAAACAAGATAACTTCCTTAAACAATACTTCCCAGTTTTCAACGAAGAAGTGAAACCTGAGCTTCCAACAAATTTCATTATTCTTTATGCCCATGTTTTTGCCTTTCCTTTACCTCTGGAGAGTACATAACCTTAGTTTATACATTGACTGCAATCATATTAATTCTGCTCAGTGTACTTGTACTATCAGGTAAAGTCAACTAACTGGCTGTGGTCCCATGTCCACTGGGCCAAAGGTCCCAAATTCTAGGGATCTTCCATAAACTCAAAGTTCTGCTTGGCACAGTCACATTCATTACAAAAAAGCAACAGTATATAATCCTGTCAGTTCTGTATCTGTACATTAAACTACCAAGCTGCTTGTTTCATATCAAGTGAAAACATGCACTTGCCAAACAAGGAAGAACTGAGCTTATATAGCCAGGTTAAGAACAACATCAGTGGCACAGAAATAGATGGCAAAATCTGCAAAGTCACAAATGTGCATCAGAACCAAATCATTTCTTATTAGGACAAGGTACACTAGTAATAGTCATCAAGAAATGACCTGAGACAAACAAGATTGAGCATCTTACTGTGAAACAGGCTACTCAACACAGTGATTTTTACCCCAAATGCAAGACAAAACACACATGAAGTAAGAGGAAAAGAGGCAAGAATGAGCAGTAAAGTAGAGCAGACAGGAACATTAGCAACCTAAACCTTGAAATAGTGGTTTTCAACTATTAAGATGCAGGAATTAGGTCCTAGCTGAAGAAAGCCAAGGCAGCAGCTCCCTAACTAGAAGGAAATACTACTTGAGACAGCAGAAAAGTGCTCACTGAAAGTATGGGAAATAGGATGGACAGTATAGAAGAGAGGATGTGACAGATAATCCAGTGAGAATTGATCATAAACAACCCTGACTACCACATGTAGGGAGCCATGATACAGCTAAAAGCGGCAGGAGCCAAAGAGGGGAAGACAGAACAACAAACTAGAAGTACAATGCTTATAATCAGCATTTTCTAAACATATATATGAAAAACCAGGATTGCATCTTTCAATCCAGATGGAAGCCTGGCAGATAAGTATTTACAGTCGTGAAAGTAGTGGTGAAAGTGGTTATTAAGTAGTCACTCTGCATTCTGGCATAAGCAAAGGTCTAGACATTCTGACATAGCACTGTCAGGGGCTACCGAGTTTCCTTACAAAGCTTACGGCGAATGACAACAATTCCATATTCAATTTATTCAAGAGCTAAGCTGTAAGGCAATTTACATCACCGAAAGATGTGACCATCCTTATGCTACACTACTCAAATCCCTTCACACTGGGGGGAACCATCTCAAACCTAGGTCCATCCACAATCCAGGACTGGCATTCAACCAAACTAGCAGTTCTTGATTTTGAAGTACTTACCAGACAAGTAACTAGATGCAAAAGCAGTATAGTAAACACAAAAGTAAGGAGACACTTTCATATACTCACGGGATGAAGTTCCCCAACAATAAAGGATTCTGACAGTGTCCTTGCATCTGTGGAATGACCAACATCTTCAAAGTTCTCAGTAGCATCTCCTCCAGCTTGCTCCCTGAGGACCTCCTCACCTCCTGGGTGCTATAATTTTTAATGAGTTTGAATTTGTTACTGAAATACATTCACATTCTAGAAATGGAAATTCTGTATTTTTACATTTCTAAAATTAAAAAAAAAAGGCAAAATCAGCTGTCAGACTTTCTATAGCAAATATAAGCCTTTCTGAAAAACTAGAGAGCTTTATGTACTCTCTGAAGCCAAAACCAAGGAAGCTAAGTCTCTATTTCACTGGCAAAGAAGCAATAAGAGGCATTGCACCTTGCAACTAAAGCATTTAGAAAGTTGTGTGGGAATAGTCTGTATTTTAACAGCCCAACTATCTTCTGAAGTTACATTGCGTTTTCTCTTCTTTAGGAAACCTGTATTTTTATCCAAGCAATGCTTTATACATCAGAAGGATAAGAGACAAAAAGGTATAAGCTGCAGCAAGAACATTCCAGAAAGATAAAAAAATCTGTTCAGGAAAAGTGCAATCAAGCATTGCCAAAACAAGCTGATGAGGTGCTAAGGAACCTGACCTTCTAGTTAATCCTGGTTTGAGTGGGGAGCTGGGCCAGATAATTTCAAGGGTCCTTTCCAAAACAAATTATGGTACAAATATCAAATGAGACAGCTCCTTTAGAAATGATTAAGCACAACTGAAAGCTCACTCAAGACCCTAAATAGTAATTTGGTTTTCACAGACTATGGAATCCCAAAAGCACATTGTTGTTAAAACCCCTGAGATACAGAGAAGTCATCTCCCAGGATCTTCTAATACCTCAATCCATCACCATTCCCTTAATATAAACCCCTGTCCTCCATTACCTTTTATTCCTCCCCAGGATGCACTTTGGGGATTTTATGACGTTTTTATGAAGTACATTTTTATCTATCAAATAACTCTGCCTGAATATACTGCCATATCTATCATTTCTAGTTCAGTGCATTTCCTCAGCTCCAAGTTACTTATTCATGTAACAGGTAACATTCCACAAAAACTCACCACTCAACTTTCAAGCAGCAAAGTACTATATAAACATTGGAAATAACTAGGCAAACAAATTAAAAGCACTTACTAATACTGCCTTGGATTAAGGCAACCATGGAATAGATATTAGCACTTCACCAGTAGCAGATGAGCTAAAAGGCTTTGGAACCTCACTTCACTTTTCAATGCTTCTGAGTACAAGATATAAAATTATGGAAAATAGACAAAATTTCTACAATTTAGGGTCATCTTGTGGGGAGCACAGCTCACCAAAAAGCCCACAGGTTAAAGAAATGGCATTTCTACTAGTCTAGGTAATTCAGGTTAGCACTTGGTTCAAATCCTATTAATCTCATATCAAAACTTCTCTTCTGACAAAACCAGTATTTGTTGATACAGATGAAGCAAACTACTACTATGAATTTTCAGCAGTACCAGAACTCCACAACTTGAATCTTCAATTTAAAGGCATTTATTTTAAGATTAAGGAAGTTGAGGAGAGAAAAAAAACAAAAACAAACCTACAAACAAAAAACCCCAACATAACACTTTTTAAAGAGCCAAGATACCTCAGTTATTAGGGTAAAGGATCCCTACCATGACTAAGCAAAAACAAGATTAAGCAACTGATAGAGAGATTAGACGCAGCAACTGAGCCAAAAAAAGGTCAGAAGAGTACAAGCAGAGTAAAGATTATGCAAGCAGCCTGCAAATATGGCATGCTCACCAAAATCCTGTCCTTGAATCCATTCTGGTAAGTATTCAGGGAAAGGACTGGACAAAAGTTGAGGGAGCACTCAAGTTCAACATTGCCTTGAAATGGCATTTAGCTGAACTTTAGACTAACCAGCACTCCAAGACATTACCTCAACTCAATCTTCATAGAATTTCTTCAGCAATGTGGGTTTGGGTTTTTTTAATACCATGCTAAAGAATTGTGCGCCCTCCCTCCCTCCCCCGGGCTTCCAAATAGAAAAACTTATGCACCAACTCCAGCAAGAAAGGTGGCACTACTCCTTGGAAAACATGCTTAACAAACAACATATCAACAAGCAGTAAAAGACCCCAAAGTTAAACCACCCATAAAGCACCAGAAGCACAAGCAGTTATGTAAACTCCTACTCATGCACTGCACTGAAACCAAACCCCACTCATACAAGCACATAAAATACTAGTTACTCCAGCAAGACATCAAGATCATGTGGTTTACACCAGCTCACAAAACAAAACTCACTATCCAGCCAAACAAATGGATATCTACCAATGTAACATCATCTACATTAAAATTACTTCATGGAGTACTTGAACAAACTACTCGCAGGTTGCCAGCTACAGAGTGATCATGTACTAACCTGTGTTCCCAAATCCCTCCCTTGTGCCACTACAAAGCAATCACGTAGCAGAATGGGCAGCACCACGGAGGCACTCCAGCTTTCCCCTGTAGAACTAGTTCTTTGTCTAATTCGCAACTGACCCCTCTGTCTACAAACAACAATATTAGTGTCATGATCGTGACTGCAACCAATCCTCTCTAGCAACCCCCTGACTGACTCTCACAGATCAGCTGAAGAGGACAAATTCACCCTGATCTCTGCCACTACAGCTAGAAAACTGGTAATTTTTTTTTATGACATGAGCAAGGCTAAGTACAGAGAATCACACACAGAATTCCAAACCTAAGCCATCTACCAGATAATGTGAATAATAACCTAGTACACATTGATGGAAGTACTTTGAAACTGAACACTTGGCTTTTAGATGCTACCTCTGCTTAAAAATATGAACTTACAGACCCTCTGTAAATAACTAGCACATAATACACACAATTAATGAAAAGATTTAATTAAAATATTTCATTAAAACTTCCCCTAAAGAAAGAAACCAACTGTAATGTCTCACACAGAGGGCAAGAACTGACTTTTCCATCAAAAGATGAGCATCTTTCATGGTTGGATGAGTTTCCCAAAGCTTGTTTATACAAGGCCTTTGTTCATGATTCTGCCTGGTAAAGAAAGCCTGCTACCAGAACTGCTACTTTAATGAAGATCCTCTGGATAGACTCTGGAACTGGAAAGCCCATAAGGCTATACAGATAGGACTCCTAAACCAAAATCCTGTTGATAAAAGTAATTGAAGAGTTCCTGCAGGTAAAACTGTGGTTCAGGGGAAATGAAAAAGCTTTTGATGATAAATTAAGGCAGCCTAGCTCATTCTTAGGATATTCCCAATATAATAAATAATCTAAATTACATGCATAACAAAGCCTACACAGAGCCAGCACTAGTACAGAGCACAGACTAATTCCTAACAGCAACACATTAGAAAGTTTTAGATAAGGAAAATATGCAGTTAATCTTGCTGCTCTCATCTGGGTCAGAAGTCCAGCTCACCTCATCCTGAATGTTACCTTTTCTCCCCCTTGCTACAGTCAGGCAGATTTCTCAGTGTCACAGTTCAAGACTCAATTAAAGCATAACTACCTTAATTTGCGTCTCCTGTGACCTCTCCCTTCCTATACTGAGGGAATGAAATTTAGGGTCCAACTTTCAGGGACATCACCAAAGATCTCCATTAGTGGCAGTCTCAAACTCACATTTCACTTTCTGCACTACAGGAATAAAAAGCAGAAACGGGGCAGTGAAAAAGCCAGGAACACCCAGAAAACCTCAGTTCTCTTATGCAGGATAGACAGAGAAATGCTTGTTTTTTCAAGGGCATTTTCATGTAGCCTGAAGAGAGTCCTCCAAATTGTTTCTATCATCTATTTAAGTTTCAGGACAGAAATTGTCAGCTCATGTAAAATGTCATAAGCCTAGGAAAGAAGATCTCTCTCTGAAAGTATATTTTTGAAAGCAATAATAAGGCTTTTAAATGAAGTTCAAACAAAATACCCAGTAGCTCAGTGCCTGCCCTGATTTCAGCTGGGATAGAGTTGCATTTTCTTCTTGGAGGTTGGTACAGTGCTGTGCTTTGGATTCAGTATGAGAATAATCAGTGGTAACACACTGATGCTGCAGTTGTTGCTGAGTAGCACTTACCCTAATTCAAGGACTTCTCAGTGTCCCATGCTCTGCCAGAAAGAAGGTGCACAAGAAGCCAGGAAGGAACACAGCCAGGACAGCTGATCCAAACTGGCCAAAGGGGTATTCCATACCACAGAACATAACGCCTAGTATACAAACTGGAGAAGTTGGCTGGGAGCTGCAGCTTGATGCTTGGCAATGGGCCGGGCATGTGTTAGCATCTCTTTTCATCACCCTTTTTATTGTAACTATTGTATTTTATTTCAGTTATTAAACTGTTAGCTCACACATTTTACCTTTTTTCCCTAATTCCCTTCCCCATCCCACCAAGGGGCTGTGGAGAGCAGCAAGCAAAGGTCTGCAGGCAACTGAGGTTAAACAACAGCAGTGCCCATTTCCCCACTTACAAAACAGTTACAGCTCACAGAGTTCCCCATAAAAGTGCTGAGAAGTGCTATTCCTTAAGACATTTTCAGATTCTCCTGCAAGCTTCATCAGAGCTTAAAGGAAGTGTTAACACTGGGTTTAATCCTCAGATGGCAAGGTTCTGCACGAACAGTTCCCATGGTTCACTGGCAGACTCCAAATGTGCCAATACAGGCATCTTTCAATACAAGCTGATCATGACTTTAAACGTGCAAGGCATTATGCTACTCCTCCACAACACCACCACACTGCATGAATGTAACTTATTGCCACATAGGGGAGAGAACATTTTTCATCCTGACACAGCAGAATAATAGTTGCTTTTTGCACTTAATTTGATCAGCATTACAAAACACATTAAGTGAGAGCTGTCCATTCTAGGAGAAGTTTAGGAAAAGTGCTATGGAAGCACAAGTACATACCTTATGGGGAAAAAAAGTGCTTTTGCTGAATTTTTAGACCACCCATAACATAGTTAATCTAAACAAAGTCTGTATTAGATGAATATTAAATGCATGGCATAGTTGGTTTCCAGAACAAGAAACTCCTCTCTGGTAGAGATGCTGCTATAGATGTCAGCATTTTTGCCTGGCTTAGGAAATCCCATCAAGTCCCCACAAGAGCCTCATCACAACAGCAAGCAAATCAAGACACAGATCATTCATTTTTATAGGCCCAGCTATTCTTGTTTAGCCCATTAGATTGATGTCAAAACCTGACTAGAATGATGATCATATTAAAAGTATGGGGTAATACTATAGAGCACTGCCAATGTACTTTGTCCATTCATTGACATTTCATGTTCTTCATATCTGTAGTTATGTACAATACAGATATAGCTATACATCCTGCTGTGAGTACACGTTCATTTCTAGCAGCTATTTTCCTTTAAATGACATACGTTCTTATCCTGGTTTCAGCTGGGACACAGTTCATTTTCTTCTTAGTAGCTGGTACAGTACAGTGCATCAGATTTAGCATGACAATGTTGTTAAAGAAATGATGCTTTGGTTGCAACCAAGTAGTGCTCACCCAATTCAAGGACTTTTCAGTGTCCCATGCTCTGCCAGTGAGGGAGCACAGCCAGAACAGCTGACCTGAACCAGGCAAAGGGATATTCCATACCACAGAATGCCACACTTCATTCATAAACTGAGAGGAGCTGTCCGTGAGCCACCAATCACTGCTCAGGAACGGGCTGGGCATGGGTCAATGAGTGGAGAACACATGCATGCTGCACCATTTGTTTCTGTTGGGTTTTAATCCTCTCTCTTCCCTTGTCATAACAATTCTTGTTACATATACTTTATTTCAATTATTAAACTCTCTTATATTGACCCACAAAATTTATCTTTTTCTGATTCTCCTCCCCATGCACCGAGTAGGAAGGTGAGTGAACCACTGGATGGTACATGGATACACCCTGGGATTAAACCACAAGATCTGAAGTTAAGGAAAAGGTTTCCCAAATCTCCTGCATCACAGGTCCAACAGCCTTAAATGACAAATCACACCAAAGTTTCTGGTTTCAAGAATACTCTTTCTTGCCAAGACCTTTCAAATAATGTATTCCAAAAGCTGAGGTCTCTTGATTTCTTCTCCCAGACTTGGGGGGGAAAAAAAAAAAATAAATTCAGAAATGAATATTCAAGCTATGAATTTTCTCCAATACCTGCCACCTAAAAAAAACCCCAAACAAACAAAAACCACAAAAAAAACCCGAAAAAAACACACAAAAAAACCCCAAAAGCAAACAAACAAAACCAACAACAACAAAAAACCCCCAAACAAACTGATTAGCAAAAGGACAAGATATCAAAGCACACAATTATTTCCCCCTTCAGCACTTGTTCCATATTTCATACAATCTTTTTTAAGCCTTGTCCTTTAGGAAACCTAGCTACTATGGGTCACGCCATGAAATGCCTCCACTCCCAACACATACAAGTCACCATCCCCAGCCCATTTCCTGTTCAACTGCAAGCAAGTGTTCAGAAGCTGATTGTTCCCTAAAAGCAACAAGTTCCACTAAACATCTGAGAGCTCCATGAAGACACAGCAGCTGTACAGAGGGAGTACACCCTTTAACTTCTATAATGGAGTGAAAAGCAGCACCACACTTTCATTTATCAAGCACAAGAGCATCCAAGGTGTCTTCAAGACTGAAGCACAGTGAAGTTTTCAACTTCACTATTAATAAGAAAGTATTTCCATAGGTTAATGCAGTAGCTGAAAAGATGGTTAAAGAAACAGGTTCTTATTGGTTTAAGAAACAGGACTGGTGAGCTTAGCTGCTACTCCCTATTTCTTCACTCCCCAGTAAACTGACACTTATGTACTACTTGGGAAGAGCATGAGTGAGGTGATGCTTTTGCAGTGCACCCTTCTGAAAATGCACCTTACTGGACTTAAATTTCAGTGGCCCACAATTAAGTCTTAAAATAGTAGCTTTTCTACTTCTGGAAGGAACTGCAAGAAATAAACCAGAATTGAACCAATATTGCTATTGAAACAGCTAACACAATCCCCACTTGGAGTAGGGTTTACTGCATTCTGGAGTGAACCAGAAAGAGGCTAGCTTCCTATGTAAATGCCAAAAATTAGCATAACACTTGATAAGTTAACTAAGTATCAAAAACATTAAAAAAAAATAAATTAAAAAGTACCCTATGAAGTACCTTAATTGAAGAATTCTATAACAAAAATCACCAACACAATGAATATTAAAATGTCAAAGAACTTTCCCTAAGACTGTAGCTTCACTCAAAATATTTCGGGTACTTATTTCCAACAATCTCATTCATTATCTCAGAACGTCTTCAAAATTTCAGCTCTAAACCAGCCACGTTATATTGAAAGCTGTTTAATGTGAGGTTGAAGTCTGACTTACACGTACCAGAGCTTCTCAAGATGTCCGCCACATTGTCCAAAACCTAACTATTTAAATACTTACAAACGGGATTATTTTGATACGCTGCCAAATTATCAGTTTTGTCCTGAAGGATGAAAATGAAGTTTCGTTGGAGAAATTTACACAAGGTAAAGCCTCTTAATATTTACCAACTTCACTGCATGTACTGAAAGAAGAGGCTATGCAACTACTTAAAGTCAATAGCTCATTAGATCCTGGATTTCTTTCATCAAGTGTTTTTATTTGTTTGGTTTTTTTTGTTTTGTTTTTTTTTTTTTTTGGTTGGGTAGGATTAAGTTTAGGGTTTTTCTAAGGTGTGGGTTTGTTTCTGCCTTCTCAATCTGGACAATATGTACAAACAACACAATTAGATATCAAACAAAACTGATCAAGTGTCCAAAAGCTAATTCAGTTTTGCAAACTACATGGAAAGCTGCATTCTCCTCCAGCACTTTTATAATTAAATTGGCCCTGACTGCATAACCATACAGCAATGCCCATAACTAATAGATGAAGATGACCAGGGGCAGAGCTAGATGAAAAATAAAGAAGGAAGAGTCAGTAGATCACTTTCACAATCTGCCTTGCTGAAAAGCCAAACAATTTGCATTGACACACAGCTTAAGAATGAAATACTACCTGTGTCAACACCGCCTTTGAAAAATTGCTTGCCAACCCTCCTTTGCAAAACGCTCAGTTTCTCCTTTGAATTGCAAGTGTTTACAAGCACAAAAATCAAGATGAGTCTACGGAACTACTGATGCTTAAAATCTGTCATGCCTCTACCCATCCAAAATGTATTCTTTAAGAAATTAATGTGAGTCTATCATGCACTTTTTAATTGGTTGCTTTTAGGAAGAATTTATTCACAGAAAGGGCGATTAGACATTGAAATTGGCTGTCAAGAGAGGTGGCAGTCACTGTCCCTGCAAGTTAAAGGCAAGACTGGATGTGGCATGCACTGACATGGTCCAATTGACACAGCATTCGGTCAAACACTGGACGAGATAGAGGTCTTTTCCAACTTAATTTATTGTGTGATTCTGCCTTTGCTAACTGGGAATACATAGCAAGGGAGAAAACTCAAAATATCTAAACCCAGCACCATTCAATTACTGAAAAAAGTGGTAACTTTTTTTTTCTGCATTTCCACTGAAGAATGTTTTAGTCCAGTAAGTAAAATGCTCCTTTATTAACTGTGACTATCAATGACTACACTAACTGCTGTCTGCCAGAGATCAAAACCATCAACCACTAACTAGGGAAGAAAAAAGCCCAAGAAAATTCAGCCAAAAGAACTGAACTTGACTCTAGTGCTCTACACTAGAGTTTGAACTAGCACAACTTTGCAGCACCACACTGCATCCCCCCACCGAGTGGGTTAGGGCAGCAGTGAGAGCCACCCTAATTTTCTTAACTTGGTTACCTGTATGAAATGCCACTTCTGCCATTTCCTGCAAATAAAGACCACCCAGATCTTAAGGCTACCCAGGATGCACTTATCTGGCAGACAGGAACACAAGCCACTGTAACCAAGAGGCTTTAATAAGGACTGGATATAATGAAGACATTTTTTACAGTGACAGAAGTGAGGCATTGGCACAGGTTCTATAGAGAAGCTGGGAATACCCCATCCCTGGACACGTTCAAGGACAGGGGCTGGAAGTAACCTGGTCTAGGGGGAGGTATCTCTGCCCTTGGCAGGGGGCTGGAATGAGATGAGCTTTAATGCCTCTTCCAATCCAAACAATTTTGTGATTCTGTGACTATTAGAGTAACCCCCAAGATCTGTGATACTCTGCCTGTTGCGGTACTTTCCTTCCACTTTGTGAAATTTCTTTCCTCTTCCATAATACAACACACACTACAATAGCATGAAGAGAGGAGTTGATGACCTTTTCGCTCGCAAGATAATACGGCTCTGGGTCCCAGCTAAGTCTTCACTTTTAACTCTGTCTTCAGCCGGCACACCAAAGCAAAAAAGATGGATTCAGCCCCACTCTTGGTACCCAAGATTCACACAGCCAGCCCGCCTATCTCAGCCCTCAACACCAACTCCAGTTTTTTCTCCTTATTTACTGGAAATTCAAACCCAAAAGTTTCAGCCGGGTGCGGCACACAGTGACTGACACACACGGTAGCGCAGCCGGCGTGCGCGGCACTCGCGGGGTTCTGCTGCCCGAGAGGCGCCCGGAGGCCGGGCCCGCCCCGCGGCTCTTCCTCCAGGGCGCTATCGCGGCGCCGAGGGCGGCTCCCGCCGTGCCTCACCCGCGGGCCGGAGCCGGCGGACAGGAGCTCGCCAGGCGCACAGCGCAGGGAGCCGAGGAGCCGGCGGCGAGCCCGCCCCGCGCGGCTCCGGTGCCCCCAGAGTCCCGGCAACGCGGGCACCCACCTCATCCAGGAACTTGGTGACATCGTAGACGCGGTTGTGGATGATGATCCAGGTGCTCTGGCTGTTGTTGTGCTTCTGCACCTCCTCCAGGCGGTAGTAGCGGCCCCGCCATGGCTCTTTCCCGGTCTCGCTGGAGCCCACCATGTCCTGTCCCGTACCGCACCCGCCACAGGTTAACACGCCACACACCAGCCAAGCCCCGTCGCAGGCCCCTATCACCGCCCGCCTCCGCCCGGCCCCTCCCGCCCAGCCGGCCGCTCATTGGCGGAGGGCAATGCCACTCAAAGCAGACGGGCAGCCTGGCGGCGCCCGTGGCTGTCGGGGGCGGGATTTCGCCGTCATGCCCCGCCCACTCCCCGCCTCTCCGCCTTCCCACGTGACCTGTCGCTGGTCACGTGACCGGTGCCGCCACGGCTCCCGCTGGTCTCGGTCGGGCCGGCGTTGGTCCCGGGCGCTGGGGTCGAAGTTTCTTTACTGTCCACTTCTTGGGGTGGTTACCCCAGCGTTCGCCACCTTTGGCAGCACCGGGCTGCGGGGCTGCCGGTGTGCTCTCCGACGAGCTAATCGCCGACTTGCAATGTAGAACCACACTGGAATTTTTTGGGTTGGAAGGGACCTTTTAGGACATCTAGTTCCAATTCCCTTGCTTTGGGGACCGCTAGGCAAGATTGTTCAAAGTCCGATCCGGTCTGGCCTTGAACACTTCCAGTACAAGAAAGACAAGGAACTGCTGGAGAGTGTACAGCACAGGGACACAAAGATGTTTAGGAGCCTACAGCACTTCTTATGGGAAGACACTCAGGGAGCTGTCAGACTCTTTTCAGTGAAACGGCACGAGGAGATCATAAACTAAAAAACAAGAAGTTTCACCTTAACATGAAGACCTTTACATTCAGAGTGGCAGGGATGGGCCGGTCGGGGCTGTCCAGGGAGGTCGTGGAGTCTCCCTTTCTGGAGACATTCAAAACAGACCTGTCCGTGTTCCTGCGAAGCCGGCTCCAGCTGGTTCCGTCTGGCAGGAGCGTTGGACTAGATGATCCCCAGAGGTCCCTTCCAACCCTAACAATCTGCGATCCTGTGATTCAGGCTCCCTGGGCAGCCTGTTCCAGTGCCTCAGCACCCTCTCAGTAAAGATTTTTTTCCTGACATCTAAGCTGAATTATGCTCTTGCCGCTGTGGTAAAGCCGGCTGGCGCCCCGGCTCGGCGAAGAGCTAAAGCGCCTTTGCCATGGGCGCAGCTAGCGCGGGCTGAGTTACACCCGGACACAACGGGGGCTCTGGCCGGCGCTGCGGCCGCCCGAGCACCCTGCCGTGTCCCCTGGTGTCCCAGCAGGCAGGGGCTGCCCGGGAAGTCGCTCATCCCGGCTGATGCCGGCAGGCGGCAGAGCCCGAAGGCGGGAGGCGCGCGCTGCCGCTTTTCCCGCGCAGTCCCTGAGGCGATGCCGGCGGGAACGCGCCTGCCACAGGCGCTTCCTCACAGCTCCTCAAAAACCTGAGGGCACAGACAGCACTGCCTTTCCCTTCTCTCGGTCAAGCTCTGTCGCCAATCCAGCATCCTGTTTCCCTGCAGTTTTGGCTGAGGTAAAATATGTTTACTTTGTTCTGGTCTCAGATGTGTTCGATGGCTTTGTCTGTGTTTCAGCCCACTGTGGGTCCTCACATCCCCATGTCACGTCCATACACAGCTTGGGTGCCTCGGCAGCAATAGCCCCATGGACACGCTCAAGCGTGATTGTAGGCTGGATTTGCGGGTGGTTTTTTTTTTGTAGCATAAAACCTTACCCAGCGTGTCACTCTTCCTGAAAGCTGGGGCTTGACTTCTGCGCCCTGTGCCCCAGTACAGGACAGCTCCGTACTTCACCATCTTCAGACCCTGCCTCAACTTTTCAGTCAGGCTGACAGTAAGAGTAGCTATTCTCCCTCAGATTGCTGTTGTTCCCAGCTTTGATCAGGAGGTTCTCCATTCCGACTTCCAGGTTACTGAAAATTACAAGTACTGCTGCCAAGCTCTGGGATTTAGTTGCCTGTTCTGACAGAAAAGACGGCGACAGCCATTGCCTGACTGATGTCTGTTCAGTTTAGCGGGAGCTCAGCGATGGTTTCAAATTCACTGTGCTGTGATTATTGGCATATAAAGGGGCAATTTCTCCCACACACGTAAAGTCCTCTTGTACAGAGGGCGGTTGTGTTTATTTACAATGATTTATAATCAGTAGTTCTTTTTTAACTGGCAGTTCCGTGTTAACCACTACTTTTCTCTTTACCCTTTCCCCTGAAGGGAGAAGCCTTTTGTAAGCACTCTGTCCCATTAGCTTTTAAGATGTCTAGGAAGATTTAACTTAGGCTTAGTACATCAAGTTGTTCTCACAAGGGAGTCATCTTCAAACAGCAAACAGGGCACTGAAGCATTGCAGCATGTGTTTTGCAACATCTCTGTCACAAAAATCCCCAATAAATATTATGAAAGCTGAGGACTCAGGCTTTCTTTTCCATGGTTGCATAAGGACAAGATTTTTTTTCTCATTTGTTTAAAATTGAGCTTTCCCTTGAGCTGAAGCTTTTGGAATTCTCTGATGAAGTGATAGTCTTGGCTGGCATTTAAGAAAACTCTGCTTTTCATGACTGCCAGAAAATATTGAAGTGTGTTTTCCTTTAAGGGTAAGAAATAAGAAAACATTATTTTCTTTTAAAGGCCAGTTATAAAACACCTTGTGATTTTTCTTGGATGTGACAAAGGTTAATCTGTTTTATGCGTTACACTATAAAGAAAGCAAAGCAAAATCAGAACAGCAAAGTTATCTTTGTCATTGTTCCTCAAAATATGCTTCCAGCTCATAATTGTTTTATCACAATTTACAGAATTGCTTTTCAGGTGAATACCTGGTGAGTTCATAACGTTTGGGATCAAAATATTTATTGCTGTCCTCACTGTGCTGGTGAGACTATTTCCCCAAATTATTTTGGTATTTGGAGAGGGGAGAAATATCAAACCAGCTTTTTCTGGTGCGCAGTGTGTGTTCTTGGCTTTCCAACTACCTGTCTTTCTTTGAGATACTTTGATTGAAAAAGGTACTACAGTTAAAAGGTGTGTTTTTCTTCATATAGTGAAATATTAAATTTTTTTGTTTGTTTGTTAGTTAGAATGAATATTCTAAACTCATCACACTGAGCCTAGCCTGTGCTGCAGGAGCACAAAACAGGCATCCAACAAGATGAGTAATATGAATTCATGTTATTCCCATTCATGTGTGATTTGTTAGTACTGCATCAAAGAATCATGTTCTTAGTCTGAAATTCTGTTTCTCTGGGTTCTTTTCAGTGGCTTTTAGGAAGTTCCAAAAAGGACAGAGTTCCATTGCATGGGCTCAGTTAATACAGCAAGGATCACACATGCGCTCTGTATTCTTTGTTCTGTTCTTCAGGCAAGCCTTATTTTGACTCATGCAAATAATTATTTTTTTCAAGTATAATGCATTACATATAGGAAAAGGGATATCCAGCTGTTTTAGCTGACTAAATTATATTTTCTCTATATTCTTAATCAAAAGATAATTGATTGTTAATTTACCTAATGACATATAACGTTCTGTAAACAAATACCTGCCTTATGAAAATGAATTTTTTATTTTAAGACCCAGGTACTGCTTTGGGGCAGTCAACAACACACCATGAACAGCAACAGACACCAGACCCTGTTCTTTGTCAGTCTGCCTGAGCTGCAAAAACTCTGTGCTGCTACAGTAACACTGAGTTCTCAAATACCAGAATCTGAGACAAGGAGTACACAGATAAAGACTTGCAGGTAAAGAGTTTTGAGGGCTATTATTTCCACAAGCTGCTAGTGGTTGTTATTCAAATATTTTATTAGCCATTCTAGAATTAACTGTAATAAAATCAGCTGAATTCTTATCAGTGGCAAACAGTACTAAATTGTTTAAAATAGCTCTTTTTTTTTTTTTTCTCCTTGGGCAGGGAACTTGCTGGCTATTGGGGAGCAAAAAAAAATCTATTACGTTTTAAATTTCATAGGCTAAAGCTAATGAATCCACATACTTCAAATTAATTAATGGTTAAAATTCATCTGTGTTTACTTGCAAAGCTGGGATGCTTCATGTAGGTTGAGACTAAGTGAAAAGACTATTTGGAAAGCAGATGAAGGCTCCTTAGTATTCACCAAGCATTGTTATTCCCTTTAAAAGAAAAGGGGAGAAATGAGAAATTCTGCCAAAAAGAACACTTTTGGAGAGCTCCATTTGTGTGCTAAAGGCCTGTAATCTTTTTCTTAGACCATTGTGGGTCATCTAGGGCAAGTAACTTGGACTAATCCAATTTATTATACTGAACCAATGGAAACTGATTAAAAGTGGAATGTACTGTGTTTGCAAAAGTTGAGGAAAATAAATTTGAGAAAATAAACCATTTAAAATGTATTTCTCATCTTTTTTTATAGACAATTATTATTCCTGTATCAGGAGATCCTTTCTGCACCTGTTATGGGGACACTGAATCAAATTTCGGTCGTGATGGCGGTCAGTATCACTGTGTAAATAAGTATGTGTAGTTACAGAACTGCTGCAGAGGAGCAGAGTGCAGCTCACTCAAAAGAGAAAGGGAGCACAATGTTTTATTGAGGTAAAATAATAATTTGACGGAGTTTGATGGGCCTGATGGAATTTAGCAGTTTTAACAGTGTTCTGACAAGGTCCAGGAAGTTTGGTGCCAAGGTTTACCTTAATAATTATGCATGGAAGAAAGATGAAAAGATAAACTGAGTTAGAATGACTCAGAGAGAGACCAGAGGTGCAAAAAGCAAAAGAGGGCCCAGCTGTGGAGGCAGTCCAAGGTGGGTCCCTTTTTGGAATTCCTTTTTGGAGTCTACGTGTGGCTGTATCCAATCTTTGTCTCAGACTTGGTCAACAGTTCATGCCTAATGGAATTATCCTTACAGTGTTTACAGTATCTGAGTAGCTGCATGGATTAATAATTCTTCATAGCATGAATTCAGCATGCTTTCAGTCACTTACTGCAGATCACAGGCAAGGGGTCTCTAAACCTTGTGTAAGGAAGGGTCTCTTAATTTCCAGTATGGAATCTCTAAATTTGAGAGGAGTCCCTGCTCAAACAGAGTCACCTGCCACACAGGTCAGCTGCTGTACAGTCTGGCATTCAGAGTGCTCAGACTGGGCCCATCCTGATTTTAATATTTAAAGGGTGAAGTAGTTGGCTCCTAATCAATAGTATAGGCAAGACAGATGTCTTTGATTTAGTGCTGATAGCTCTTTCTGTACTTTGGTTATCTTGTATTTTCGGGTTTCGAAAACATCTTTTGACATATTTTTCAAGACATCTTCACTCCCTTGTAGATGAGCCAGGGACTTTCCAGCTTGCAAGTTCATCCCAAGGATGTGAGGCCTATTGCTTCTTGGTCAGTCTGAACCAAAGTATGGCTAGGGGTCAATTATATTTGTCACACATACATGTTATGTTTCTCTAAGAAGTAAGAATCTTTGAGGATCAAAGATAAATAAAAATATTTCATTTAAAGCAGACTTTTATTTCTGTGCATTAGTAGTAAAGAAGGACAACTTAGGTCCTTTATTCTTTTGATGAAATGGCCTTTTCAGATGGTGAACCAATCTGTGGAATGAAATGGACTCAGCTGATAAGGTGCCACCCAATTCACAAGGAGAGAAGCAGGTGCAGAATTCTGCAGCTTTTTTTTTGGGCAGTCTTTGGCTTGTTTGGCTTGCTTGTGAATGTCTCTTCAGCCAGAAATGAGATTACACTATGACAAATGCTTGAGCTAATTTTAGTTTTCTCCTTTAAAACATAGGATAAAGTGTTTGCTCAACTATTCGCTTTTCATGCTTTTTGAAGGCAAATTCACTGTTATACCAGAATTTAATTTACACTTAATGCCAAACACTTGATTTATTTTTTTATTGTTACTTTTAGATACCATTTTATGAATCAGGAATATGTCAAGCCTATGTAGAGAGACACAGAGCTACTGTAAGTGCTGAAATATGACACAGTTCTTTAGACTGTTACAGTTGTCTGCAATTGCTGTTGCCAGAGATGAGTATTTTTCATAGGCCCTGCAGTTTGCACTACAGAAACTAAGTCTCAGGGTTAATAAGTCTGCCCCACAGACAAAATGTGTCCTGTGAATTGGGGCATGGTAAATATACTTTGTCAGACTCAATAGTTTTAAGAAGTTTGAGAGCAATACCTCTAGATTTCTCTGCTTCAGTGACATCCTGCTCCTGCTCAGAAGCATTGGGGACTGACCTGGAGGCAACGTCTGGGCCACAGACCTGCAGCTCTCCTGCTGGTGTCATCCCCTTCAGGCAGCTGAACTGTCTCCCCATTCACCTTTGGGTTTAGGATAGGACAGTCTCAGGGAAACAAAACAAAAGCATGGAGAAGAAATGGAATCCCTGGGCTTAACAGCTGATATGTTTTTTAAACCATTATGCATATTATTTACTATTTTCTAGTATGCAACGTCTATGGGTTTTATGAACGTATTTGTGGATGCCCTAAAATTGCTGAGTCAGAAGACTGATTGTAACCAAAGTCAATAGCTCTCATAATTCATTTGCACAGCCATCTGGGTGTATTTTAATTTGTTCCAAGAAATGCAAGTGCATATGCAGATTAGTAAGACATACACTGTTCAAATATGCTTACCTTACAGAACTGCTTTGTGTTGATATGTGTAGGTGATCTGTCATTGTTAGGTTTTCCTACACCAAGCAGTTCCTTGCAGGATTCATCAGAAACATCTCTCTGGAGATGTATTACTTAACTCATTTTAGCCTGCTCTAGTTAGTTTCTTGACTAATGCTGATGTTCAAGAGAAAGCTCTGCAGGACAGGCACGCAAGTGGAGCTGTTGAGTGAGCAAAGCTAAATTTATCTACTGTGATTGCCAGAAAATGTCTGTGGTGTTGACTCTGCCAGCAGAGGTAACTGTTAGCTTTGAATGTTGTGCCTCTTGTCTGGAGGGAGTTGCATATCGAGTAAAGTACTCCAGAGGGTTCAGTTAATCCTGTCCCCAAGTCTATTATCAAGCCCTGTGAAAGCATTCTAGGAACTGTCATGCACCTCACTTTACTGATGTGTGAAATCCAAATGTCTACATGAAATACTGTGCTACCTTCCTCTTGTAGCTAAGAAACGTGTTTAGGAAAGCTAAACATGTGTGGCACATACTAGGATTTGGCTCCAAGATGAAGTAGCAGTAGATTTGCTTAAATTTTGACTGAGGCCTTTAAAAAAATCTGTTTAATTATTAAAAATGTATGTTTCTTTTTGTCTCTGTTGTTATTAGCTGGAAGCACCACAAAGAGTTACTCCAGCCATTCTCCAAACCTGTCTCTCCTACACACTTACAGCCAGACTTGCACCCAAATGGAACAAGGCTGGTCATCTCTTGGTGCAAGGTATTTGACTCACTTGGGTCAGGGATCAAGCATTTAGTTTTCAGTTCTTTATTGTAACATCTATTTTCCATCATTTAAATTCCACAACTTTTTCATTCATTATAATAAATTGTTTCATTCCTTTATCCTATTATTTTTTCTTTATTTACACTTTTACTGTTTTGTTATCCAAGTTCAATGACTCAAGTTAATATTCTGAATGGAAACGCCGTTCACCTTTTCATCTTCTTCCTTATCTTTGTAATAGATCAAATAATTATGTCCACTGAATGCAATGTACCAGATGAAACCAAATATTGTTGGACAGAGAATGTCCAACAATTCTAAAAATTTGGCCTGCTTTTTGGATTCATGCTTTCAGCAGTGATACTTCTGCACCTGATCTGTAGGCTCTTTCAAACAGAAATGGTTTTCTGTCAGACCCTCTCCTTTTACAAAACTCTGTCTTTTTAGGATCATAGTTTCTTTGCCTGACATCTCTGCTAATTCCTGTGTAGTACAAATGTGAATTACCAAGGTATGAAAAACTGTACTGTGCTTGTAATGGAGCAATAGTATATATAATTTCAAATATGTGCTGAGAAAAGTGTGCATGTTGTTATTTCCAGCCACAGTAACAACATTATCCTGTTCTCAGTATCTTCAAAATATATGGGTCTCAGAATGAAATCAGCTGATTCAGGAGTACCAGCTGGAAGTAGAGGGTTAGGAGGAAAAAGTGATGTATAGATTGCTGTCCACTAATATACTTTTACATATCTCTCTTTCTTATAGAAGATGTTAATGAATCAGTGAAAAGTTAATTTATTTTCTCTCCTTAGAAGGAACACACCTTTTAGCATTTGTGATAGACACAAACAAAACTATGTGATTTCTCCTTTTTTTTTTTTGCATAAAGACTTTAGACATATGGTTTAGAAAATAATGTCTCCCTATTCTATTTATTAAGGGAAAGACTTTTTGTCTCATTCAGGAAGGCAAAATGCTGTCGGTAAGTACAATATGCTGTTAATGGTAAAGTTGAGAGAGCTAGGTAAAGTCAAGCACTTTGATACTGCCGCAATCTTTGTATTACCAGCACTGGGTCTTTGGTTTTCGTTCTGAAATTACTTCTGTCAAAATACACTTGGTGGCAGGTGTTGTTCTGTCTGTAATAGTTATCAGTTCAACTGAACCTTTGAAAAATTACTCACAAAGTAGATAATTTTTATCCTATTAATCTCCAGACTTAGACTGATATTTGCTGTTTTAAAGTTACAATTATTGCAACTAAATGCACTTGCCTTAAATTATGAGTCTTTCAAGTGTTGTGAAAGGTCCATAATACTAGATAGGAAAATGAGCTATATAGTGACTGTCCAATATGTACTGTTTTCACAAAAGTGAAGTCACAAAGCATGCTGGTTAGCTATTGCAAAAAATAAAAAGTAATATTTTTATTCCAGTATAAAAGTTAAAGATTACATTTGGGGATATTGGAGACTAAATTTGTAGCAGAGATATATGTTGAGAAACTCAGCTGAGTGGAGGTTCTGGAGGTATGTCCATAAATGCTTGCCTTGCTCATTTAGTCTTTGCTATTGTCAGCTCCTGGAGGGAAAATACTGGGCTGAATGACTCAGTGCAGGAAATGGTTGTATGAACTACATTTGCTTTGAAAATGGGTATTTGATTGTCAAGGATATGAGTATTAAGCACACAGTTGCACAGCCAGCCTTGAATTTCTGAGTTGCTGTATGACAGTAATTCATTATTATTTTTATTTTTCACAGTTAAAATGCACCTAATTTTAATTTCTGTGCTGAGAAAGTCTAGCTTTTTGATTTTCAAAGCCAGCATTTTGACTAACAATTACCTTAAATAAATATTTGGGTTAGCTTTCTGCCTAAGAGATGAGCTGTAATTCAAAGCAGGGCATTGTGCGCTTTTTTTTCCAATTTAGTTCTAGACCTCAATGTGTCAGAGAGACAGCTTTGCATCAGTGTGGAGCCTTGCTCAATTCGGCTGCCACCCCCCAAGGTATAAGCCAGTTATATTTTCTATGACTGTGTTTGCTTTATTAATCTTAATCTTCTTTTCTGTTAGGTGACTTCCAGTTAGTGTGATGGGGATAGAAGTGCTTATTTCTGATTGCATTGAGACAATAATTATATTGATTGACTATCTGCATAGGTTATAACATCCATACTGCATCTATATTGATACATTCTAGCAGGCATTGTAAAACTGAGCTCCGAGGCAAAGAGAGCTTTCAAATAATGCTAACGGAATATAGCAGTGAAGTGTCTTTGTGACTCTAGATTTCCTTCTAGCAGTGTTTTCTAGAGAGCTTTCAGTCACACTGTAGTACATGGACAGTTTTGAGTAACAACAGAGCAACTACAGGCAAGTTGTCAGCACCACGTTCGAGGTCCCTTTGTATGGTTGTTATGGAATCTGCTTAATTTCTATGCAGCTTCCAAAATACTGGAGCAGCCAGGACTATTCTGCTTGTAAGCTTAATTTATACATTGTTTAAGAAATCATGGTTGAGGTTGAAAGCTTATTATCCTTTTTGACAGCCATGTCACCTGTGGTGAATATGTCCATACATGCAGGGCATATTCTTCAGGCTTGCTGGTTTCTTATAAAATAAATATTTCTGATCAAAGTTCTTTGTTGAAATAGAAGAACAGGATTTCTTCTGAGACCTGCTTGGGACAGCATAAACATTAAAGCTATCTATAAGAAGCCAGTTCCCAAATGATATAGACCAATGATGGAAAAGATCATGATGTGGCTTTATTACCAGCTTTTCCAAAATGGAAGTGGCCAGATTTTCTTCTCAATGAATAAATGCAAACCCTCATAGATTATAAAAAGTTAAACTGTTTCTCAGATATGTCTTTGATTGTCCCCTATAGTCTAATTCTGTCATTGTGAAAAAGTGTGGTGTTTCTTTACTTCTCAGAGGATGAAACTGCATGTCCCTGTAATTCTGTTCCTTGGATATTTGCACATGCCTAGGCAAAGTGACACACACAGTTACTAGAATGCTGAGCATGGTTATCTAATTTAGACTTTTTTAAAATGGGTATGGAAGTAAGACAGCTCTCAGTTGGAGAAATTCATTCTATACTCTTATTAAACCATTTCAAATAAAGTTTAAATCTCACTGATTTCAATAAACTCTAAACCTTTTACTTGCATGGCTTGTGGAACTGTAGGCTCTAACATAAGCGTGCAATTTGATGATGGTAATATCTTCTGAAATAATAAGTCTGTGAGGGCTCATGAAAGAATAATATATCAAGTTTCAGTGTGTCATGATACACAATTATTTTTGAAATTTTAAATTTGTACTGCTGTAGAGTTATTTGCAAATAAACTTTCTTTTCTGTTTTAAGCTGGGAGATTTTGATATTTCAGCAAACACCATAAAGCTGTTTGACAGCAATGAATATACAGTTATTCAGCAACATTCCATATTAAGTAACTGGTGCTATGTTTTGCCAAGGTAGGAATCTGTTCACATTTCAGCAGAAATAAACATTTCTTAGAATGTTTGCCCTAACAAATTGTGAATTTGATACTAGTGATAAGAACACTTCTGTTTTACGGTCTGTTTTAAATTCAGAAATTTATTGTTGTTGTTGATGTTTTTATCACCTCATTATTACAGAAAATAAGAAAAATCAACAAATTATAAATTAAACACTCAAATACTATTTCAGTTTTACTAATCTTTGTACTACTGGTGCAAGAGCACCAGTTTTTTCTCAAACACAATTTTAGCAGAAAGTCAGTTTAAAAAAGTGTTTCCACCTTTGCCTTGAACTACCTCTATTTTTACCTAAGATTTTTCATCATTAAATACAAGAGAAGTAATGATGATATTTGCTTTTGTTCTACATTCATTGCTAGTGAGTGTTGAAGAGAAATGGCACTTGCAGTTGTCACATTCTTTACCATACTTCAGGAAATATTGCTATTGTTATGTCATAAGCTTATGACCTAAAGTTAGTAGTTCTCAAAACATAAAAATAGTCTCGAAATACTTTGAAAGCTGAAAGTAAGATTATTTTTTTCCCAAAAGGCAAGTATATTTTCAACTGGATTTTATGACACCGTTTCTAAACATCCCTTCTTTACCTGTGCACAGCATGAAAATGGGTCAGATCATAAACATCAGCCACATAATTCCTCCAGAATCTCCTTTCCAATCATATAAAGATTTTCAGATGCACTGGAAGAGTCTGGTAAGAAACACATACACTGCTTTCATTTTTCTTCCCTTCTTGTGCCTATTTTCTTTGTAATGCCTGTTTGTATTTGGTTTATCTAAGTATGGATATATTCTTCCTGAGGATCTTGAAGAGATAAAAATATACTTGAGTGTTTACTTCAGACCACTAGGGGAAAGGTTCTTCACGTATCCTTTCAGAATATTTTTGTTACATTTCCTCTCCTACATTTCAAGCAAAGCTCTGCTTTTCATTTTTAAGTGTGCCACATTTCCTTCTTTCATATTTTCATAGCAGTCAGTAGAGAAGTGTTTTACTAGACAAACTGAAACAAAATGTTTAGTCAAGTCTCTGTCCCAGTATTGAATAATAGGAAGTCAAATAAAACAATTTGCTTCACGGCTTCCATAAATGTGATAATGCCACTTTAAATGTGATGTAGGATAAATTGGTGTAAAAGAAAGTTAAATTGTGTAAAAATGTGGCCAACAAAGATTGCTTTTAAAGAGAATTTTCCTGCCAGGAAAGGCTAAACTAAGGGTTACTTATATTGAGTAATCTTTGCTGTTATAGGTTAGTGTGATAAAATTGTGCTGAAGTCTTGTAGCTTTAAAAACTTCAGGCCCAGAAGGAATTAAGTGCTTTTGTTCACTTTTAAAAAAAACATTTATACTAACACATGTTTCCTTCTCAACAAAGATGATTAATAATTATAGAAATGTAAAGAAACTTGTTGAAATCCCTGAACACTTACTCAGGTACCCTTTAAGTTGTATCCGAAGTCAGCCAGTGCAGTATTTCCCCAGAACAGATGCAGAAAGTGTCGTGAACTCTTTTCTTGCTGACATGAAGAGCAATTTTTCACAGCTGTGTGGATTTCCAGTGAAGATGACAAGTAAAGCACTTTATGCTACAAAGGAACTCTCCAGGGCTTCAGTGCATGTGAGGCTTTTTTGATAAACATATTGATGGCACATACTTTTTCATTGTATGAAGTGGTCTTTATCATATTCATAGCACAGTAAGAGAATATAACTATGCTTTTCACAACAAACTATCAGTCCTGTAACTTTTAATTAATGTGTAAGCTACAGTAGTTGCCATTATAAAGTTATTATTAACATTATAAACACATAAAAAATGGACTTGATGTTCATTAGCTGCTATCAGTATTTGCAGTTCTATAGATTTTTTTTACAGTTGGACATCCACAACTTTCTCAAATCTTTTCCATAATAATAATAAAAGCAGTAATAACAGCAATAATAACACTAACATTATTAGTATTGTTACTATTACATGAAGACAAGCAATGTAATCACAAGCAGGAAGGGCTTTAAACTGACAGAGGGTAGATTTAGATTAGATATTAGGAAGACATTTTTACTGTGAGCGTGGTGAGGCACTGGAACATGTTGCCCAAAGATGTGGATTCTCCATCCCTGCAAGTGTTCAAGGCCAGGCTGGATGGGGCTTTGAGCAGCCTGGTCTGGTGAAAGTTGTCCATGCCCATGGCACTGGGGATGAACTAGATGAGCTGTCAGGTCCCTTCCAAGCCAAACCATTCATGATTCTATTACTATTATTATTATTATTATTATTATTATTATTATTATTAATATTATTATTATTGTTGTTGTTGTTGTTGTTGTTGTTACTATTATTATTACTAGCAGTAGTATTAGTATTACAATTTATTTAAAAATAAAAAGAGGACTCTGTGGATATAAGCATTTTAAAACACTCAAGCTGTAAGATTTACTCCATGTCTGGTGATGGAAAGGAAGCAAGTAATCAAAACTCCTACAATTTGAGGTTGTGACAAAGGCTGAGGTTCAAATTTCTTGTTAGTAGTGTGTGAAAGAAGAAATGAAGTAATTCATTCTGAACAAAGAATAGTGACAGAAGTTGCAGAGGTTCTAAAATACTAAAATCTTCTTTCAGAAAGCAGTTCCTGTTTATGTCTCTCCAGTGATCAAAGCTAGAATGGGTCTTCCATGTCATCTGCAGTTTTTATAGATATCCAAACTGTCTTTTTGACACAATACAGATGCTCTTAGAATACAGATTCTTTGTTCAGAATACAGACGCTCTTAAAAGTCTTAAGGTATGAGGAGCCCTGTCAGTCAAACCCTGTGCAAAACCCCTCAAAAGGGGTAGACATTATCCAGTTGGAAAGCACAAAACCAAGGTAATTACTGTAATTTGTCTTTCCTTCTGAGAAATAAGATATTCTAGCATAGCTTATAAAAGAAAATCTCGAGGAGGATAAAAAAACAAACTTAATTTATAGTGACAACTAAATGTGGTTTTAAAATATAGTCATTCTAATCCAAAACACAAAATTGAATGCTTATATATTGTGATGTGTATTAGGTTGATATCATACAGCAATGCATTAGGTGGCACTATCAGATCGTTCAGTTTAGCAGCTCTTGATGTGTTGCAGGAAATAAAGCCTAAGCATACGAAATCGGACAGTGAGACGATTTGTGTAGTATGTCTAACTCAGGCTCCTCCAAGAAAACCGACTTTGCCTGGAATTCCTTCACCGTGCAGTACGGAAAACAGCCACTGGATGGAGCGTTTGATCAAAGAGCCAGGAAGACAGAGTTTTTCGAGTAGCAGTGAGAGTACAGGAGGAGTTAGCACTGAAGTAACAAGGAAATCAATTAGCAATAAGCAAATTCCAGGCCTACCAGAGTTAACAGCTGCAAAATCTTTAGGAACACCTGTAAACTCAGCCTTTGAATCCACGCCCCCTAAAGTCAGCAAAATTATACCAATTTTTAAAGGAAAGTTGATGCAAATGAATGGAAAGATCACAAATCAAACAGATAGGAAGAAAAGAGAAAATGCTGAAAGGCATTCACCAATAAAAAGTGGGGGTATTTCATCTTCTATGCTGTCTGTGCACAAATCCAGCATAACTCAGGTTTTCAAACGCATTCAAAATAGGCCAGTCAAAACTCCCACAGACAGCAGCGTGCCTCAGGTAAAGAATACAAAGACACACACAAAACATGGTACACCCATATTCCGATGGAAAACCCAGTCTTATGAACAAATTGCTAACTCTGATTTTTCTGAAAACTCAGCTTCAGGTGGGAAATCGAGTGAAGTCAATCACAGAAAGGCAAGTTCTCCATTCTTTCTTAAGAATTTTGGGCCACTGCTTCAAAAATCAAACACCAGTCCATGTCTGAATACATATGAATCTCCTACTTGCAGTGCAAGAAGGGGGAAAAAGTTTGCAAGTCAAAATACTAATGAATTTCTTGAGAAACACCACCAGTCAGAGGAAGTGCATTTGCAGATTTGTCAATTAGACAATGAAATGACAAATTCCAGTTTGTCAGTGCAACAAAGAAAGAGATCTAATAAAGGAGCTGGGCTAAATATTCATGAATCTGTCTTCAAAGTTATGGTGTGCATGGCCAAAAGTGAAGAAAACAAAGCAGCTTGCCACTCTAAGGACTGTACTGCCGAGACAAGCAGTCATCATTCCAAACCTAACTTTGAACAGGTACAGTACAGAACAGGGCTCATTCTCACTGCTCCTCACAAATTCAAAAGTAACATTAAGAAATAGAGCATGACTTTCATCGTGTTCTACCATCATTCTCAATATAGTTTTTTTTTTTTTAATTCTATCATATAACTTAATGTTTTCAGCCTCCGCTGCTTTTTTTCTGAAAGGGAGGATGACTTGCTGTGCTTTGTGAAATAAACACGTCTTTAATTTGGGACTTTTATGGTGGGTTAATTTGTTTTCCTTTGTTTTAGACAGTATATGCAGGTCTGTATGAGGTTAACATGGCGGCATTTTTTTGGTGTTCAGTCTCTCTCCATATAAAACCATATTAATGGAAAAATTTCTTCCTCCTGGACGGAATCTCAGACCTCATCAATTGTGTAGTGCTGACAACAGTTGTGTGTAAGGCATTGTGCTGTTAGACCAACATGGAGGCTTTGCAAATACAAGTTTAGTTACAGTTTCATAAAAAGCACAAGTTGCAACAGAAAAAAAAATCCCACTGGACATGAGACAAAAAGTCTTCAGTGTGAGAACAACTAGTCAGCTACTAGAACAAGTTGCAGAGGGAGGTTTTTGGGTTTGTTAGCCTTCCAGATTCTCAGAACTTGACTGAATGGGACACAAAGCAAGGTGATCCTTGAAGTTAGCTCTATTTGAGTAAAAGTTTTGATTACTTGATGGCTAGAAGTAATTTACCACCTATTTTTTCTGTGATTCTCCCTGCATTTCAATTAAATAAATAGTTGACATGACTGCAGTACAAATTTTATGAGGATGGTATTCCATATATTGGGTACATGGGTGAAATGTTTTGGGCTTATCATGTTTTTCATCTATGCAGTGTAATTTGGTGGATTATCTCAGCTTTGTGTGATGAGGAAACGTTTTGAAAAAGCAGGTAATTTTAAAAGTTAGAGATCTTCTTCAAAATGTTGTGGGGTGTTTTTCTAATGAAGGTATGAACTTCTGTACTTTAAGACAATTACAGGGAACAAGTATCTGATGTGTGAAACACTGACCTCAGAACCGACTTTGCCAGTCAAGGAGAGCAACATGGAAGCATCTGTAAAGAAAGGTTGTGCCAGAAGAAGACAGGTAACCCCCCCATACATACATACACTGCTTAATCCAATCCAGAAGGACCTGAATTAAGAGATAAAAAAGGTATTTTAAAAATTTTAGTGTGTTCCAGTTAAAATGGGCAGGCTAAGAAGTCTTACTGACCTCTCTGGATAAAATTAACCTTAACCAGGATAAAATTAACAGTAACCATTGGGATGATACTGTCACTGATGCTGATAGAGTTCATTTTAAATGTTTGTCTCCAGCAAAAGATGCTACTGAAATGTTTAAGGATGTTACTGTTTCTGAAGCAGATTTTCTGATTCTACAGAAACGTTCTATCCTGCTCAGTATAACTTTGGGAGTTCTCAATGGCTCTCTGATTTTTTCATCTCAAGGACTTGAATTTAGCAACATTCTGTAGAAATTACTTTTTGTTTTGTTATGGTTTTAAAGCCAAATACAAGACAATTCTGGATGTTTTAACTGTAATTACAAGAACACAGTCTGTGCTCTCCGTGCAGATCAGAAAAGGCCAGTGCAGCACCCCAGGGGCCTGCTGTAGGAACATGCTCATACAGACCCCAGAGCTCGAGCTGCAGCACGGAGGAGAGGAGTTTGTGTGGGAAGCGCCAGCCCAGCTGCTCTGAGCTGGCCCCATCCAACTGCAGCTGGGAAAGGCCCTTCCACAGGGCCACAACCTAGTCACTGGTTACAGGCCCAGCACTGCATTGATACAGCAGTAGAGTCACTCTCTCAAAGAGAAGAAAACCAGCAACTAAAAATAGCTGTTTATAAGAATAATAACCCCAGGGGTCTAGGTATTGAGGGGAGAGTTCCACCACAATATGAGTTAATGAAGTCCTTTGCTTGCCACTGGGAATAACAGACATACCAGGGCTTGTGAGCATGGAGAGTTTGTAGCTGGTCTGGCAGCACTTCTGGAATGGGAAAGGGGCAGTGCCCTGTCCTGGTCAGGAGTCACAAGTGCCCCATACATTCCTCACTCTCCAGGCAGGCTGTGAGTAGCACAGGTTCCTGCCTGAGTCCTGCAAGCTACTTTTAGGAAGTGTCAGGACACAGCAAGTTCACACTGCCACTGCACTGCTACCACTGCTGGACTCAAGACAGATGGATGCACAGCTCTCAGGAAGTTTCATAGGCATGTCAGGAATAAGAAAGAGACTTATCTGTTAATTGGGGTAGGGTGGACTCTGATGCTTATTAGGCTGATTCCTCCTGTCCCCAGATTAAAATATAATGGTGGTAACTGGAAATGCTACTAAACACTTCAGCTTATCTCTAAAGAGTAAGCCTTTGTCATTACTGATCATCAGAAATTATAGTTGGTTTTGCAAGTCATAGTTACCAGCATGTAAAAGATATTTTCAAAGTAGATGTGATCCTAGATATTTAGCCACTGTACTTATAAACATAGTTTAAATAATTTATATTGGAAAGCATAAACTTTTATTACTTACTTCTTAACCAAGCATTTAACTCAGAAAAAACGTTTTTAGTTGAACTTTTAGATTAGTGTTGCTGCTTTATTTGCTTTATTGGTTTTTGCTCTTTTCTGTTTCTCTTGTTTTTGTAAGCAGAAAGAAGAAGGCTATTCAAAGTTAAAGAGAGCCAAAAAGAAGTAAAACGTCTACTTATGGTGTTCTGGAGTATTGAAAGAAAACTCTGGGTACGTTTAGTACAAATCTAAAATATTTTATTTTATTAAAATAATGTCACATGTCTATAATAATTCCTGTGCTTTTGGATCATGATGATGGTATCAGCTGTCTACAAAGGAAACACTTCACTAAAGAAATAGCTTCTAGAGCAAATTGATGAGGTAACAGATGCAAAAGACACTAACAAATAAAGCATTGTGCTTTTTTGTGAAACAAGCAATGTTTGAAAAAAGGCACTTTGTACGTACTAGAGCTTAGAGTTTGACATAAATTTTTACTTTGATTGTCTCAATTTTTTTTCAGACTAAGGTAAGCCTGGTTTTTGGTCTTCAAAGTTTCACTTGAATCTGAGCTGAAGTTAAAACCAAAAACCAGTAAAGTGGAGCTGTGAATATTACTTGATAATATTACAAGAAACGTGGCTAAATGCTCTTGTGTTGAGATCTAACCACAGGACAAAATTGTCTGTCATGAAAACTGAATACATTTAGTTTTTTGACAAGCTATTTCAACCCACATTGTGGGTGGTTGTCAATAACAGTCTTGAAGGATAAAACAAGCTTGTCCTTTCAACATTCCTTTGAATATCAAGAATACAGCATTAGGATATGGTATGTGCATTTTTTCTCAGAGATGCACTTTATGTCCTTCCTTTCCTTATTGGGATATATTTCGTCCAGTGAACAAATACATCAATTGTCTGCTTTTCCTAAAGAAAGTCTCCGGTATGGATGGAAGCTTTCCATCTCCAGCCTTCACACTTTAGTATTCAGCATATTCTGTCCCTGGGTTTAGCATTTCATCTCTCCTGCTTCAGGCCAGGCAGTTCAAGCAGGCATGGTCCTTCTTCGGAGGTGATCTGTTCTAGTGATCACCACAGATATCCACAGGTGCAAAGTCTGTGACTTTCACTGAGCACTGATGAGCAGCAGTGGTGTCTTTGTGAATGGTCAAAACTTTACTTTTTTTTACTCTGATTTTTTTTTCTTATTTATGTGTTAAATGCCACAGCATCAAGTTGATCATGGTGAACAACACTTAAACCCTGAAGAGAAAACAGTGTCTTTCATACAGTGTTTAAAATATGATTTCCAAGAATCCCACTGGTAAGGGTTCTTCATTGGTGTTGATTTAAAAAGAAAACTGGAGCTAAAACAACTTCTGCTGTTGGATTCCTGCCTACAGTTTTGATTCTTAAAAGCTGGGCTCTAAATTCCTTTATTATATATTACTACATATGCATTCAGAGTGCATGTTTTCATTGGAACACTTGGGAATTACTTGTGAGTTTTCAAATTTACTGTGTAGCAAGATTTATGTGTGAGAAGTCCTTACATTGGAATTCAGTGATGTAGTCAGCAGGAAGAACCTTGTTCTATAACTCATGACAAAAAAAAAACAAAAAACCAAAAAAACTTCTTGCAATTATTTTGAAAAAGGATTAGTTTTTATTACTTATGTGCCAAGTTGCACGGCCTCTTGACTTGCCCAGGAAAGCACAGCATAATCCTAATTTTTTCTTCATTTTGTTGGAGTGTGTTAATAAAGCAATGTGAGAGAAGTATTTAACATTTTAAGAAGCTATACATTTGAATCTAATACTAAGAGTCTCTGTGCTTAGTTCTTTATTAATGGAAGTCACCCTATCATTTTCAAGGTTAAAAACTACTGTGAAAGGGAAATTTGTTTTCTAAGACAAATCAGAAGAACAGAGCTTCCAAAAGACAGCATACACCACTGTTAGAAAAATCCCTTGAAAGAAGCATTTGCAGCATTGCAAATGTTGGTGGAAGAACAGACATATTAAAAATGGCAGCACTGAAGCTTCCAAGCTTTTTCCACTGATCTACAAAACTCTTCCTGTTGTTCTGCTCCTGTGTCGTAGTGAGATACTGACCTTTGGTTTCAGTTGCCAAATTTCATTTAGCAAATAGAAGATAGAAATTCATCACAGACAATAACAATAGCAGGATTTCACCTGAAAGTATTTGCTGATATTACTGTAAGGATATTGTGTGAATATAAGAGTAAGGTAATAGGGCCACACAATTTGAATTATATAAAAAATTCTCAGCAGTTTTGGGCTGAGATCTATTGGATTATTTCTTCTAAAGTGTGCATTCCTCAAGCCAACATTTAGGATTTTTTCTTGTAATTTGAAGGCTGTTTAGCTGTCTTTCAAGTGCTTTCTTTGTGTGAAATAGTAGGCTAAAACAATATCTTTCCTATGCAGTGAAAATATTTGATTTAATTAAAAGAAGAGATTCTGAAAATGTTCAATCTTTCAATGAAAAAGCAATTTCTTTTATGATGGGAGAAAAACTCCAAATGTAGTAGCAGAAATAACCTTTGCACTGTGTACATCAGTAGGTTGTTGGTATCTAAGTAATTAAGACATACCCCACAACAAAGTTGCTCTTGTCATATACTTTCCATTATCCTATCCATTTTCCATTACTGTGGGGGATTGTTTCAGGCTAGGATTTAATTTATTGCATGGTTAACCATTTATAAATGCTAAAGAATGGTATCTTAAGATTCTCTCTCTTAATTCCTTATAGAGCTTAGAATGTGGTTTGGCTGCCTGACCTCAGCCAAAGGTTAAGAAGGTGTAAATAGACCTCTGCAACAGAAGTTCCTTCTTCCAACACCACAACTGACTGTGATATTTTGAGGGCTTTAAATTTAAAAAGCCCAGCTCTAAGAGGATGAATGTGTGCACAATACCGCATATTTCTGAGGGAGAGAATTCTTTCTTGTTCTGTATAAAAATGCAGACATTTAATTTGAATGCCCTGAACCCAAACTTTGTAAACCGAATGCAAATACAGATATGGGAATACAGCAATATTTTTTCCTTCATATTAGCCATAGGGTTCTCAGTTATCTTTTGGTTTTTTGTAACTTTTTCTATGTTTTCCTCCATTCAGGTTCCCAAGAGGGCAGTAACATCCTTGAGAATCTCTGAATTTTGTGTATTTTGCTGTTTGTCATTGGTAGCTGTTTCTGGATGAAAATTTGAGGGTTAAATATAGTCAAGTGAATCCATGTATCATCAACCTCTTCGAACAGTTCAGGTTAATAAGCTTCTAATGCATTGGAAAATTTAACTAAATTGTTTAGTTTTTGAATCACATTATGTATGTCTTGCTACTTGCTTACACAGTTGATCATTCTTCCAAATTATTTTGTTGTTTCTAGTTGGGATTTTCAAAGATAAAATATTTAATTCCTTGTTACAGTGTCTGGGCCAGTTTGATTCATCTGTAAAAGAATCCTAAGTAAGTTTTTCTTGTCAAGTCAAATGCCTGGAATATAAACAATTTTATTCCTATGGGAATAATTTAAAGGCTGGATTTGACTCAAGCTTCATTAATTCGTGTTGTAATTTTTGATGACCATGAAACTGCTCTGTAAAATATTTTTTTAAGTTTGATTGACAACCCCATTCTTCAGGAGTTCATAAAGAGCCCGTAGTTGCCCTTTGAGTAGTTTTGTTGTCCTAAGTGTGACTTCAGTGACCTACTTCAATGTGCAGATACAAATATATACACATATATAAGATTGTTGCCTCATAATCACTGCTTTAAAGAATGTTATTGTGGAAAATGCAAATCAAATGTCACACTAGCTCCTGAACTCAAACATTACAGAACGGTAGTTTAACACTTTTTTTTGGACATACATTTGCAAATCTTTTTTTTCTAAAGGGATTGATTCAATGGGACTTTATGCCCTTCATTAAACTTTTTTTTCTTAGTTTTATATTGCAGTAGCTATATTTCTCTTCATTTTTCCAAGCTGGATTTTGTCTTGCTACTATGACAACTTTTGTTTTGTTTTGTTTTGTTTTGTTTTGCTTGGTTTGTTTTGTTTTGTTTTGTTTTGTTTTTTCTTAAATGGTTACTGTGAGCATAGCTCTAATTTCCTAGTGCCAGTGTTTAAAAGGAAGTGAGTTCTTCAACATGTCATTTTATCATATATAATTAAAAAAAAAAAACAACCCCCCCCCCAAAAAAAAAAACAAGCCAAGACAAATAATAAGTTAGTGCAATATGCTCAGCAAGAAGTCAAATTATAGTTACATTTTGTGTGGGAGCTGGTATACAAGGCTACTTTTCAAATACTGTGGTTTAGTTACCTTTCATAGGTTTGAATGTATGCAACTGATCTTTCTCCTGTCTTATATGGAAAAGCCTGTAAAGTAGTTGCATTTCTACCTTGCTATATAAATTAGTGCTTTGCCTGATCTGTTTCCTACTGTTGCTTCTAAAATACTGCTGGTTGCCAACATTTGTCTTGTATTACCACAGAAGTAATTTTGCACTTTTTTTCTTGCTATTTTGAATGCTTGCATAATTTTGTGTTATGTTATAGAACTCAAAATACAGAAAAATTTATTCATCTCAGCCCCAATGTGTTCCATTTAAATAAAATTGAGTTACTCATCTGTGCTAAATTTCCAGCTACTTCCTGGTTTAAACTGTTGGGGATAACCCTGTTTCTCCACCCCACCCATCCACTCCTTGTAAATGCATGGGAAGGTGTTGATAGTGAGTGGAACCACGCTGGGTGCAGGAGTTGTGGTGGTGGAAATGCTACTAGTGGGAAGGAAGGATTAGTGCTGTGAGTGCCTTGGGAGGCTTTAGGACCTTTGCTGCTACCTTACTCTTCATTGTTTATGTGGAGGGGTTGTAAGAGCCCACCTCAGTTTCTGCTTTTAATCAGTTCTCACTAACTGGGTAGAACACACTCACCTGTGGCAGCTGCCAGAACTTGTCAAAGCACAGGAACCCTCAACATCCAGGATCACATGGAGCTTCCACGTGTGATATCTGTAGGCTTGGTTTCTCAAGATTAAAGAAACAGACTACTCCACAGGTCCCAAAATACGTACATAGGAACAGGTGAAAATGTAAAAGCTTAAAACAACTCCTACGTATGGGAAGCTGGTGAAGATGCCAATTGTCAAGTTATCACTTAGCCACTGACATCTGATGGATTTTGTAGTGTTTTATAGCTTTCCCATTAGTTCTCAAATAATTTGATTCTATATCTAAGTCGATTACAATTTACATTTGCCAAAGCTTTCTTTGGCCTCGGTATTAGAGGATTCAGCAAATATTTGTTGAGTTGAAGCACTCATGATGTGTTCACAGTATTTAGTAAATGTGCATTTCCAGAGAGTGATCTTTGCTTGCATGTATTCCTAAACTGACACTGTTCTTATCCTCCCTCATCTTCACAGATGTAAGCCAGAGGGAATTTTTTGTACTTTAAATTGGCGTATGCTCAAGCCCTGTGCCAAATCTCAATTTAAAAGTTTACAGATTATCTTATAGGTGCTTATAATGGCAGGGAAGCTTGCTGTTTAGTTCCTTCGGTGCCAGCTTCATACCAGCTTCTTAAAACCAGATGATTTAAAAGTAGTCAGATTAAGATCTCTGGAAGTATTATGTCACTGTATCCCAAAGTAACTTAGCAAATACAGCACTTTTAGAACTTTGGGCTGCATGATTTGTTGCACCAACACGCTCATCCTACCTTCACAGAGAACCAAGTACCGAAGAATTGTGGAATCTCCTCAACTACTTCAGGAAAACATCTCATCCCAGCCCTGGAAACCATAGAGTGTTCTTCTGTCTCTTCTTCTGTCTCTTTGCAAATCTGAGTGGTTCTGTTGACCCATTCACAGCACAGAGCAGCAGCTCAACCTCTCACTTAAAAATTTGCAGCCAGGATGAGAAAGTTTTCCCTGGGATCTGTGCAGAACTTGATGCAAACTGAACATCTTAATTTCTCCCAGGGTAGTGTTAGAATCTGGAACAAGGCAGTCCAGCTTTGCTGGAAAATATGTGAAAATTGTTTTCAAAGAGTTTACAGATCCACCAGGAACACACATAGCTTCTTGCAACCTTTTTTTGTCGTCTAAAACAGTGACAACAAATTTCTTATTTAACCCAATATGTAAAGGGGATTTAAATTTATTCCAGTGGATGAAGTTCAAAAGTATTGAAGCTAATATGTCTGATCTTACAGGAAGCTCCTTGTCTGGGATTAAATAATCACTTCCAGAGAGACACTTCTGTTCCATTGTGTTAATAGCTAAATATGTGTGTACATTTATATATAAACATGCACACACATATCTGTATGTATTAGAGCATGTGTATGAATATGCACATACATACACACAAATGGCTGTGCTTCATTAGAGATGCTTAAAAATATATGCTGAGTATGTGTAATGTGAAAAATGTTATTCTAGTACAGACAGTTCAGATGGGGCAGCAGTGTTGGGAAGTTGCCTGTTGCCAAGTACCAGGGGGTGGTGCAAGAGAGATAATTTTCATCTTGTTTCCCTGATTCCCCTGTCCACAATACAAAACTTGATTTGCAATGACAGGAGTGGCTGCCAAACCTTAGCTGGTTTTAACTGTGCTAAGCTTAATTAAATGCTATTAAACCATCAACAACTATCTAAATAAATCAGCGGTAAGAGAAGTGTGCTGGTAGCTGCAGATTGCAGTAGGGTTATGGCATGGTGGTGCCAACTCAGTAGTGAAGGTAAAACTTTGACTCCTCTCTATGTGCTAGGACCTACCTGTTCCAACACTGGTCTGTGCACTGCAGGTGCCTGGGAGTTGAAAGTTGTCACCTGGAAGGGGGGGGGGGAGGCGGGGTCTGATCCAAAGCTGAAATTTAACATAAATAAACACAAAGCATGTTGTTATGTGCTTCTCAGCTTCCACAGTCCAATAAAATGCATTTCCCTTAATTATGCATAGTATCACAGCACAGATTTTGGCAAGAAGGATCATTTGTCTTGCAAAGCAGTTGGCCACCTGTCTCAGTGCAGCCAGCAGAACCAGGGAACGGTGACCATCAGGTTGAGGGAGGGGACTTCCCCCCTCTACTCTGCTCTCCATGAGACCCCACCTGGAATGCTGCATCCAGCTCTGGACCTACCAACACAGGAAGAAAGGGCACTTTTTGAAGCAGGTCCAGAGTAGGGCCCCGAAGATGATCAGAGTGCTGGAGCATCTCTGCTGTGGGGACAGGCTGAGGGAGCTGCAGTTATTCAGCCTGGAGGAGAGAAGGCTCGAGAGCCACCTCACAGCAGCATTCCAGCCAAAGGGTACAAGAATGTGGGAGAGGGACCGTTTATCAGGGCATGGAGTGATAGGACACAGAGTAATGGCATTAAACTGAAGGAGGCAGGTTTAGATCAGATGTTGGGAGGAAATTCTTCACTATGAGCATGGTGAAGCACTGGAGCAGGCTGCCCAGAGAAGCTGTGGGTACCCCATCCCTGGAAGCGTTCAAGGCCAGGTTGGATGTTCAAGGCCTGAGCAACCTGGTCTAGTGGAAGATGTCCCTGCCCATGAGAGAGGGGGCTGGAATGAGAGAATCTTTATGGTCCCTTCCAACCCAAAACATGCTATGATTCTATGAAATCAGCTAAAACTGCTCAGTGCTTGAGTTTTTTCCAGAATAAAAATAGGACAGGTTATTCTCTTGGGAGGTGCAAGCAAGAAACCCCTATATCAACGCATTAAAAAAAAGTTTCCTATTTAATTTTATGTCGCCTTTTTTATTAAATTATGCAGCAGAAATATTTTTATTGCAACTGAAGCCTCATGTCTCTGGGATATTTCAAAGCACATGAGGTAAATGAAATGAAATTAAACCTCTGCTGAAGAGGGAAAAGAGTGGTGGTAAATCATAATTCAAAATTATAACATGTAGTTCTTACCCTTCAAAATAAAAAAACCCAGAACATTACCTTAATTTATTATCCATTTATACAATGGAAAATAATATGGGAAGAATTAAAATGGAACCCTGATAAACATTCTGATTCACTGATAACATTCTGCAGCTTACTGTACAGCTTTTAATGTATGTGACCACCACTGTAAACTATCAAAGTATGTGTAAATTCAAACATTTGTTAACCAGGAAAATTCTGTAGCACTCCTGGTACTGTAAGAGAGACTTAAGTAAGGCTCAGTTCCATAAGTTTGTGTTTTCTGGGAGGTTGGATGCTTTGAAGACTGACAAAAGCTTTTCACTGTATACCAGATTTTACAACTCCTTTAGGAATGCCTTCAGTGAAATGCTGCCCAAAGTGAGCACGTTGTCCTAGGTTATTATTTTTCAGTCTCATATTACTGATTGAATACTCTGCCTCTGCAGGGTTTTTTTTTATTATTTTAGAAAGAATAACAATAAAAACCAAAACCTACCCATCAGCGAAAGTAAATGCATTCCAGTAATGGAAAACACATAGCTCCCAATACCTGGGCACCCAGCCAGCCCAGCTTGGTATTAATCATACATATTCATTAATTCTCATTTAGAGATGAGTCAATTGATGATAGCAGTATAAGTGCACACAGTGTGAGTCACCATTCAGCTGTAAAGGGAAAAACAACACCAGTTTGGGGATTTCATGTGCACTGGGAATATTGGATAAGCACACATCCCTTGGCCACTGGCATGCCTGCATCTACTGAAGTCAGAGGCTACAGCTAGGTGAGAGGTGCTGAATTACCCTCCCTCGTGCCCTGCACTCCCCTGGCACAGCCAGATCTGCCATCCTTGGTATCAGAATGCAAATTTTACCTATTTTCCCAGGGCTTTTCTGGGCTGGAGGGAGCCAATTGGGTGAGAGCAGGCAAGAAGTTAAACCACAGAGATACTCCTTTAGGAAGCTGATTTACATATTTGATTTATTACTACAGAGATTAGTTTATTTTAAATTACTTAAGTTAAAAGGCCAAAAACTACTTATTTGCTGCATTGTTATTTAGTGATAATAAGCCTGAGGAAATTTGTTGTAACAATTATGCAGGGAGTTTCAGTACTCTGAATGACTTAACTTTTTCAGCTTTATGGAGAAAAGTTCCCATCTACTGGGATCTTTTCAAATATTAATGGAAATTTTAACATGTGCTATAGAAAAGGATTTCTTTTGAAATATTTGGGGTTTTTCTAATTTTCAGTTTTTTAAAAAAAGCTATTATATGGAATTTTAAACCCAAGAGAGAGATCTGAAGCAGTCATATTGACAAGTGGAAAGAAGAGAGATCTCACAGAAAGTCTCTGTAGATTAAATAGAAAAAGATACAGAGAAGGAAAGGGTTTTTTTGTGAACTAAGCCCATTCCCTGCCGAGGGGGAATACGCCCCCCCTGACTGAGTACCTGCCTAGCTGGAATCTCATCTGAACCTACTGAGTTGTGCATTGGCAATGAGATAGCATGGAAAGTATGCATCATTAATTTTTAAGAGAGCTACTGTTAGAAGAAAATGATCAGACTTCATGAAGAGTGTAATAGACCTGTCAGGACCACGTTTTAAAGCCAGAACATTTTTATTTTCATGTCTCCGAAGAGTCAGTATCTGTTTAAGTTACAGCAACACTCATTTATTTTGCAGTTTCTCACAGTACCCAGGGGGAATTTGATGCAAAATTTAGCTCCTTCGAATGAACTGCACATGCCTGCTACTGCATAATCAGGGCAAGTATTTTAGAATAATGCAGAATAATAACAGTAGCATTTAAATATGTTCATTACAAAAAAAAAAAGTTTAGCATAGAGTGCAATAGGGATTTTTTTTGTATTTTTGTGAACTTAAGCTGAAGTGCTTATTCAGTAAGTCACTATTTTATTAAGATATAATATGTTGCGTTTTCGTTTCCAGATATAACAGTCACATAAGCTCAGAAGGTCTGTAAATATTTAAGACTCATATAGCATCAGTGGATGTAGCACTGGTAGTTCTGATGAGCTTATACTCAAGCAGGACAGACACAATTTTGGAGGCACATACTATGGACAGGAACATAACTGATGAGTATCAAAATTTACAACTGGTTCTGCCACAGTTCCCATCAAGCTCTCTGCACATTTAATCAAGTCTCCCCTTAAGTTTATGGTGGTACTTCCATTAAAGGCAATTAATCAATCACTGAATTCTGTGTAATTTTTGTCTCTCCACTATCTCACAAGTTTATGCTTGCTCAGTCCAAAGGTGTAGTTCTCTGCTTCCATCCAAATGAGGGTGTTCCCACCTCTGTCTCATGAGCTACATTGTGCTTAGACCTAGTGTGAATAATGCACTTTTGGGAATGCTCTACAGAAAGTTATTAATGGGACTGGCTCTCGTTCCTAGTGAGTCATGTTTGAGCCAGTAACAATTTTCATATGGTTTAGGTTGCTCAATCTTGCTTAATAAGACAGTTGTGATTAAATGCATTCAGAATGTCCAAGCCAGGTGTCTTTTGAAAAGGAAATCTAACAAGAATTGAAATAAGCTTTATTTTTCCCATTTTGGTCTTTTGAGATTGAGGTACTTTGTTCATCAGCAAGCACATTAGATTCCTTTTACCTTTTCCTTCAAACGTTTATTCTTGGAAGGGAAAAAAAATATTTTTACTTAAACCAAGACTGTGAGCATAGGTATTCAGCTCATGTATTTGCTCATGCCTTTGTTCATGTTTTTTTTTATCCTTAGTCTTTTTTGCACCAACTTCTATTGCTTCTTGCTTGTGCTTACAGTGTGTTGTCTCACAAAGCTGCCAACTCCCATTTGTGATAATGTTTTGCTGATTGCTGCTTTTCCTCCTGCTCTGTTCCCAAGTGGGTCACCCACAACTGCAGTTCCTTGGGGTGTCCCTGCCCAAGGTGTCCCTGTGCCTGCCCCAGGGTGTCTTTGTGCCTGCCAGCATCTCTCTGGCCAGGAGTGTCAGCCCAGCTATGCAGTACCAAGACCATCATCTCCTGTGAGCAGACATTCCTGGGATGGCAGGGTTCTCAGGCAGTGTGACACAGCAGGTCAGACAGCAGGACCCTGCCTTCTGTGCCTCAGACTCCTCTTGTATACTGTATCAGAAAAGATCTTAATACAAATGGTCTTTGTTTGAATGCAAACTCATTACTCTAATGTGCTGATCCCACTTGGTACTCAGGCTCTGGCCAGCTGGATGCCTCCCATCATGCTCTGATGCTTATCCCTACATTTCCCCATCCCAGGCTTGGAGTGATTATGCAGTTCAGTTGATGGTGCTTCATGAGTTGCATGGTGATGATTCCCTCCTGGGCTAGGGAGGGCCCAGGACCAGCTAATTCTGTCTGTGACTACATGCCAGAAATCTATTTCTGAGCAGCCCGCTGTGTGCCAGAAAACCAGACAGCTCCAGCTTCTCCCACAAGGCTTGCTCTCTCCCTCAGTCTTACTCCAGTCTGATGTTTTCTTGGTTTCCCAGACAGAAATCTCTGTCACTAATCAGTGTTTTCTTACCCCTGTCTTGGCTTCCACAATTGTATCTGTCCAAAGACCCAGAGAGTACCAAGAAGTTTTCCAATTTTTTACTCTTTCAGTATTTACTTTCAAGAGACCTTGAAAGAGGGAGTTTGAGACATGTCTTTTAGAGCAGTGGCTTTTCCAGCATGCAAGATTAAGGGGAAGTGCTGCTGATTTCAGCCAGATAATGTTTTTCCCCTGACAGCATCACTACCTTTCTTCCAGCTCCTACAGCCTTTTATGCCCCATGATCTGTGATCACTGCCAAAAAGTATGTTCTTCCAGTTGTGTATCTGGATATCTGGAAACTGATCCTCTAGCATCCCAAGATGAGGTCACATGCCAGCACAACCTCCCCATCCCTGCCAGAGCTAGAGCTGACACAGAAACCATGTAACAGGAAGGTTCCTGGTGGCTGTGCTGACTGCACAACTTTAGGCAGCACCAGACTTGCCCAGTGAGAAGGTGCACAGAGGACATTAAAGGCTTAGAAATCCCAGAGAGCTGGATCCATGACTGACACTCATCAGTAGCCCTGCAAGCAGCTTGTTTTCCATACATAAGATTTGGCCCCTAACTATTCTTAGTACATGGGGAGTACATTTTATTGCTTAGAGCTTGTGATTAAATGGGGAAGTCGGTTCTCATGCCCCTTTGTCTCCCATTCATCAGCATTCATTCATCATCAAAACTAAAATAAATGGCCTTAGAAAGAGGAACTTTATGTTACAAAAACAATCTTACAGAATGTATGGAAAGCATGCGAATATTTCTGAAATATGATCAAAACAAAACCCAGATGACTGTAAGAGGTTGAAGTAACATTATCTTTCCTTTATTCAACTCAACCAGAGTTTAAATCTGCTGCAGGCATTCTCTAGAAATGGCACTTAATGCAATGCCAGAGGATCCTGCAGAAAAGGTACATCACATTAATGTGCGTGGATTGTCTTTGATTTTCTTTTGCTCTGTGAAAAGGCTTAATTGGACAACTGCTCACAATTACTAATGGTAATTGTGTAATTGATTCATTCACAACGATTACTTAAGTGCAGTGTTGTTCTTCTATGGTGGAGAGCAAAAACAAGAAGTTAGACCTTTGAATCAATTATTAAAATAAATTTTGGCCAGTTTGGTTTGTAGGGTTCTTTGAAACTTGAGTTAGAAAGATGACAACACCTTTCAAGAGTAGTTCTTGGGAGGCTGTTTGGAGGTTTTTTTAATATTTCTACTTTTCCTGCCCTTGCCCCTGGGAGCTGCCTGATTTGACATCTCTGTGGGCTCTGAGGTGAGTGGATTCTCAGATTGTTGGCATGTCCTTATCTTGCCATCCTTCCCAACCCAGCCTGTAAACAAAGAGCCAGTGGATCCACCCCACAACAGTGGTGTTGACAGGGCGTGACAATGACAGTCCTTTAATCTCAGGGGACGGTGAAACAGAAATATTTCAGCTGAAGTAGTAAAGCATGTCTTAGCACTGAAAGCAAAACTTCCATCCGTTCCAACAGATGCAGACACATATTTTTTTAATTCTTTTATCTGATGTATGATTAATATTTTTGAGTAATTCCTATTCCATTTCTGAATATCTGAGGACTCAGTTTCTCTGTCCATCCTGATTTCATAGTAGATTTTGCAGAGAAGAAACAGTGTTCTAATGAAGATATAGTTATTTAGTTATTGAATACTATGGCTGAGTTTTTAAGGGGTTTTTTTGGTGGGTTTTTTTTTTGTTTTTTTTTTTTTTTGTCATGAGTTTTGTTGGAGATAAGTGAAGCTTTCAGTTTTATTTCATTCTCTTTAGTCAGCCAGTCATCTGGAATTTCTTTTGAGTTTTCAGCACCCCTCTGGCCTATTTCTTATGTGGTGGATTTCTCTAACTTCATAAACAGACACTTGAGGTAAAAAAGAATGCAGATGTTCATTATACAAAGCAGAAGAACAAATACACAGTTTTTTTATTTTATTTTGTCATTTCTCAGTAATACCTGCCTAGAGAAACATTAAATAAAACCATATGCTTATAGTGCATTCAGTGCCTTTTAAAATTCAATATAAAACACTAATCTGCTGTGGTTTTTGGTTTTTTTGAGGGTTTTTGTTTGTTTGTTTTTTGTTTGTTTTTTTGTTTGTCTGTTTGTTTATTTTTATTTAAGTACATTTGAATAAATATGCAAAGAGTTTTTCAGTTTAAAATGTCAACAAGCATTCTTGCAGAGCATTTTGCTTGAGTGGACGTAGCATGCCAGGGCCTGACCCTGTCTTACCCAAAGCTGTCTTACTTCATGAGAAAGACACTGGAATAATGGGTGGCTGGAAGCCAGCATCAGGCAGACCTAATTGAGAAATAAGTGAGGGTGATTAGTCACTGGAACAAACTGGGAAGAGAAGTGAAGGGCTTTCCGTGTCCGGATGTCTTCAAATCAACAATCAAATCTCACACAGAAGAAATGAGTAATCAAACAAACAATTTTGGGGCTCAACAAAGGGCAACTGTATGAAAGCCTGTGATCTACAGAAGATTCGAGTATTTAACAATTCCTTCTGGATTTAAGCCTGAGTTCGGGGCAAATTAAAACACTGATAACATGAGTGTGACTTTCTGAACTCTGAATTTCCTTTCGGAGATCTTTTTCCTCAAGCCTGCCAAACTCTGAACATAAAACTATTCAGTAAGTATGGAAATAATTTTCAAAAAGACCAGTTTTGAAAAGTTGCCAAGAAAATCATGGGCCCACATGTTACAATAGACATATGTAGGTGAAAACTCCTCACAGCAGAAAGAAGCTGTTTTTATCCTGATGGGCCATCAAGGAGCCCGACAGATATTTTCTGCGTGGTCTTTGGCCTAGTAACCCTTTTGGAGACCTCAAATGTTAGACTGAAATAATTCTATTACTCAGTAAGTTGGTCTGGATGGACAGCAAATGCTGCCAGGATTTGATTGTCTTCATGCTTGACAAGTCTAAGGACAGAAAAATCGACTAAGCAAACTGACTGGAAGACTATCACTAGTTCTCCCAGTCCCATTTTCCATCTAAGCACTAACTCATGCGATAAAAGCATTTTATCATTTGATAAAACTGAGCTGTGAGGGTTTAAAGTGCAAGAGCAGGTCACCACATGGCAAACAATTCTCCACTCTTATTTCTTCAGATGTTTATGGTGGTGGAGTCTGTGCTCTGAGCCCAGCCAACAGACGCCCTTCAGGACTGCCCTGGGAATGCTGCAGTGAGTGTGGGGAGCACAGTCATCCAATCACCCCTCTGTGGGAATAGCTTGGATAGTAAGCAAAATGTCAATATTTCAAATATCCATATGAACAGTGGTACATCTTCTGTCCATACATAACAAATTAATAGTAATCAGAGGAGGAAGAATTCAGTGGCTCTTCCCTTAGCAATAAATTATAATCTGTGAGATATTAAAAGAGCTTCATCTATTTCAACACATTTTTTTACAATTTCACTTGCAAAGTAAGTAGATACATGCTTTAATTTCAAGCAAGCACTCTCACCAGTGGGGTTTTGTTGTTTTTCAAAATTAGATAAATTGGTTCCTTTGCTGAGTGGATTCATGTGATCTAAAGCTGCAGTGTCTGTTATCAGTATGCAGCTGCTTGCTTTAAATCACTAACTTCTGAAACACTTTCGCAAGCATTCCTGAAATAGAATATTTCATGTGGAAATAAATGAGTTTGTGAAACCCTTTTAATTATTTTATTTCTGTAAAAAGATTAAAATCTAAATCTCTCACACTCCACATCCATGTTGTAACCTAGAGAATATAAAAGATTTACCATTTTCAAATACTAAATACAGAACAAAGTCTATTTTTTCAATTTCCCCACATAATTTGAAAGCCCTCAAACTCCCCCACCCACCAACTGTGCACGAGTTGAATATTGTCAAGTACAAATTAAGGATCTGATCTAGCAATTGCTTCTGAATGTAGTCTTAGAGAGCTGTGCCGGCTCTGCTGGGGAAATCCCAGCCTCAATTCAAAGCCTGCAGAGCACTTCCCAATCATCAGGCATCTCAGAGGAATAAAAAGGCTCTGAATCTGCAATTAGGAGCCATATCTAATTGTATATCTAAATATATATATATATATATATATTGCTCTCTCAATTATAGAAAAATTTATGATCACTTAGCAATAGGATGGCCTGATGTGTTTTTGGAGGGGAGGGTGCGTGTTTCTTGAGGGATTGTTTCAGACTTAGGCTGGTGAGAAAGTAGACATCAAGATTTGAGTTCATATGGTCTTGCAGTGCCATTTATTCCCAGGGAACATAATAAGCCTCCTGTCCCGCTCCCAAGGAAGCTGTTCACTGGGAATACATTAAGGAACAAGGGCTTATATGTAGCCTAGGCTACAGCTGGTGAATGCCACACCACTCACTGCAGAGCCATGAAAACCTTGATTGCAGTTTGGATCGCTGTAATTAGCACTTTGTAGTTGCACTATGCATTTTAAATCAGGTGCGCACCTATACATCAATTATCAAGAATGAGCAGCACGGAGTGTCAAAATTTTTATAAAGACTTATTCAAAGCTAGATGATTTTTAATGTGTGTGATTAGTTGCAATCAAAATTACAGTAATAAATAAAATTATATACAAAACAGAATAGGAGGCTTCTACATAAGAATGAGGCAAATGGTTTGACAAATGCCAAATTGATTTCTAATGCTGGTTCAAATAAAATGTTTATGGGAATTGCTTATACTTTGATCTCAGTATTGAGAAATGTGAGGATTTTGTTTATTAAAAATATTTTAAAGCAATTAAACTCTTTTAATGTAGGGCATGCAAGTATTTGTAAATGCCTTAAAGAGTGACACTACAATTAGAAGTTTGTTTTACGCAGCATGGTGATGTCATTCACAGCAACAGAGGAATCCCAAATGTTATGGAGAGTTCTTTATCTCATTTATCCCCCTTTGCTCAAAATTTCCAGTTCCTGAATGGTCGGTCTGTTGTCTGAAAATCGTTATTTGAGTTGGGATGTCTACAGTGCCAGTTTTGCTAAAGGGTTTTAGAAACTGTGGGGAAATATGCTTTGAGGCAGTTCACAATTTGGGGCTATTCTTAGCTATCAAAATTTAGGCTTTTGCAGGACTGCTGCTTTTGCTGAGAAGTCACAGATCAACAGATTCTAGACATTAGGCGTTGTAGGTAACTTGGACAAAAAAAAATCACTAGTTCCATGCCAGTTTTGTATTCTTGTGGACATATTTTAAAGCAGATACCCTTTTCCCCCCCAGAAAAAAATTGCTTTGCTTAATTTACATTTCTCATTCTTTAAAACGTTGCAAAAATATTCCCAAGCAGCTGGCTGTGGAGGCTTTACACAAGAAATTATACTGAAGCATTCCTGTATCCAGTCCTCATGAGCACTGCAATTCTCTAGAGCAATTTATACCCAAAGTCTTCTGTAGGGTCTCATCAGCAGTTTTCTGTTTTCCCTGGCTCTGCTCCACACCTTGGAGAAATTTCTGTCCCCAGCTCTCTCAGTGGCTTCAGCCTGAACAGATTTTCTTCTCAGTTTCAAATTTTTCCTGTATCTCTCAGACATTGTGGGTTTCCCAATGGAATTAGTCTATGCCCCCCCCAGCTGTGATTTAGCTGACAGGAAAAAGGGTTTCTGTTATCTGTATTTTGTATTTTATGTTTATTCACCTGTTTCTCCATTTGTTGCATACGTGTTTCTACACATTTCATCAACTGCTTTGCTCTGGAACACTGCCAGATGCCACCTCACCTTTCCAGCCTGCAAAGGACAGGGAATGAACTTGAAGTGAGCCTGTTCCTGACCCCATGGAGGCTGTCCTGAGTGCCTGGCTGCCTAGGAGACAGCCTGCCTGGCTGTCCTCTTCCCCCTTCCTAAAAGAGTGAAAGACAGAGGCACAGACATCTCCATGGAGATCCCCACCACCTGATTTCTTTCCAGTGCTGCAGACCATGGAGATGGTTGGTGCTTTAGAGCTGTCAATGCCAGCATGCCTTGGGCTACTGTGCGCTTTGCTGGGCAGGCAGGATGCCAGCCCAGGGTGGCAATGCAAGGCATGGTAATGCTGGAAGATTTGGGGTGAAGATGCTGCTCTAAAGGTCAGGGATACCTTTCTTCCTGTACTTTTTGTAGGTTATTTTTGTTTTTTAGTTTTAGGGAAGGCCAAATGCTCGAGGAGTTCACTTTCAGATGTTACCTGTGCATTTCTCATTAATCAATTTACTCTTCTGCCCTGAGGTAACCAGTAACAAATATGAAGCAGTTCATAACAAATGCATATCTCAGAGCACAACTTGACTGTGTAATTTCACTTGCAACACTAGACGAGATGTTAGTCTGTCACTAGAACCATGCCAGATTGCAACCAGTGAGGATCTGACTGCTAATTTTTCTCTCCCAATGGTATGTACTATTTTGCAAAGAAGTTTTCTTTAATGAAAATTCCATTAACATTATTCTATTTCACTCTTGTTTCCAAAGATGGCTCCATTTACTTTATTAAAAAATGGTTTTTCAAGTACACTTATTCTGACACTTTCTTGTTCTGGTGATGAGAAAATCTCTGAATAACGTGAGAAGAATAAAAATGTGCTGCCCTTTTTTTTCTTCCATAAGAAATATATTGCAAAAGATACTTACCATTTTCACCAGAACTGTTTTTGTGACAGCATTTGTGGCTTTCCTGGTAGCAGGGCTGCTAGACAACTCTGTCTGACTCAAGAGTTGCTGACATGTCTTATTTGATAACTGATGCAACTTCACAGCCAGTTCAAAATGTTCAGCACCAGCTCGTCAGACCGTGTGAAAAGCCCCAGCTCCATTAACTTCATGGAGATGTGCTATTTATATCTGCTGGCACAGTGGAAAATGCAGCTATTGTCCAAGGAGGGAAGGGGATAGGAAATGTGGACAGGCGGCCATGGACAAATAGATTATTTCTGACAACAGAAGAGGAGCAGAATGAAATTCCCATCACTTTTTTCAATACTGCTATCAAATGCTGATCCACTAAGTAACGCCACAAATCTTTTTCCTTCTACAAGCAGCAGGCTTGCATCACAATTTATAATGTGCTCACAATTGCTGAAGGGCCTTCCAAGGAAGGTCCTAAGGTAACCCTCAGGTATTTGCAACAAAATTACATCAAAGATCCTCGAATATTCATCCTGGATATTAAAAAGTCAAAATGCTGTTGTCAATAGTCACAAAACAGCTTGTATCAGAATTCCTGGGTAGCTTGTGCACCTGCTGAAGAGAGTCTGATAGTCTTCTGTGCTGTGGCCACTCCAAGTTCTGGTTCAAGACAATAAAGCCCCAGGGTGCCTCAGAGACTCAGCAATTCCTGCCAGCAATTTCCAGCTGCTGTCTTGGAGGATGACAATATCCCTAATTCTCAGCAACAAGCCTTTGCTCTCTTTCTCTCTGAGCCCACAGATTCAGAGGAGCTGAGTTTGTTTTTGCTTTTAGCAGACACCATTCTCTGTTTCCTCCACCAAGTGGCAAAGAACACAATGCTGATTAGAAAATGAGGGGGTTTACTGCCCCTTCTCTACAGATCTGACAAGTTATGACGAGGGATACTTAACCTTTATCCTTTCTGGCATTCTGATGAACTGCCTCGATGTTTTTTTGGCAATCCAAGCTGCCCTCTCTCTACAGTGAAGGATGAAGGTGAGGCAGGGAGCATCTGTGCCAACAGCTGAATGCCCTTGCAGCTTCAAGCAGGGTCTCTCTACTTAGAGACCCCTGGGATGCATGCAGTCCGTTCCCTCATCTCATATGGGTCAGATTTATGAAGAATTAATGTTTTTGCAGCCTTGCAAGGGGTCAATTTCAAGGCTTCCAGCACTGCTTTATTAATGAAAATCTAAATGGTAGAAAACTGCTAATTAGGAGATCTTAACACTCTTTGTCTTAATCCTCAAATCTGCTGTAAGTTATGTATGAGGGACTATTGTTTCATGCCATTATAAATTAATGAGGAGTATATTATTAGTGACAATGAACTCTTTGTGGTTTACGGTTTACTGAAGAATATTTTTTAAAAGAAGACTTTGTGTTCTCAGGGCAATTTATGTTGGGACAAGAGTGTCTATAAACTGCAGGTGACTCATTAAATTCTGCTGGTGATTAGAAGAAGCAACCATGTGCAGAGATCTTCATCAGGGGCTCTGTGATTTGTGTTGTCATGCTCAGTTTTTCCCTAATAGCTACACATTACTTAGCATTGATGCTCAGCTGCTGTAAGCAGAGCTCTGCAAAAATAATTGGTTTCCATTCAGAAGCAAATGGCATTGAGCCAGCTATTGATTTATAGACTGACACATCCCCCATTAAAATGGCTATATGAATATTGGCTACTTACCTGTTACCTTTCTCTTGAAGTGTGTTTAAAATATATTTCCACTTGATAAATGGAAACACAGTGTGTGATATTTATACTGGTCATTTTCATAGAGAGCTCTGAAAAGGGCTACTTTATACAACTGCACTGGAGAGAGAGAGAAGGGTTGAGAAAGTTTGTCAGTATTCCCAGTTCTGGTTAAATGGCTTGGCCTGAAAGCAAGATGGATACATGCCCATTTCTTCCCAGCATGGACATGTGTTTGAAAACAGCAACTTGGCATAATGTTTTTTAAAAAACCCAACACTAAACAGAAAACAACATCCCCTTTGTATCTGGAACATATACTGCTTCTTTGGGGGAAAGAGGCAGTAATATTCAACCTTATAATAACAGCGATACATTATTTAGAATTGTGTTATGTCTTATTCATCTGAACAAATAAAGGACATTTATTTTCATATCCCTACAGAATTCTTTTTATAATTCACTGCTAGTAATGTGACAGCTACTTTTTAAAATTTTTGTACTTCCAGTGTTTGGCTGGTCTTTTTTTTTTTTTTTTCTTAATCTTGCAATTGTGCTTGGGATAAAGGAGGAGTGCTAGGTTTTTCTCAAGGCTGAGGTTCTGTTTGGGAGAGAGAATCTAAGCCACATAAAATAATACACCAAACTGTTTGGGGTGATTCTGATTTTTCCTCATGTTGAGGTCTTGCAGTGGACATAGATTATACTGATATCAACTCACAGCTCTGAAGGGCCAGAGAAGCCCTGACATGAATGCAAACTCAGGCATTGTTTATTACCCTGGTCCTGTCCAGCCCCTGGCACAGTGAGGCCTTTATGCACTTGGCCTGGGACAGATACCAAAATATTTAAACCATGATCATATTTTCCTAGAAGTTCAGATGGAGATTGTTTTGGGATCCAAGAATTTTGCAGAGGATTCATCCTATTAGCAATGCAACTCTGCTGTTCCTTGGCATTCACAAAACCCTTGTTCTTCCCATTCCTCAGCTTCCTCAGCTAGATTGAGTTGGCTTTGGCTAGGCCAGGATGTGAAATCTGTTCTTCAGCAGAGAGTAGAAGATGCCTGCAAACTGGATGGGCCACCTGTTAGATGGAGACCAAATATAGGCTCTTGCTTCTTCATATGAATAAAAGCCACAGTTAAGAGAAACATTTAGGTATTTTGAGTTACAATAGTTTGCAAAGTCTATTATGTTTCTCTGATTTTCAAATTGTGGTTGACATTTTTGAAAGGCTCCATGCTAGCACTCAGGCATAAAAGCCACCTAGTTCAATCTCTTACTCAAAGGTGGACCACTGGTCCACTAGTGGTGGATTAGACTGGATTTCCTAGGGTTTTGTCCTGTCAAGCTTGGATATGTCCAAGGGCATGGACTCTGCAACCTCTTTGGAACACTGTTCCAGTGCTTGACCCTTTCCACTATATAAAACTTTTCCTTAATACTGAGTTCAAATTTCCTGGGTTCTTGCTTGTGCCTGTTCTGCCATTGTGCACTTCTGAGGAGAGTTTGGCTCCATCTCCTGTACGTGCCTCCATTAGCTGTACACAGGAGTCACTGCTTAAGGTTAAACAAGCCCACTCTCTCAGCCTCTTCTCATAACAATCTTCCCTGTTCCTATGCAAGACAGAGAATTTGAGGTTTTTTGCAGGGCTTGCTTCTTCTAATGAAAAGCCACTCTCATCCTCTGCTTTTAATAGCAAGCACTTCATAGTACCAGAAGTGTCTGCAGAGATCCATACAGGCATCCTTTCAAAGCCCATACCTATTGATTTGGCACGACTCCAGCTGTGCTCTGCTTTCCAGTGTCTTTGCAGCTTGAGAACATGCACTCAGAGCAGCTAGTTTAAATATTTATAGCTGTGTAGTTGTACCCTCCAGCTACCAGACTTGTATCCAAATGCCCAGACAGGTGTGTGTGCCTGCATTTAAATCCCTGTTGCTTACAGAGGTGGCATCTGAGCTGGCTGATAGCTTTGTGAACACCTGGACTAAAACTTAGACACACCCTTGCTGTGCTTTGTCATCTGTAATATAAAAGGATGGAGCCCAACAAATTCTTTCTCTTCCTTTATACTTAGAAAAAGACTCCTGTATTTTGTACTGATTATTCAGTTTCCCACATGGCAAAGCAGATGGCATTAAATAGACCTCCATAATTTTTTGCAGCAGTGTACACTATGAGAATAAGTCTTTCCCAGCAAAGTTTGTGTAAAGGCTCTGGGATGGGGTGATATCAATAAAGGAGGAGCATCCATTGGTGCCATATTTGTTTTGTATTCTTTCACTACCGTTCATTGCATGAGCGTGGTGTTCCTCTGAAGTGCCAGTCCCATCACAGAAAGGGTTATTTCCTTCTCTTCTGCAGCCAGAACAGAAGGATAGCAGGGGTGAGCTCCTCACCATTGTGCTGGGACTGGGAAGGGTCCCAGATATGAAAGAGACTTTCCTGGGTGAGACACTTCAGTACTGGGAATTATGCTAGAGATTCATCCTCAGGCACCCTATGGAGATCCATTAGAGGAATAGTTTTTGTTTCCCAGTGAGGTGGGATTGACACAATTGGAAGAGTGAACACTTGTAACTCATTGCCTAATGGTCACTGCAGTCAGAGGAGAGGAGCCAGCAGGGCAGTCTGATCTATCTGCTCATTTTCCAGGTGCAGGAGAAAAGAACTCTCCTGAGCTGCATCCCCAAGTTCTTTGCCCTGCCCCAGAGCCAAGAGAAGGTGCCTGTGGTAAGAGCAGAACCCAGCCTCTGAGCCAGGCATCATTGGTGAGCCAGTATGTATGGAGGGATAGCAATGGGCTGTGCCACAGTCTTTGAGGAAGATCCCTGGATTGTGTCCAAGTGGGTGCAGCCATGTGTCAGCCCTTCCAGAAATTCCCAGTATGGAAAGGAGAAAAGGACTGGGCTATGGTTAAACACCTGCATTCTCACTTTTATTAAATGAGTTTATTGCTCATGTCACTCCTACCTCTGCCCATTTAAAAACACAAGGAGCCCCCACTCTCCTGCTGACATGAATCAAGAGCACACACTTAAATGTCACTAAATTTAGTGCAAATGTGTTGGTGCAAATCCAGTCTGAACCTTCAAACATGCCACTATCACATGGGACTTCATATCCAAGGGAAAACTATTGCAAAATGAATGAGGTGGAACTGAAGCAGTGTCCCTGCATAGTCTATTTCCAGGCTTTTCGGTGGAGCTTATCACTGTCCTGTCCAGCTCTTGGCTTCATTTCTTCACTTCTGAAAGAAATCTGCTGAAACTGCAATGGAAATTCAGGCAGTATACTTGCATTATCTAATGCCTCTTCAGCGATATTGCTTTGGCTAATATAACACTGTTTATCCAATATTTTCTAGGAGTTGGAGACTAGAATGTGATCCAAAATATGTAACTCTTTAATAACTTAAGAAAGCTCAGTGAAATTAATGACTAAAACCACAAAATTTCATTAAGCATTCTGTTATTTTTTCATTATTTCTGTGCACTGTGTGATGCTCATTCATGTTGCTAATTATTCTTGCATTTCCCCAGTTAATATAGAATATAACATGAAAAATTATACCCCAGACATTTGTGGTCTGCCCACTGAGCATTTGTGACATAAAGTTTCAGTTCAACACAGGAGCTACTGATTATCTGTGTGCACACTGTCTTTACTCCACAAAATATAGAATACAAAGACTAAAAGAAAGACCATGGCTATAACATTCCAAGGTATGGTTTGTTCCTCCATGCTCTGGTCACAGTTTTACCAAGAGTCAGATGCAGACTGAATCCATGTGAATGCACATCTGGACATATGTTTGGCAAAGCACTTACATAAACATATAGAATCAGATAGACAAATACTGGTATCATTACATTAAAATAAATTGTGAACATTGGAGTAATTACTTGGATAGCTATTTAGCTATTGTTAGACATTTGATTCCATTAAATAGGTCCTGGTTCATGTAATAAATATTTAGCCACTGATAACTCCTGGCAAGATTAGATTGGTACTTAATAACCCTTGTACAAAAGAAAAAAAAAACAAAAAACCAAAAAAAACAAAAACTGCCTTTTCCCAGCTATTCCCTTTCTTGGGGTAAGGGAAAAAAATTCAATTTCATAAGGACAAAGATAAAACCTGAAATGACTGACAGAGAAATGGGAAAGAAGTAATTACCATACCCGTGAAATTTGGAGTAGTAAACACATTGTGCTTTTTAAATTTTCTTTCTAATTGTAAAGAAACAGAGGGCTTTGAATTATGCAAATACAGAGGGATGTTAGCTCATTGATGTACATGGGATATTGGCTGAAATATATTTTTTTCAGCTACTTATATTTAACTTCCTCTTCAGAAATAAGAACTGACCTTTCTTTCCTGCAGCTTTGCATGTCGTACCTTTAAGAGAATGAACCCATCCTGAACTCAAGGCAGTTTGTTCTTTTCCTGCTGTAGCATGAATCTTGGAGAGATTATAACCAATTTAAGCAGGATGGGGGATTCTGTTTCTAACTAGCTAGAAGCAAACTGCTGAAGAACCAGCAAGGGAAAATGAGAGGTATTCACAATAGTCTCCAGCTTGGATTACGTGTATCTTGAAAGCACTAGCAGCAGATGCTTGTGGAAGTGATTATGCACTGGATCATACGCACATCCTTCTGCCTGCCAACATCACTTAGGCACATTTTGTAGTGTAGGAAAAATCCCCTCCAGTTTACAGGAGAAGGAGCTAAGAGTATACGGCAGAAGGCACCAAGAATCATGGTGTTTAAAGGAGCTCAGCAGTCACTCTGCTGCTCTGGGGCCCAAGCCTGCAGGATCAAATCTTTACCCCCAGGATTTCAGATTGTTGCCTTTCAGGGGTTTCAGCATTTTCCCACACTTTAATTTATAGACAAAATAACACTTTTACTGAGAAAAGCACTCCTTTCTCTCTTTTTGGCTGACATTGTTTGTTGCTAATTAGGGCAGTTTTATGCATTTATGTAAATAGTAGTTCTAAAAGCTTTGTCTAAGTGATTATATTCTGTCTAGCCTTTAGGCTGCAGATGTCATTATAGAGCTCCACAGTCTATTTGACAGATCCTTAGACACATATGGCTTAGACACAAAAAATGGCTTTGGACATGGCTGCACTATATCCCCTGTGACACTGCATTTTTAAAGAACTACCATGGAAATGTTGGGATTTTTTCTTCACCAATCAATTCATTGGCATTCTATGATTTTTCAGTATGGAGTTTCTTATCTCTTTGGTTCTGAGTTCAATTGTCCTGGATTTCATTCTTCCAAGCATCTCATTCTTTCCCTCACTACACATTGCTGTCTTTTTTGTTTTGCTGCTGGAAGTCCAGTAGCCTTTCTCCTGATTTCACCGAGGATCCAGGAAAGTGGCAGTGACTTAGGCTCCTACAGAGTGACTGTTTATTGTGTGGACTCACTACATGTGGCCCAGACAAAGGGATTTCATTTTTCATTTGTACTAGGCTTCAGAGGGAATCTGTCAAAATGGGTAATCTGGTTGTTTGCATCCACTGATACAGGCTCTGGGTTTGTTTCATAGTTGGCTGTCCAGACGCATACACTGGCATCACAACTACAAGGCTCCCATGTTACAGCCAGAAATTCATTAAAAGCTTCAATTTATCACCTTCCTGGCCATTACATATGACAATATGATCTGCTGAAAGACAGGCAACCTGATACATGGCTTCTTTAATTTTTTTTTATTTGGTTTGGTTTTTTATTTGGGTTGGGTTTTTTTTGTTTGGGATGGGTTTTTTTGTTTGTTTGTTTGATTGATTGATTGATTGATTGATTGATTGAGGGGTTTTGTTTGGTTTTTTTTGTTTGTTTTTTTTGTTTGTTTGTTTGTTTGGGTTTTTTTTATCTAGACAAAAATAGATAGGCCATCTTGAGTCTACACTTTATAACAAAGAAAGAAAATTATCAGTGAGGAGTCCCTAATTTCTTCAAGTATGTGATCCCATTTTTCACCTTTAGGAAATGTGTGGTTCAGTCAATGCTTCTAATTAAAAAAAACAAGGGAAACCCTTCCCTCTCTTTTCTCCCAATCCCAAATATCTGTTGCTGTCTCTAGTGCTGCCACCAGCAACATATCTGAATGCTGTCAGTGAAGCGGGAGTCTGGAAAGTCACAATTAGGGAGTAGTAGTATCTGTAAGAACAATCCTGGCTACAGCCATGACCCTCTTTTCTGGGCTAGTTACCATTGAGTCAACCTAGAAACACAAAGAGGACCACATGAACCCTTTGGGACAAGGAGTTCTGTTCTGTTTTATATCATCCTTGTGCAGGACTATTGCTTGCAGATGTTTTTTGCAGAGCGTAAAATGCCAGTTGGAGAAAATCAGAAGTAGTTCTGTGAGAACCTTGAGCACTGGGTTGAATTTATCTTACCTAAAGATTTCCTAAAGATGAAGGAGACCTCCTCCAACTGGACTCACCTCTTGTAAAATGTGGGAACAGAGAGTGTATTTGGATTATTGCAGAGTTGAAGCACATGCTGCTAACTGAGATGCAAAGAATGAATAAACAATGACTGAAAGCCATTCCTGTTTCACAGGGAGCCATAAATATGGGGTAGAAGTTGCTGACTAAGGCACTAATTCAGCAAGTGGTAGAAATTAATCAGGAGGCAATGCCACTTTTATAGGCCGAAAAGGATATGGGAACAGACTGACAGAGCAAAGGGATGGGGCTGAGATCAATTGAATGGGAGTAGATATCTTGGACTAAAGTGACTGTTGCCAGTGCAACCAAATGCTATTAGTGAACCTATGTAAGAAATCTTTTACATGGAAGGGATGAGCAGTGGGTAGAATCTTACAGTCTTTACAAAGCTACGGTGCACTAACTACCAGAGAGGGGTGGGCAGTTCTTCCAGGACAGCATGAAGGGGGCTTCGTCAAAAAGGAGCACCAGTCCTGGTTCTTCCCGTCAAACACTTGTATAGATTTTTCCACCCAAAAATTAGATATTTTCACCAAAAATTTGGTTGTAAAATCATACAGGCTCAAATTACAGCAGTTTGCACTTGTCTCCTTAACGTCAATGGTCACTAAACCAAGGCCTTAAATTTTTCTTTCTGTCTCACAGAGATAAAGGCACAACTACAGTTTTATTCCTGTTTTGGCCATTGCTACCTGTGTTAATTAAATTACAATATTTCATTTGCTTCACTGATAGTGCTTTCTCTCCTACTTCCCAGGATTTAGTGATTTTACAAAGCACAAGAGGGGCTGTGAAGAATCAAGCCTTGTGTTCACAGAGCCTGTCAGATTCCCTTTGCCTCCTTGAAGGTGTTCACCAAAGCCTGCCCAGGGCTGGCTGCATCAGTGATATGTAATCTCACAGCCCAGCCAAGGACAAATAACCCAATTGTGTCGATCTTGAGTGGTTTCTGAGGATTACTCTCTGTATCCTGAAAAGAAGTGAAACCTAATGTCCTGGGAAATTGTGGTGTGGGGGAAGGAGGTTCCTGCCAGGTGGAGGTAGCTGCAGCCAGGCCCTGAGGGGGTTGGAGAAATCTGTCAAAGGCAGCTTCCCTTCCTATATCCTGCCAAGGAAAAAGGATCTGAGCAGAGTCACATTCCACCAGCATTTGGCTGCCACCAGTTTTCATTTCACTATGTTTTTCCACCTCTTTAAAAAATGGAATATCCCACCCAACAGAAAGTTATCCTGTCTGAAATCCAAACCTGGAAATGGGAAAGGGAGCCCTGCCGTAGGGGGAGCATGACTCTGCCAAAAGCACTGAAGGTCTGTGTGATGCCTGCTTTTTCCTGAAGGTACCCTACGAGCTTGGGAAGGAGGAAAGAATGGGACCAGGGAAACACGAGCACAATGACATATAATATCTTTAGGTTCTCCAGCAGCATTTGGGATATACATTTTGTCCCTCCTGACCTAGCAAGGATCAGTACCATCAATAGAGAGGTTGTGTGGGGGAGACAGGATCACACCAGCAGGCTCTGTAGCAACATTTGCACATGGAATTGTGAGATCATTTGAGATCTCTTTGCCTTCCCTTCACAAGGGAGCCCGCAGATTTGCACAGATAAAATAAGGGAGAGATAAGTATTATTGAGTCTCAGAAGAGGGGATTTGTTGTGAGGGAGCCACAAGAGCACAAATGCTAACTGGTGATAACAGAATCACATGACTTGGAGATAAAAGGTTACCTCAAGACAGCATCATCGACTTAATTTCATGTACATGATTCCTGACAGGCACTCACTCTTGCCTGCAGTTAAAAACCACAATTTGTGAAGTCTGAAGCTTTCCCAGATGATTTGTGTCATATCTTCACCGATCCTTTCTTCAGAAATTCTGTAGCAAATGTCTTACCTGTTTTCTTCCTTGCTACAGTTTAAGCTCATTGCTGGCCATATTCACCAAGGAAATCTGGACAGGGCAGTTCTCTACTATTCTCTTTTTATCAACCTCTTTCTTTTTTTTAAGAGAGTTATCATGTTTATTTTCAGTCTCTTCTTCCTCAGAATAAATGTCACTTTATTGAATCTTGCATCACAAATCATGTTTCTACAAAGACTGACATATTTTTTACTTTTTTTTTTCTATTTTCCTTCATGTCTCTTTCCTTGTCTTCTCTCTAACTGATACTTTACCTATTCCCATTCCTTTTGCCACAATCTGATTCCATTCTTAATTATTTTCTCCATCTATTTCATGACTTTGTAACAGGGTTAATTCTGGAATTCGTGTTTCTTCTTATTCTCCTTTCCCTTCCTGCTTTTGCAAAGAATGATCTTAAAGTTTTGAAACATTATTTGCCTGCCTGGCTAAAGAAGAAACATGGACTGAGAGCAACTTTACCAGTCAGGAGCTCCTAAGCTAGAGTTCCAGTTTAGCAGCAGCTTGTCCAGCCCAGGCAAGGCAGCTGACCTTGTTCTTGCTTTGAGTTTCTTGAGGGCTTGCGTGATTTTTAAAAATATGATAGCTTATTGCAAGAAATATATATAAAAACCCACTAACACCAGTATGAAAATCTGAGCTAGGTTTTAAGAGGTCAAGGTCTCCTAAGCAGCTCCCACTTTTCTGGTCACACACAGTGTTTAGCTTTACTTTAAAGAACCACTCCAGAAATTGAAAGTTTATGTCTAATTAGCACTCACAGGTTTCACAGCTGTCATAAGGCTGAGTGCCATAAAGATGGAGCAGATTAAGCGTTGTTGCATGTCTCGCATCCACAAACCACTATCACCAGTCTCAACATTGATTCCTCCAAGCTGAGGGCTGCCATAGCCTGCTGGGATTCCTGTTTGTGGGGTTTGTAATGCCCTCATGGCAAAACCAGGTCATGGGGACATTGCCTGGTACTGATTCTACACAATTGTAGTATCTCCTGAACCCAAGTTAGTTTCTCCAGCCACAGTGCTGCACATTTGAAAGGCAAGGTTAATGTTTTTAAGTTGATCTGGAGATCTTTATTTACGTAACTGATTGCAAGATAATGAATTTGTACAAAAAAAATTTCCTTTTGTTCATTAGAAAAATACCGTGGAAGAAAACTCTGGGTCTGGTTATTGTTCTGTGCAAAGGACAGATTGTTGACATTCTTGGGCAATTCTGCTCTCTGGCAAAGGAGTGCTTCTTATCAAGTGCTCTGATGTACAAGTGCCTGAGGGCTTGTTCACATGGGAAAATCCAGTAGCATTATTCATACCTCTTCACTGCAAAATATGAGTACCCACATGGGAGCTCAGCAAGGGTATCATTATTTTGCTCTAGAAAAGTCCAAAGTACCTTTATATAATTTTTCCGCAAGTTAGCAATGGCACAGGTAATGCAATGCCCTGAAGAAAATGCATTTGGGGACATCAGAAAGGACTGTTTTGTACAAAAGCAGCTCTTTCCTTATGTAACAGCACATTTCTGTGTTTGAGATCCCCATCATTTTTTTTTTCTTTCCACACAGAATGCTCTGTCTCTACTGCAAAAAAACACCCTCATTTGACAGAGAAATTAAAACAAACAGCATACATGTACTTATTCACACCCACCCACCTATTCTTTCAATTATTGATAGAGTTTTGCTGCACTTACACTTTTCTTCTGTAAATGCATCCTCTGAGCAGCACACTCAGGCTGATGCTATCTGAGCAGTGACTACAGCTCAGAAGGATGTGCTGAATGCTGATGGAGAGGGGTAGTGCTGGCTCAGGAAAATAAGCAAGAACAGAATCCAAGTAATGTAAAGCAATTTAACACTTGACAGGATATTAGCAGGGCATGCTGCACCTGCAGCCATGAACTTCATTTGCACAGCAGAAAATCAATCTCTGTGCTGTAAAAGTACGGGGTTAGGAGGGATAGCAAAGAGACTGGGATGTGACCTTTGCAGTTCTGCCTTTTGTGTCTACTCTGCCCCTTGCAGTTCTCGCTGAGTGACCCGAAGCAGGTGGTACAACTCGGAGAGAGATTTTAGAGTCCTCTGGTGCCCGGTGGCACCCATGTGCCCTGGCTGAGCACACTCCTGCACAGCTTTCTGCAGCTGCAGCTGCAGGGGCAGAGAAACCAACGGTCCTCTGAGATTTGGGGAAAACCAGCGACGGAATATTTTGTCACAAATTACCTGGGGAAAGGAAAAAGAGAAGATCGTTGTGTTTCAGAAGCTACGACTAATGCCCTTATGCTTCCCTGGGACTATAGCAAAACATCATGTGAATCCAAAATGCCTTTAGCCATTCAAGGAGGGAGGTATAGAAAAGGAGCATCCACAAAGGCTACACTCTAGCTAAGGGATGGCCCTTCTTCTCAGGCTGCTCCTGCACTTCACATCTTATGAGTGGCTGGGGGAGCTGGGGTTGTTTAGTCTAGGAAAGAGGATGCTGAGGGAGAACCTTATTGTCCTCCTGACAGGAGACTGTAGCCAGGTGAGGATCAGTCTCTGCTCCGAAATGACAAGCAATACAAGGGGAAATGGCCTCAGGTTGTGCTGGGGGAGGTTTATATTGGGTATTAGGAAAACGTTCTTTATCTAAATGGTTGTCAAGCACTGGAACGAACTTCCCAAGGAATTAGATGAGTCACTATCCCCAGAATATTTTAAAAATGTGCAGATGTGGCACTAGACGTGTGATCTTTTGGTGGACTTGGCAGTGCTAGGTTAATGGTTGGACTTGATGATCTTAAAGGTCTTTTCCAACCTAAACAAGTCTATGATTCTGCATAACAAGTGGTGAGGGGGTGAGAGAAGCAGGCAAAAGGTAGACAAGCTACATCCCCGGAGCCTCACTGCTGTGCCAGTGCCTCCCACCAACACAAGCTGGATGAGCTGTAAGACACCTCATCCCAGAGCCAAGAACCCCATGGACACCCCTTTCCACTACACCCACATGCTACATCTGTAGATTGGAGAATCACAACCACTGTTTACACTCAGACAGCCTCAACTTTCACAGATTCACAGAATCACTAAGGCTGGAAAAGACTTTTAAGGTCATTGAGTCCAAGTGTCAACACAGCACTGCCAAGTCCATCACTGAACCATGTCCCCAGGTGCCACATCTACAAGTTTTTTGAATACTCACAGGGATGGTGATTCCGCCACTTCCCTGGGCAGCCTGTTCCAATGCTTGACTACCCTTTCAGGAATTTTTCCTCATATTGAACCTAAACCCTCCCTGGTGAAACTTGGTGTCATTTAATCTTGTCCTACCACTTGTTACTTGGGAGAAGAGGCCAACACCCAGATCACAGCAACCTCCTTTCAGGTAGTTACAGAGGGCAATAAGATGTGCTTAAGCCTCCTTTTTTCCAACCTAAACATCTTCAGCTCCTTCAGCCACTCCCTACAAGACTCGTGCTCCAGACCATTTATCAGCTCCATTGCCCTTCTCTGGACAGTCTCCTTCACCTCAATGTCTTTATTGAATTGAGAGGCCCAGAAATGAACACAGGATTTGAGGTGCAGCTCAAGGATGTGACTTCACTATCTGTGGAGACAGAAGCGTTAATCCCCTGCCCCTGCTTACTTTGGTCTCCTGTCTGTGGCACTGGGCTAACAACTATAGAAAACCATGGCAAATAAACACTATATATAATGAACACTATATATATACTATATATATATGTATACTATATGTTTGTGTGCTCCGAGATTTCTGAGCAGGACTGACACTTATGTGGACACGTTTAAACACCCGACTGTCTTCATCTCACAGTCTCCTTGTACATACCATGCATTTTACAGTCAGTGTGATCTTAAAAGGAATGGATGTATAAAACAGCTGTGTCTACTCACTTGCAAGTTGTTATTGGCTCTCTGTGCTCCACATTTTCTGATTTTCAGATTGCATTTTGAAAAGCAATCAAAGAAATTACAATCTTCATCTCCTGTGCACTTCTGTTCCAGAATGTCCCTCATTTTGGGTTCAAAAAAGGCCATATCCACATCAATGGCCACCACCTGTGAATCAAAACATCCCATCAGATCTGGCACAGCACAGCCTCTGGGACAGGGCTGAGCAGGCAATTTTGGTGCTTGCTTTTGGAAATGCTGTTGAGAGCATCTACTGGCAGGGAACTAGGATCACAGGGGTTTTAGTTCACTTAACTGAGCCACACTAACCTTATAAACACCACTTTTTAAACAGAAACAGCCAGTGCCTATGACACCATGAATGGAGAAATTATTTGCAAACAATATGCATCCCTGGGGTCAATTGGATTGATTTGCCTTAAAGTGGAACTATCCAATCTGAAGACTGATGTATTTGCTGGGGCAGCATATGCAGATGGCACCTCAACCTCTCAATTACATGATGATGCACAATTACCCATGGGCCAGACAGTATCATTTAGCACCCAGCATTCAGACTAGACACCTGACTTTGCCACTGAGGAGGAGTGGGATGTGCAAGGATAGCTGCACCTCGTACAGCTCCTGTAAACCTGTCCTTGCTTTCTGTGGGTTTGAATCTGTTCAGCTGTAGAAGGAGATCCCTGACTTTGCTTAAAGCTGGGTCTGGCTTTGTTCAGTCTTCTTTGCTACGGTTTGACACATTTATTGTGTATAGTTCTTGTTCTTATGGTCCAAATATATGTTTTGTAACAGAGTCCAGCCAGAAGTTGATCACAGCAGAAAAAACCTGAGTGAAAGGGGTCAGTCACTTTCCTCCCCCTGGCACAAGGTTCTCAGAGCAGTGCAGCACAAAGTGTTTGCAGAACTGCTGCCTGTGCTGGGGGTGAATCGAAGGGCTGTGGTCTCTGTTTCTGCCAGTGCCACTCCACCCATGAATGCTTCACTTAAAGAAATCACAGCAATAAAGAGGGAAAGAAAGAAATCCAGTCCGGGGATGGCTGCTGCCTGATGTGAGCCAAGCTGTGGATGACCACAGGGAAGGAAGCCTGTGTCCAACACCATGGATATGCAGCCTGCAGATGCTCACAGCTGCATTTCACACTTGACAGTCGGGATCAGGGATGTTCTCTTGCAGCATCTGACAGACATTTTTGTAGAGGAAAACATCTGGGACCTGGGCAAAGCAGAGTAACTTGGGCTCAAATGGTAGTTTTATTTTTCAGATTCGACCTCCCAAGTAACAGGAGAAGACAAACTGTATGACTGGAACAACAACTGGATCAGCCCCAGGAACTAAAGATGTCTGGTTTGGTAGCAGGCCAAATAAACCTTCCACAGGCAAAATAAAGAACATAGTCTAATCTTCATTTTGTTCTCCTCCTTTTTCCATAGGGAAAAATCTTACAGAGATGAGGCATATCTTAAAAACATAAGCATTTAAAAGCATTTTGGAGTCCTCTATAATGATGATGTAGCCTAAGGAATTTTACATGTTTGGACAGGCAAATTTTTGTTTTGTTTTGTTTTGTTCTTTACTTCCTTAAGCTTTCTGTGGTTTTGGCATTCAGCTCTTTGGAGAAGAGACAGTGAGAGTAGTGCAGGGTTTCCCCAATCCCAGCACCACTGTTCAACCTCCCCAGATATGGGGTCTTTTCCAACATATTTGAAATATGATCCATTGCTCCACTAGGAAAATCAGCCCTGGTTCCCAAATTTGCAGCTGACAAAAGGTTCACTAAAATTATCTTTTACAAAAATGTGTGGGCATCCAGTTAGACTCTGTGAAGACACATCTGGGTGACACGCTGCCTGTAAACAGATACTTTTTAGTGGGCTTTGCTGTGATCATAGTTGATGAAAAAAGTACACAAGGAAATACAGGAAGGACCCAACTTGGCTCATAACCTGATTTAAAATCATGTTTAAGGTGCTGTAATCTTTTAATTTTTCTCTGAAGTGTTGGTAAAAGAGGAAGCTCTCCCAGAACACTGTGCATTCACCCAATCCTCCTTCTAACTCTGTACCCTATGTGGCTCCATGGCAGCTTAAAATTCTCCTGGATGATCTATCAGACAGCTCCTTTCTGTGATACAGGAGAGCATGTGAAGACTGGAGGCTTATCCACCCCCACAAGAGAATAATCCTCAAAGTAAAACTCTTGCATTCCAAGCACATTTCTTTGGGCATTAGAAGTCTCATTACTCCAATAAGGGATAGTAGTACAATTGTGGGTATTTTTATTATACCATACAAGAAACCAGCAAGTGAAAAAATCGCTTCAAACAAACAAAAGAGACAAAAAAGAGGCAGCATTGCTGTGTTCCCATTCTAGAACTGGTTGATTCCTGGAAGATCCTGGCAAAACAAGCCTCACCAAAAGGACTCATAAGAGAAGACACATCCAGAATTCACTCCCTTTTCCTAAATGGTATCTATTTTCCTGTAAGTAGATTGTGAAACAGATGCTCTGGTGTGTGCTCAGTTACAGGCAGCCACAGCCCTGAGTAAATGAGGAAAATGGGCAAAGCCTGCCTTGCGGAATTCCTGCTTTGCCTAAATAGTGGTACAGCTTGCTTTAGTTTCTTGCTGTAGCTCCTCACCCGTTCCCCCGTTCAGCTGTATTGCACCTGAATAAACAATGGGAGGGGAGGGAACTGTGTAGGGAAAACTTTCTAATTGCTCTTAATGGCTGTATGTTTAGGTAGTGTTTGTCTAGTACTCTGAAGATACAAGTGCTACATTAACACTCAGTGAGTACTAAAAATAGTATTAAAGTCCCTGAAAATGCTCTATATTCACTCAGAGTGCAGAAAATCCACTGATGACACTGCAAACTGGGAGCCTAGTTCAAACACTTACTCATTACATAGTATCCCCAGTCCGTAGACAAAAATTCCATTCAAAAACAAAGGAATTTCTGTCCACAGAATGAATGTGAGCTGCACTACCACTTAGAAAATATACATAGCTATCAGGTCTGAGTTTCAGCTGCACAATGAAAAGTCAAAGAGTGACAGTAGCAGGGAGTTTCATGTTGCAGTCCTTGCACAGTTCCAGACCAGATAAGATGACCATGAATTCAGCCTTAGTTTTCAAATTCATACAGATTTTTCATTTCACCATCACGACTAGAAATATGACTCAAATTACAGCTTCATTTAGAGCTTTTGAAATCTCCTTGCCTCCAGGAGGCTTCCCTCACTACTTCCAAGGGACCTTGCACGAGTGCCTTTGAAGATGTGAAACAAAACAGAAGCGAGCAAGATGTTTTCAAAATAAGCAGCAGGATTTAGTGCTCAAAAAATGTGGCTGTACACATCACAAGGAGGAAGAGCAGTAGAGTATCTCTCTTGATGCATGTAAATTCATTGGCTTTGCAAAAACTTAGCCAAAAGCTGTAGAAGGAGGGAAGTGTCATTTTTACACAATCACCTTCAGACTAGAATTTGACCTCAAATTCCTGGACCACCACCCCAAAGGCCTAACTTACCGTGAGATCATGCCTGATAGCGAAGTTTTCTGGTTTGATGTCACACAGGTGAAGTCGGTGAGAGAAATCATTATCAAAATGCTGCACCATGTCCAGAAAGCTGAGTGCAATGTCAATGATGGCTCTCACCCTGCTTCTGTGTCCAGTAAGGGAGGGGCCAATCACGTTTTCCAAGGGAAAAAGAGTTTTGTGCCAGGCATGTCCAGCTGTGAGATACTCCACAGCATAAAAGTGTCCACAAGAGCCAATAATTCGTAGCACATGTTTGCTGAAGTCCTGTAGCAAACTGAAGTAGATATATTCTTCCTGCTGGAGCAAGGACCACATGCTGGCCACCTGTGCTTTCCAACGTGGTCCCTTCTTCCTTGTCCACAGGGGCCCCATGGTATTGTTAGACAGTTCTAGCCCCAGGGCATTTTTGACCTCCAAAGCTACCATAAGCAGAAGCTCTGTTTCAGGAATATCCCGTGTTTCCAGCTCCTCTAGCATACTGAGGTGCTGGTAGCTGGAAAAGATTTCTTTTTTGGATTTCAGTATGATGGGCTGGCCTCTCCAATCAGCCTGAATAACCTTCTTACCTCTGTCATAGTAAAGGCAGTGTTTGTACACCAGCTTCTGTGCCACACACAGGTCTTCACAGAGGTCCCCCGTCAGGGCTCCACTGCTGTAGTCAAGGCACTGGAGTGAAAGAGCAGAATATTCATAGCAGAACCCCATGGACCATGTAGAAGAAAGACAAATAATGAGCAATGGTTTCAAGTTTGAGAGGTTTGCAGTAGTCATGGAACTGCAAACACACACCTACAACCATTGGGTCACTCAATAGTTTTTCATAAAGTGCCTAAAGATCTATTACTAGGGGAGTTTTGCTTCAAAACAGGGACTGTGGGGATGGTAAAGGACAGGCTTTTCAGGGACAAGGAAAGGGACTGGATGACCTGTTAATCTGAAATTTTTTACTCATATGAGTTCAGTGAGACAAACTTTAAACACTCAGGGGTTGCACTGTGTATGATTATGGGTTGTAACACTTTAAAGCACAGAGTAATGTGGGACTTCTCTGGAAGGTACAGGGCAGCCTAACTCAGACATCACCACTAAAACTACAGGAAAATCCACACGTAGGTAGATTTCTGGGACATTCCACAGCTCTGCATGTTTCAGCCTTGCGCTCAATATATACCCTGAAGGAAGCTGTGATAACCTCCTCCTGTATCACCAGGAAACATAGAGGTTGTGTACAATGAGTTTTGGACCAAGAACTTTCAGAATTTTTTGAGTATGTAAAGGCTGCAGAACACAATGACTCTCCAGGTTTTATATGTAGTTATCAGAAATGACATTTTAATATTAATTGCTTCAATACTCAGTCTTTTTTTAGCTGGAAAGAAATTGGTCCTTGGAAACAAGGGAACTGCTGCTTGATAATTCAGTGGTCAATGCAAATTAGTGCAAGAACTGCAAGGATTCCCTCACCAGCCCTTCTCTCAAGCCAGAATAATTTCCATAATATCATTTCCAAAAGTGTAGACAGTTGATGTATTCCTATGGTCATTCAGAATTGCAGCTGTAGGGACTGCTTTGGGTCACTCAGTAGAGGGGAGGATCAGAGGTCCCTGGTGAAAGGGGAAAAGAGGGGGTGGTGTAGAAAGCCAAACATCTGTGAGGCAGCTTGACAGTGTCATCCACCTCCATTGCTTTCTGGCATTTGAACCTTCGTTTAAACAAACTGGCAGGTCCCCCTTGCACGTGCAGGACTTGCAGCGGCTGCCTGAGCCCCACCTCATTTGTGACTGGCTGTTACACGAGGAACGTGAACATAGCATTCAAGTAATGTATTTTCTTGGGACAGTCTCTGAGGTGTGTGCACCAGAGGAATACGTTCTGATGCCAAGCAACATTTAGAGTCCAGCCTTAGATAACACACTGGTGAAGGGAGGGAGGATTAAATCCAAAACCCAAGAATGGTGATCAGCTGACAGAAACAGTTCACTGAGGGCAGTTCAGAGAGACAAAATTTATTTATATTGTGATATTCTCACAGCCCAAGCAAGAACATTCAATACCAGCAAGGAGAGTTAGGTAGGCAAACTCTTGCATGAGTGTCTGGACACTGAGTCCATGCATGTGTGTAACACACACACATCTGCATCCTCACCCACATCAAGATGGCTAAGAACACTCAGCTGTCTGCAGACTTCAGAGCATGCAGCTCAATGTTCTTGTATTTTAAAATCTACTCCTACTAATGTAATACAATTTTACTCTACATTTTTAAGTAGGAAATGTAGTTTTCTCAACAAAAGTAGGTTAGCAGTTCTTACCATCTGGAACTCTAGGCAATTTTAGAAAGAAAATTACAAACAGAAGGAATTTTTGGGGGTTTCTTTGGATTGTAAGTATAAGCACATTTAAAATTGCATTGACAGACCACAATCTAATTCTCTTCTGGTAAAGTGAGAGAAGATAGGACTTAGTCATGTAATTGGGTTTACATGGGTGAACACTTGCCTTTGTGGACAATTTTACTGTGGTTCACTCTTAGAGGTTCACATGCATGGACTTCTGGCATCTAAAGAACACATGACCATGACTTGTAGCCAAACATGTAAATGTGCAGCTTATTTTCCAGTGTTGACATCATATCATTCTTAATGGAGAATTAGTGAGCAAAAATAGTTGTGAAAAAAGCAGACTCAGATTTCACAGACAGAGGAGACAAGTCCTTTTTGAACCTGGCTGCTATTTAGGACTTTTCTGCTGTTTTTTTTCAGTTGAAGCTATAAATATTTCATTATTAACCTAGTATCTCACAGTGTCTGAATCATATTCTTCTTACAATGAACTTGGACAGTGTTTTGCAAACTGGGATCTGTGGAAGAGGACTTGACCAAAGAGCTCATGGTCTCACAGTGATGAAACACAGGTCAGCCTTCCAGAAGTGCATTCTCATCTGGTCACAAAGGCAAGCAAGGCTTTCAAAAAGGCTTCCTCAATGAAGCAATCAAGAAGATTGAACCATTTCCTATCAGCCTTTTAGGCACTGTCTGAACTGGTAGTTCATCTTGAAGAAATTATTTGATGCTTACATTCATTCCAAAGACACAGTTTTACAGGACAGTCTTCCATCATATCGGCATGGCTTGTACTACTGTGGTCCCCAGTGTACTAGCTTGCATTTTACAGTATTAAAACACAAATTTGGCAGACTGAAAACATTTAACCAGGTAATACAGATTACCCTGCCATGACAAGATGGACCATTTATTATTTACCAACACAGGAAGCTTTCCACTAACTTCTGATTTCACTATACAGGACTGTCCATCATCCTGTTGATAAAAGGAAGAATCAATTCCCCAAATAAATATTTCAAAAATGGATCTCCACACTGCTATCCCTGTCTTAATGACTGAATTTTGAGATGAGATCAGTTGATGAGACAGTTTTAAATCCACCTAGTGATTGATCTTCGAAAGCCACAGATTTTTCTTAAGTGCCAGATTCTTAGAACTAAAATATGAAAATGCTACTAAGCCAAAAGCCTTATAAAGAAGCAGCTGTACTACACAAAAATGCCCACACAAGCATGGTTCAGACTCACTCATATGTATCTTATTAAAATTGGCTGCATAATTTTTAATGTCTTCAGTGCACTTATCAAGATAAGTTTTAAAAGCTGGTTTTAAATTAATGTAAAAGCTTAAATTAGTGTAAACCTTGCTAAGGATTTCTAAAAATATAAATAACTCACTGTACCACCAACAGTGCCCTGAAACTGATGTTTTGCCTTGTTAGCTGCTACTTCTATGTAAATGCAATACAGAGCCAGGTTTGGAAGGCATTAAAAATAATTGATTTCTCCAGAGGGAACAGAAATTGATTGCTATGACTTAGTGTGTTCAGTGTACATGAAGATGAGACTGGCATTAGGAAAGAGCAAGGGGGTTTTTTTTGAGAGTTAAAGTTGGTCCTGGCAAATTGCCCAGTGCTTTTTCAGCCTTTTCAGTGCAGTACACATCTGCACAGATGTGTATCTTACTCAGAATAAGGAAATAAAACCTTCAGAAATGCCACTTGCAAGGGCATTTTCACCCACTTCTTCAAAATATCTCATCTACTGAGAGATGACTAGTAAAATAGTTTTTCTTAGAAGCTGGTTTTGCTTAATAGAAAGTGTGAGACTCAAGCTATCAGGTTATTTGTTTCATGGATCAGCTGCACTTTCTGTAACTGTGAAACTCATGCTATGTTCAGAAGATGTAGAAAAACTTATTTTGGGGCAGATGAAGACGAGCTCATTTTCTACTTATTCCACTAGAAGGACAATCCCTTTCTAACATCATCTGGGAAAACTGTTGCTTACAAACCTTAACGATATTACTGATTATTCACCTACTCACATACAAGCGCAGCAATCTCAACCACTCTTCCTCTGCAAGGAGGGTCCGAACCTGAGCTTTCTCAGTGATAGAGACAACATTACAAGCTTGCGACTGAAATCTGATCCCTGGGCTTCTGAAGCCTTGCCTGACGCTTTCCAAACTGAGGAACAGCAACAAGTCTCTGTCCTTCTGGTTATTGGGGACTGCGATGACTAGGTCCTGGACCTCCTTGAGCTTGGCAGCTCCTTGCACTTCCATGTATCAGTGTTCTTCCCAAACGTGTAAGGATGAGGCAGGAATCATTCCTTCAGCTGCAAACCTGAGCTCAGCCCTACCTCAATCTGGCTCCTGAGGTAAAGAAACCGGAGCTCACTGCCATTAAAAACACGCTGTCAGGACCGCTGCCTACACTTGATTATCCTTTATTATACAGAATTAAAGAAAATCTATAATCAGTTTTTGCTTGCTTGCAGTGATAGATTATTTAATTCCCACTAGGATTCCTCCTTTCCCACCCAACCACTGGCACTACAGATACCCTGATTAAGAAACAAAATTTAACTAAAAGCATTAACCCACACTGCTCCTCTTCTCAGAGTGTTTCCTACACAGTCCTAAATACGTTCATTATAATTTTTAAGGGAAATTTTAATTAATATTCGCAAATCCTTTCTTGAATTTTAACCACGTCTTCCCCGCCAGACCATAAAGGAGGCTATACAAGCTGCCTGGCACTTCTGAAAGACGACTTTTGTACAAACAGCTTTTCGGCTAAAAGAAGACAAAAACCCCCAACACCCGGAGGAAGGCTTTCCTCCGCTTCGGGAGCGTTCGGCTTCGGCAGCGCACCCGCATCCCACGCCCGGGAGCCGTCCTGCGCCTGCACCTGACCTCGCCCGGGAAGGGAGGCAGGGAGGGAAGGAAGGAGGCAGGGACGGAGGGAAGGAGGCAGGGACGGAGGGAAGGAGGCAGGGAGGGAGGGAAGGAGGGAAGGAGGCAGCCGCCCGCCCGTGCGCACCGGCGATGCGGCACCTCCGGCGGCCGGAGCCGCGCTGGGCGCCCCGGAGAGCGGCCCCGACGGACCTGCCGGGCAGACCCCGGGAGATGCCCCGCGTCCCGCCGGGACACGTACCAGCCTGGCCAGGATCCGGTGGCTTTTCTCGTCCGTGCAGCGCTCGGAGAAGACGCTCCTGTGGAGGAGGAACAGCGCAGCGCTCACCACCACCCAGCAGGCAGCCCAGAGGAGCAGCAGCAGCAGGGCGCATCGCCGCCAGATTTTGAGCCGCAGCCGCTTTAAGCTCGGGATGCCCCTCATCGCCGCGCCGGGGCTGGGCTGGGCTGGGCTGGGGCGGCCGCTTCAGCTGCGAGCGGCGGCGGGGCCGGGGGAGCCGCGCTGCGCCCCCCGCTCGCCCGTCCCACTCCCGCCGGGCTGCCCCGGCCCGGCCCGCTCCCGCCCCCTCCCCGGGCCGGGGCTGCCCTGGCGGAGCTCGGAGAGCCCCTTTTGAATTTAAGCCACGTAGTTCCGCCGGCTTTTGTCTGTGCTCCCCTGTGCCAAGCGGCCCCTGCAGCCACTTGGCGACTGCTGCCCGCGCCCCCCGCCTTTCCTCTGCGAGTTTCTCACCCGAGAATAAAAGGAGTTTGAAGGGTGATGGATGCTGCTGTGGGAGCCCTTTGCCATCCAGGCGGCTGCTCGGTACTTTGAAGGCGGCAGCTTCGAGACGGACAGGTCCCTCTGGTGAAAGCTCCGTCTCCCGACAAATGGGGAAAGGAATAAAAAGTTGTTATTTATTCTGGAACAACTTCTCCAGTTTTACCCTCCCGGAGCTAATGGAGGAATAGAGAGAAGCGACTCAGATGCCCGTTCAGTAAGGCAGCCCCCAGCGCCCCCATGGTGGGTCGCCCGTGGCTCCCCCAGCCCGCAGTGGCTCCTGCCCGGCATCCCCGTGTCCTGCCTCCCTCGGCGGACAGCGCCAGCCGAGCGGCCCCGTTGCGATACGCTGCCAAAACAGGCAAGGTGTACTGAGTCCGAGGATGCTGGGGCTCCCTGCCCTCTCGTCTCTCTGGCGCCTGTGGCTGTGTCCCTGTTGTGGTGTGGTCAGCTCCACCGGACAGCTTCTATTTGACTTCGTTAACGTTTCTAAAGGGTCAGATGTTTGTTCCCGTGCAGCGAGGAAGATCCTGGCATCCTTTCCTCACTCCAGGTGCAGATGTTCGCTGTCTCTGTTCAGAGAGCTCGGTTCAGTGATATATGTTCTTAGCATCAGGTCTAACTTAATGAGAAATACTTCCTTGACAAGTCTTTAAAAAGAAAAATGTCTCTATTGATACGATCGAATTTTATCTCTCAGAACAGCAAGGGAAGAACACAGGTGCAGCAGATTTGCTGTTATCCACAACTTTTACATGATCAGTGCAGTTCTCATCTACCTGGCAGAGCAGGGCTTGAAATGAGCTTCTAAGTAAATGGCAGGCTGTGGCAGAAAAGAAAAAGAAAGATAAAAATATTTCTGGATATATTCCAGCTTTCCTTTCTAGACACTGTCAGTGGGGAGGGAGATGCAAGGAAGAGCAAAATTACTTTCATCTCCAAAGTCTCCGAAGCAGAATCATTATCATTAGCCACATCTTCCATCAGTGTGTTTTGCTCAATTTCTTCACTGTCTCCTTTCTTCACCTGCTGAGGCTGCCTTGGAAAATTTTCTTCTTCTTTCCCCTGATCCTTTTACTGAAAGGCTTACTTTTGAGGCACTGCTAATAGTCAGTTTCTTGGGAATGTGGCAAGCAGCAAAGACCAAGGAGGCAGCTAGGAACTAAAAGATTTTAATCCCTGTTTCTCAGGCTGATAGAAAATGTTTTCAGAAGCTGTCTCTGACCACCTTGGGGTGTTATTTGGAAATTCCTAGGACAATAAGTGGACAAGGAGGAGTTTTGCTCAGCCATTCCTCTGTAGGAGTACCATCTAGGCATGAACACAGTCAACCTTCATCAGCGTCTGCTGCCATCTAGGAGGAAAAATGGCAAATCTGCCATACTGATGTCTGGAACAATCCCGAGATATGTTCCACATGGAAGAGGGATGCAGGTGGTAGGGGCAAGTCAAGCAGAAGTCCCTGCTGCTTGGTCCTAAGCTGTATAGGTAATAGTTTAGGCATTACCAAACCCACAAATATTTTAAAGTGTGGATCTTGACTTCTCTGTGTCCCAAATCCCCAAAGGATATTGTGCATTTTCATTAAATGTCTGTGATATTCTGTATATGTGTCATTGGTGTTTCAGCAATTGTTCTGAAAATAAATCTAATTACAGCTGACTTTAAGCCAGGAACAAAATGTGGAGATTTCAGACCAGGTTAGGTGTCACAGCTGACCTTCTCCAATTGCTGCTTCAAAAACAAGCATGCTCTTTCCTCATCCTCCTCCACCACCACTTCCCTGTTTTCCTTTTTGTCTTGCCTGCCTACTCCAGGGACCTTGCCCAGTAAAAGATATTCCTTGCTGCCCAGGGAGCTTTCTCAACTTGCTACCAAGACAGAGAAGTATAAGGCTGTTTTTTGCTGAGATTATTTTCAGAGAGGACAGCAAGCCCTGAGGATGCTGCCAGGCTGGTGCAGGGAGACACACTGCAGGGCTGGGTGCTCTGGGATACTGGAGGCAGAGCTGTATCAAATGTCTGCACCTTAAAGATGCAATGAGATATTGCAGATAAGGTGATCTTAATGGAAATGGTTGCTGAAAGAAGCAGTCCTGTCCCCATTTCCACCCCAGCTATATGCTACCACTGCTCCCTCAGCAGCTGGATTGGGGTAGTTAGCCCAGCAAGCAGCATCACTAGGGTGTCTGGCTGCACTTCTCATTGAATCCCAAGAAACCAGCTAAAATTCACTGGCTTTTGGGGTCTGTAAGGAGCCCACATCCTCCTCTTTTCTATGGAAACAGCTGCTACTTGTAGCAGGAACAATTCTAACTTTAACATGCAGGTATTGGATGCTTTGAAATTAAGAAAATAATAATAGTTTTTAATGTAGTTTTAATAGGTTTAATAAAAAAATAAAAGTATAAGATGAATGGAGCTTAATAAGGCAAATGCAAGTTGTATGACACTTACACTGGGTAGTTTACCAGCTTAATTTTATGGTAAATCCCACAGAAAATATTTGGAGGGAATAAAGCCCTGTCTTCCCAAAGGATTTCATTATAGCATTCAGGCAGGGGAAGGGGTTTTATCTAGTTGTTCAGGCTCTGAATTTTTAAATATCTCACTGACTTTAGTGGGTGGGAAAAGCTGGACAAGTCTGGTAAATATATATGTGTGTGTGTGTGCACATACCTTCTTGTACACAGGTACATAGAGAGCTTCAGAAGAGGTCAAGAATTGACCCAGAAAGCTTGGATTCAATAAAAGATAAAAGTCTAGGTGATTTAGGATCAAGTAGTTTAGCCTTTAATAACAATCTCCTGGTAGCTGCAAAATTCAAGTATAATTTCAGATTTCCCTAAGGTTCAAGGTTAAGGCTAACATAATTATATATATATATATATATATATATGTGTGTGTGTGTGTGTGTGTGTGTGTGTGTCCCTATGTGCCATAGCAATTTTTCTTTTAAAAACCCCTCTGCATCAGAGAACCTTTGCTTTCTGTATATATTAAACTGTGGCTGCTTCACATTGCAATCCTGTGATCCCAAAGGAAGCTATTTTCCTATTCTCATTTTGACTGAGAATTAAACTTGAGTTAAACTAATTAGTAGAAGTTGAATTAAGGCATGTGACAACAGGGGCAATAAAAACAATCCAGGACTACCTGAATTAGTTCCTACCCAATTAATCTTTGAATTAGTACATAGAGCATGATGTCACCATCGAATTGGTCTCCTCTTTGTTGCTGTTTTGGGCACATCACAAAATTTCACATCACCAGTTCAGATGTGGAATAACCAGAGGCTTCAGTAGCCAGGAGTGAGATCCTTTGGCACAGCCAGGTAGGAGCCTGGCATGGCATCCCCCTGTGCTGTGTGCCTCTGCAGGGGCTCAGCAGCTCCTCAGACCAGCGTCATGAGGAGGCCTCAGGCCAAGGAGCTGCTGATCCCTCATGTTTCTCATCACCCTCAGACACAAACTGCATTGCAGGCTCAAGTTGTATTATGCTCTTAGACCTTGTTTTCCTAATTACTGAATTCTTCATGAAGAAAGAAAGTAAATCAGTCATTAAGAACTACCTTGGCACTCAAGTTAATGAAATGTAAAACTGGTTCATTAGGACTTATTGTACTCTTTGATTGATTTTGTCACCTTCTGTCATTGGCTGTTATGGAAATAGGGTACATGTCTGCTAATCTTTCACAAGGCATGTATGAACCTCATATTTTCCTTCTAGGAGGTAAGAAACTTTTAAGGGCTGTTCAAATCAACTTTGAAAATATATTTATTTCTGATTTCCTTTGGCAAACTTGCTGCTGAGACCACTTGCTGTGGTTACTCAAGGTTAGACATAGGTTTGAACATGCCCTGTAGGTAGTGAAATTCCCCTGCAGAGTACTGAGTCTACCAGAGGAATCCAAATGTATTTTCTCATTGATGCCATTAATCAAAAAGAGTATGTTGCAAACTACTCACAGAAGTTTTATGGCATCAGTGAGCAGTGAGTTTATTTGGTCACATTGTGAACAAGAAGTAGAAAAATGTTACAGTATAAAACACAGAGTACAGCTTTGTGGGCAAGGGAAAAGCCTGGTATAATTTACTGATTTAAACAAGGGCAAGTGTTTAGACAGAGAAAGCTTCCCCATTTAAAAACAGAATTTTTTAAATTATATTTTCTTCTGTTTGCTTTTTAATTTTTGAAATATTTCTTAGGCATAGTTGCCCAGGAAAGCCAAATATATTAGCTTTCTCTTTCCCTTTTACCACTTTCTACACTCCATATAGCAGACTTTAATTGTCCTGCTCTTCTCATATATCTCCTTTCAATTAATCTCTTTATTAACCTCTTGCCAACTTTTCCCTTTCATTTGGAAACAGTATCACCTGACGAAGCCAGTAAGATACCTTTGCAATCACTGCAGCAGACTGTGGTTTATTTGTAATTCTTCAAACGAGATGGAAAAAATTAAGATGTAAAAAATATTCTGGATTTTTTGTCCACATATCCCAAATAGTGCTTATTGCACTATTGCTTATTGCTTCTCTGCTACATATTTTGCCTGTTTATATTACCAGTCACCAAAAGGAAAGTGAGCTGTAAAATGAAGCTTAATCAGTTTGCAAGGGGAATTATAAGTGGAATTTTCTTTGCCTGGGATTGGAGTCAGTCAGATTGGCTTGAGAACAATTTTCCAAGCCTAAGAGGATGCTTTCCAGTGAAATCTGCTGCTGTATGGCATGTTGTATGTCTGTCCACAGTGTGTGAAAGGGTGAACAAAGAAGGGAAAATACTGAGATTGTTTTCCAACCTTTCTGTGTGCAGTTTCCAGTCTTTGCATCAAGTTCAAGCCAAGTGATCTCATTATGCCAATACTGAATCTGGCTCTTTGTAGTCTCCTTTTATGAGTGTCTGAAGTAGTTCCAGAAATACTTAGAAGTTTCAGTAGGGCTGTGTAGAAAGAAACACCCCACTATCCAATAAGCTAATTCAGTCTGGCATTGGGCTGTTATTTATATGAATGGTTTAAAGTGATTTAAGTGGGCAGAATATTACACATAATAAACAGATGGCATTCACAGGGCTGTGAACATTTAGATATGTGGTACCTCAAAAGAGAAAAAGTGTCATCTTTTCTAGTCAAATGACCAGACTTATTATTTCAGTGCATCAGAAAACATTTAGACAGCTGATACTACCAGAAAAGATATCATGTCATATAGATTAAATCAATCCAGCTATATGGCTGCAGACTCTGAAATGAGTTTATGTTAGGAATTTGCACCAGACTGTTTTTAAATTTGTTTCTACTGGCAAGAGAGACCTAGGATACCCAAAGTCCGCATGCCATAAATTGTAAAATGCAGCCAGAGGTCTGCATGCTGTCTATTACTAGAAGATAAATGGAAAGCAAAACTGCTTCTTGGAGATAGAAAAAAACATCTTTGTAGGCACAAGTAACCACCAAGTGGATACTTATGATACTGCACATGAAGATTTTGTGAACTGGAAATAGACTTTCCAGGGAGAGTCTGTGCTGCTTTTCTCCACTCACATAAGCAAATCTTAATTTATAGCAGTTTTCTGATTATTTTGCTTTGTTATTTTGGCTTAAGGGCTGTGTACTATAGTACTGTATGTTTAAAAAACAAATTAAATGGAGCCACCACATACAATAGATCATGGTGCATTTATATATGAGTATGCCCATTTTTTGAATTCTTTTCTAAAAAGTAGAAAAAAATAAGGGTTTAGGAAGATCATGGATAATTTTCAGTACCAGTTCTGTAAAACTTAACTACTTTCAGTTATTTCCTTGAAACTGTTCACTGCAGTTTCTTTGCAAATGATGAATAGCTGGGCATGGAGCAAACTGCAAAATGATCCATTAGTGAAATCCAATTTTCTATCAGACTTCACAAGTAATTAGCTTTTCTTTAGGTAATATATTGTTACTTAGCATGCATTCAATGTTGTATGACATTTGTTTATTTAATTTCTCTATGGCTTACAACAAACAAACAGCTCATAACTCTATCAAGGTTAAGCAGCCCTTAGTGCAAGTGATTCCCCTGTGTTACTCCCGAGCAAGGAATCTGCTGTGGGATCCTGCCCAGCTGCCTGAGCAGCAGCAGTGCCACTACTGTACAATCTTCCTCCTGTTTCATGCAAGAACCTTTTACTCCAAGAACCCGAGTGGTTCTGGTGGCCAGGCCTGTTTCTGAGGTGTCACTGCTTCACAGTCATCAACAGCTGATATAACAGCCAAGGAGTGCCATGGTGCTGCCTCCTGCTTTCAGCTGAAGAGTTGGTGACTGAGAAGCCTCAGAAACAGATTTCTGTAGATTCTTCCACAGGCACAATCTTCTGTTTTCTGTCATTTGACTTCAGAATAATCCCATTTTCTTCCCTACTTAAATTTTTCTCCTTATTCTTCAGTGATTTACCTTTTCAATTCTTCATAGCCCTTGTCTATCACCAACATCCTCTATCAGTCACCTCTGTCCTCAGAAGACTTCATGTGTTTTAGAAGGAATTCCTTTCCCCCATCTCTAGCAGCAGCATTCTTCCACTTGGAAAAGAGGGGCGGGGGGGGGGGATGCACACAAACATATGTTCTTAGCAAAAGAACTCATAGCAAGTCTCCCAAAATGAAAAACAGGCATTACAATGTTCTGGATGTGATCCTCAGTCCTGGAAGAGAGGAGAACCACCAAAGGAGGGGGAATGGAACCACAGTGAAACCACAAAAGATACCAAAAGCATCCCTGCAGAGCTGCCTCTCTGGAGTAAAATTCCACATGGGGAAGCACTTAGGCTCCATTTTATTGAGGAGCACATGCATTGCTGGCCAAACCTCTTTAATATTTCTCTTTCACCTCAACAAATCAACAACTTATAAAAGATCTAAATAAAGTCTCCCAACATCCCAAAATATAATCAAGGAGAAATTGAAAATGACATCCACTCACACATATGGTACATTCCATGCACTTTCAGCATAGATAAACTGGGCACAGAGTTGTGATGAAACACTGGAATGAAGTACAGGATAGTTGAGATTAAGCAGAAAAAGGGTGAATGTTTTTGCATTTGGGTTTTTGATCATTCCAAAGAAAAGTGCTGGACTGAAGTGGTGCCCAAGGGCTGTGGTTCTCATTTGCACTCAGAGCACATCTAGCTGGGTTATTGACTCTTTGCTTGTGTGTCCTTTAAACGTGCCTGTTACATGACACACATCTCATCATTCCCATTTGAGCCATTGACTTGTTATATTAATGCAGAGTACCAGGATGAGCAGGCAGAAGCACAGAGTGCTTTAGTACCTCAGGCAGGAGAATAGACAATGTGAACAAAGGTACGTAGGTGCATTTTTTACTCCTTTTGGAGCACTGGCACAGCTGGACTAACACTTCAGCAGACAAAGAATCTTTGGCATACCCATTCAATGACTTTCTAAGATATGTTGGCTCTGCAGTTTGCAAACCAGTCCTCTGAGGTGATGGAAAAGAACAATTTACTAACAGCCTCTCACATCATTCTTTAATCAGTGTCTCAAAATCAGAAGCAGGAACAGTACCTGCCCTCTCTGAGCACAAGATCCCCAAAATAAGAGTGCCTATTCCTGGACTATGTTAGGGCAATGTAATGGGGAGAATGCTGCCAAAACCACACTGATATCTGGGCAATTTGCACACTGAATTTAGAAGCAGGGGGAGGGGTTGGGGTTTTTTTGTTGGCTCTCTTCCACTCTCTCTAATTTTGAGGGAATCTCTCCAGCCCTCTAGACAGATTAGTTTTGATGTTTCCGACAGTGACATTGCCAATGTGTCACTGGTGCATCCTGAGAAAAGGACATGGAAAACACAAGTTGCAATATAGTGTACAGACTCAACAAAACAGCACTTCTGGGGAAGGGCAAAATCACCTTACATAAAGCCAGGGAAAAAGGAACAAAGAGCTATCCAGCAGTGCACAGCAAGACCCTTCTTTGTATTCTACTCTATGTTGTCATGGTTTGCAATAAATCTAGTGCCAAGGATGAAAGACTTCAAGATCTGTGGTGTCCTGAATTGGCTTAGTTAAGCAATTAGTGACTGCAGAAGGCTGAGTAATCCAGGATGTTTCAGTACTTTGTTAAAATATGGGAGGATCTAAAATTGCAGCAAGCTTTTGAGTGGTTTTTTTTTTAGTCAGAAAAGTGACAACCTTATTGGTACAGGGGCTACCAGAGCGGCAGAAAAGTTTGATGTGTCAACCACTGAGTCAGGAGGCTGGGTACAGGAAGAGGTCTGTTGGGATTGGTAAGGAAGGAGTTCTGTGAACATGCTGGGCTTCCTGAGTATCCAACCCACCACTGCATGGCCGATAAGATCCTCATGCTTGTGGCAATCAAGACAGAGAGTCAATTTAGCACAGCAGCACAGAGCCACCCTGTGTGTCTGTCTGCTCCGCAGCGGCAGAACACTGTGGCGGCTCATGGAAGACCAGTGCAGATGTTTTTGTTCTGAGCTGGACTGGATGGAGCCACAGGAAATATAAATCCTCCACTTGTCAGCCTCAGCATAACGAGAGGACACAGAAGATGACAAAAAGACCAGACAGCAAATGGTAGAGGAAGAGAAGGAGCAGAAGGAGGGAGAAGGGTCCTTTAGCATTTACTATTGCTTGGGCTACCGAGTCACACAGGTTTCATTTCACACTAGTGCTCCATTATGCAAGGATGGGAAGAAGGATCACAGGACCAGGACTCTAGACTTGGATTCAGTTCTTGTCTCAGTTGCAGCAGTCCTCTGTGAGCGCGTTTCACAACAGCAAAAGCTGAGTTCAGAGACCAATGAAGTGCTATGGAGCATTCTAACTGGGTTCTGACCAGTGATTTGGGTATACAGACCCCCACACATCAAGATTTTCTACATGGTTAAGTCTAGGTTAAGTGTAAGCTGTCCTGTATTTTGATTAATCACCCATTAAAAATTATTTTGTTGGAAGATACTTGTGAGGATCAAGCTTGTTAATTTCTACATGGCACACATGCATATGTAGATTAGGAAGGCCATGAACACGCACTCTACAATTACAGTACTTCATACAAGCAGCCCTGCTTTTTTTGGAGGGCAGGGCAAGTTTACCTCTGAAGCCAAAGTACTGACTGGATAGTAAATGATACTTTGATTTGTTTTGGTTTAGTGCTATTCCTCTAAATGAGTTTGGCCTTTGAGGCCACATGGTTTTGAAAAGCCAGGGGTAGTAGGTGAGGCTAACGTTGCTGGAATGTCAGTGGCAATGCAATTTCCTGGGAAAAGCAACTCTGTTCACCTTTAGTCAACAAAATCAAACCCAGAAGAAGTGAGTGTACTTAAGGTAAGCAATGTTAATGGAGTCAAAATGTCCACACAGAGACATGCACATGGGTGTGATATAAATAGGACAGAGTTTAGAAGGGATTAAAGCAACTAGTGAGGTTGCTTTAACTTCCTTAAATATCCTTTTTTAAATTTGGTGTCACTAGCTCAAAAACTACTGTTTTCAGGAAAGCAAAGAAATCCAAAAAGCTGCACTGTTCTGCACATCCATATTTACAGTCTTCCCTTTCAGTCTAGCAGTTTACCTAATGCATTATGACCAACCAATATTTAGAAAGTTTGGCTTGTGAATCACCTAAGCAGAAATGTACAAAATAAAGAGGAAAAGGGAAGACAGAACAGGAAATAGCAAGATACAATAAAGAGGCTGCAGACAACTAATTTCAGTTTTCTGTGATGCTCAGAAGTGCACTAAAGTAGATGTGATTTTATCTCATATAAGAGAAAAGACAAAAAAATTGAGCAATGTGAAATTTTTAGATGGCATATACCTGCAAAGAGGGACACAACCACCACTTGAAATTAATTTCAAAAGAAGTGAGAGTGAGATTTTGCATGTGTACTGTGGTGTCCATAGAAACTTTCTGTCCCCTTTCATAATTTCTCATGGAATTTTTCAGAAAGGACAGCCACACTATTAATGGCATTTCTGCTGGCCTCCCACAGCCCTGTGGCTCTCAGTCCACAGCCTTCCAAAAAAGTTGATTCACACAGTTGTTCTCTCCCAGACCAGTGCTTATGTTTCAGGCTCCTCACTTACACTGCTGCTACTGCTTCAGTTGACTCATACATGCTACATCCCTGTGATTAAAAGCAATGGTACAAGTACCTACAAATTATTTCTTTAGAATAAAATTATTTCAAAGACAACATAGTAAAAAAAGAAACAGAGCAGGTTAGATGTTCAGATATCTCTGTCAGAACCAAAGAATGTTCAGCATCCTTATATTTTCTTTATAAAATATCTTGTTTGTCATCCCCTGTCCCTAAATCATTTCTGATAAATGTATCTTTTCCCACCCCTCCTTTCTCCTCTATTCCCAAAGGATTTTGATGTATGCATATGTTATTTTCACCTCCAAATTAACAGCCTTGTAAAACAAAACGGTGTTTCCATAAAGACAATTTACAAAGCGCTCAAAACTGATAATTGGGCCTGGTATCTTTCAAAAAAGGTTGTTGCTTTCCCTCAGGTAAGTTACTGTGTGGTTTTTGTGTTTGTTCTTCACATTATCCTTCATGGATTTAGATCAATACAGGCTTGCAGAAAACTGGGATAATACAATACACAAGAGTTGCTGCACAACAAATACTTCTTTAATGCCTTTCTTTTGTCAGCTCATGTCCTTGATTCTTATTTTGGTTTGTGAATTTTTTAAAGGAACATGAGAAAAAAGTACCAGAAATTACTTCCATGTAAGTACATGAGAATAAAATATGCCAGCAGAAATCATCCTGTGTCATGTCAATTAATACCCTTCATAAATGCAACAAACTGCTTTTTAGAAGCAGTTTCTCTTTCCTTTTTTTAAAAAACAATAATTTTTAAATCCTTTTTTTTTTCTCTCTTGCTTTCAGGCAAGATTTTTCCTAACATAAGTGCAAATAGAAACTTTACTCTAGTTTCTAAGTTCCATATGTCCATTTCAGGTACAGTTTGCCATCTGTTCTCCCAGAACAGTGCCAGGTGTCCTGGTGTCAGGGGCTCCCCCAAGTCTAGGCTGCCAGTAGTGGCAGGAGCTCCCCATGGGGGCCTTCCAGGGCAAAGCCTGGCAGCCAGGGCCCATCCCACCCCACCCCACCCCATCCCATCCCATCCCATCCCATCCCATCCCATCCCATCCCATCCCATCCCATCCCATCCCATCCCATCCCATCCCATCCCATCCCATCCCATCCCATCCCACCCCATCCCATCCCATCCCATCCCCAGCCAGGAGCCACGTGTCTGGAGTGTACCAGGGACACCCCAGGCAACTCCCTGGGGACAAACCAAGGCCGGCATCAGCTTGTGAATCTCAAGCTCAGCACAGCCTGTGGCCAGACCAGCCTCGTGCAAAGCTCTAGAACTTACCTTAACCCACACAGCACCACCAGCCAAGTTCCTAATTTATGCAGCTCTCCCCCATGGCAGATCAAAGACCAGCCAGTATGCCCCTCTGTTTCACACGTTTCCAGCTCTTGAGCTTCCAGCTACCTAATTTCATCCTGCTTTTCTTTCTGTGATATTCAGGGTTGTTGAGCTGTTCCTTCCCTGTACCAACTCCACCTCCTCAGCTTTATGCCCTCAGCAAATTTCAACAGGTTTCTCGCCAGTATTTGAGGCACTGCCCAATAGGTTTGACTGAGTGGTGAACCTTCCTCCGTAATTCAGGCAACAAATACTTTTACTGCAGCCAAGGGCCAGCTGCCATTTTTACATTTATTTTAAGGATGTCTATAAACCAACGGGAGTTACTAAATTATTACATCCATGCATGGTTAGCAGCTGTATACAACAGAGCTATTCATGAACATCAGCAGTTCCCATCTTATAAATGTTGGCTTCATGCAGGGCAGGCACAAGGTAACAGCAAGTCTTACCTGAATTTTTATCTTTTTACATTTAAAATCACTTAATTCCTTTCCACCATTGTTAGGAGCTCAGAGAACTCTTCATTAGGTGACCTCACTTCACTTTCTCGTCTTATTATTCATACTGCACTTCCCTTATCCAACCAAGGATGTTAAATTGTTTTGCCTGTGATAATAAATTGAGAGGAGATGTGACTCCCTGGAAGGCAGGGAGGCCCTGTAGACAGACATTGATAAATTAATGGGCTGGGCAGTCACTAGCCCTATGAAATTTAGCAAGGGCAAGTACCTAATTCTGCACCTGGGACAGAGCAACCCTGGATGTATGTATAGAATGGGAAATGAGGAGCTGGAAAGCAGTGCCACAGAAAGGGACCTGAGGGTCCTGGTCGATGGCAAGTTGAACACGAGTCAGCAGTGCCCTGGCAGCCAGGAGGGACAACCCCGTCCTGGGGGACATCAGGGACAGCATCACAGCCAGGGAAGGGAGGGGATTGTCCTGATCTGCTCTGAGCTGGGGCAGCCTCACCTCCAGTGCTGGGGGCAGTTCTGGGTGACACAATAGAAAATACGGAACTATTAGGGAGTGTTAAAAGGAGGGTGATGGTTAGGGGAAGCTGTGTGAGGAGCAGCTGAGGTCACTTGTTCTGTTCAGGATGAAGAGGGAACTGAGGATAGACCTCACTGCAGTGTACAGCTTCTTCATGAGAGGAAGAGGAGGGGCAGGCACTGATCGCTTCTCTGTGGTGACCAGTGACAGGACCTGGGGGAATGGCCTTAAGATGTGTCAGGGGTGGTTCAGGTTGGATATTAGAAGAAGGTTCTTCATCCAGAGGGTGTCTGGGCACAGCACCAGCCTGCCAGAGTTCAAGAAGCATTTGAACAGTGTTCTCAGGCACATGGTGTGACTTTTGGGGATGCCCTGTGCAGGACCAGGAATTGGACTTTGATAACCCTTGTGGATCCCTTCCAATCCAGGGTATTCTATAATTAATTTTGTGATTAGAATTCTTAATTATTAATTCTAGGGACCTGTCTAAACCACGTCTAAATCTATCTAAATTTATTTAACCTATCTAAACCACAAAAGTAGGAAGATCATGAGAATACTCCCAGCTTCGGCTGGAGCAATTCAGTTGTCCGGGCGGCTGTCAGCCCCACACCCCATGTTATTCTCACCTATATACCACATTTCCCTTTATTACGCCCCTGTATTATTCCGGCCCCTCCCCACAGGGGCCGCCCCCCGGTAGGCCGCTGCCCTGCGCCGAGGCCCCGCCCCTCCCCGCCTCACGCCACGCCCCCGAGACTCTCCTTGCCCGCGGATTGGTCGGTGTGGCGTGCTGCGCGGGGCGGGGCTGGCGCGGTGGTATTTAAAGCGCCGCGGAGGCCGGAAAGCTCTTCAGGTGGAAGCTGGCGGTATCCTCGCGGAGTGTGTGAGTGTCGGGGGGGGGGGGGGGGGGGGAACCGGGTCCCTTGGCCTTGGGGTGCGGCGGCGCCGGTGTACGTGGCCGGCCGGCCCTGCCCGGCCTGGCGGGGAGGAGCCGGGAATGCCGGGCGCGCGGCGCCGCCGGCGGGCCGGGCCTTGCTCCGTGTGCCCCGGTGTAGAGCGTCCGTCCGGCCTTGGGGCGCGGTGGTACCGCGGCTGCCCCCGCAGAGAAGCTGCTCCTGCCTCTCTGTTCCTATCCCCTTCCTCGCTGTCGCTGTCCCTCCCCGTGAGCCTTCCCCCCGCGCTGTCCTTGGGAAGCCCCCTCCCTCCCGTCCCGAGGCTGTCACCGATCTGGGGGGCTGCGGGGAGCTCGTCCCGGGGCTGCAGAACCCTGTACAGAAAGTCCCACGTTTAACCCTTAAGTCAGCCTCGGCCTGAAGTGCTGAGCCTGCGATGTGAGCGTGGAGTGGCCGTAGAGCTCTTTTAACTCGGTTCAGTGCTCTCCTCGAGGATGCCAATGTTGTTTGTGGGTAAGGAGGGCAAAGTTGTAGTGGTGCAATGATAGTCCCTTGGGTTATCTTATTTGAAGGTGTAACTTCTATAGTCCTGTGAAAAGGTGTGAAAGAACTGTGGAGCCTCTTCCGCAGAGGTAGGAAGGATTCAGCTCTCCATTCTGAAGGAGTTACAGGAAGTTTAAACTCTGATTTTGAAGACGAAGGGGAAGTAACATCCTGACTTTTTGTATGTAATGACCAATACTTTTTGTAGTTTAAAACTTTCTGGAGCAGGTTTCTTTGTGGCCCTTTAGTGTGACTTGTGTGATTCAATGCCCTTGTGATTTCAGAACTATTTAACTATGGTTAAGGTCATATCTAAAGTAGTCAAAAAAGTCCCGAACTTAACAAGTAGTTCAGATCTTGTTTGTGTTGGACGGAATGTAAGCCTCCATGCAACTTGTATTTTGTGTCTGTGCTGTGAAGCTAGAGCCCTGGGATTGCTATAGAAACCGGCTGAGTCAAGGGGAGGGACTGATGCCTTTGTGCTGGTTTCCTGAAAAGCTCCCCATGGATCCTGCCTGAGCTCTAACTGCATGTGAGGCGGTGGCTTCATTAGGGAGCCCCAGCTTCAGTGAGAAGCATTGCTTTAGTGTGGTTATGTCTGTGTAGTCCTTCTGAAGGTGTTCAGTTTCTGCCTTTCATGACTATTGAAGTGAATGCTCACCTGTCCGGTGATCTGGGGTTGTTCTAATTGGTTGTGTAAACCTAGTTATTGAAATTTAAACTTGATGGGTGTTTTAAATTAAATCGATGCTGTCTCTGGTGAGGGAAAGGATTTTTCTATGTCAAACACCAGTATCTGTGCAGGTGCAGCTTTGCTTGAAAGAAAATTTGGGATGAGGCTTGTATTGCAATATGCTGTATGGGACGACCTGCAGCTAGAAAGGATTTGTTTCAGCTATGTAGAGTAGTCAGCTGCTCAAGAAAGCCCAAGACAAGCAGTCAGATGTTTTAACAACTGTCTTGTGACTACCATGTAGAAGCAGAAGAAAAGCATAAAAGATCTGGCATAAAGCTGACTCAACAAAATACTGAATCACAGTGGCTGGAGCTGTTGAACATGCATTTATTACATGGACACTATTTTTTTCCTCGTAGTTCAGGCACCTGGATTCCAGAGGCACCCTTCAGGGAGCCTCCATCTCTGGAGTTACTCAAAAGCCTCCTGGACACTATCTGACTAATGTGTTGTAGGGCCACATCTTAGACCAGCTGACCTCCAGTGGTCCTTTTCAACCTTAGCCATTCTGGGATTTGTAAAGCTTATTATTTTCCTGGCTTAGATAAGGTACTGTATCTGTAGTTCTAACTTGAGAGTTAAGCTTAAGCTTGTTTGCTTTGTTGCTTTAGTGGACAGTATTTCTTTTCAGTATTACTTTCAGACTGGTAAGAAAGAAAGCGGAAAAGGGGAGAGGTTTTGGGTTTTCTCACATGAACTTCAATTGAAACAAAAGCAAACTAAGGAAGTGGTAGCACTGAAGTAGTCACTGACCACTTGCTCATGACCTCTTGAGGCTGGCCTTTGTTCCCATGGCTTCGTTCTGACCTTACTTGTGAAATCTGAGTGGCAGGCTGAAACCTAAGGCTGAAGAAAGCAGAGTTCTCCAGCTGCCTGCTTTTAACCTCTGTAGTGTGTGGTGCTTTCTTGGACCTGGCTACCAGCATTCAAGCCTATGGCATGCTATTAGTTGAACTCATAATGAAATCTACTCTTTGAAGTTGCATTTTACTTGAGTAACATTTTGCCTGTAAGTCTGCAGTAAAATGAGGTGTATGATTTCATTGAAGTATCTCTAGAGACAAGACTGCTCAGTTTAACTTTGAAAGCTATTTTGAGAGGAGAGGCAGAAAGAGTGGTGTTGAAATTTAAATATGCTTTTGTTTAGCCACTTCACTGTGGTTAATTTCATGAAAGGGAGAAGCCTCAAGTTTTATATTAGTACGGCTTGGTGTGTGGCATTAGAAGCTGAAAGGTGAAAGTCTCTTGTGGCTCTTGATTACTGACTGTCACTTCTTAAACCTTTGAAAGCTAAATTATTTTTGTGTCACAGAATCTTCAGCAACACTGTTCGAAAACTAGTCCAAGAATGTCGGCTCTTGAAACCATCTTTAAATACATTGATGAACATCAGGACCTCTATGTTCAGGTAAGGCTTTTTTGAGTTTCATCCTGCAGCATGGGCAGCTATGCAGTATTAGGAGTTAGGTGGTCAGCTTCAAGTTTGTTGCTACATCTATATGATATGCTCAGTAATAATGTCAAGTAATGGGAGAGAGGGGAGAACAGGCAGCAAGTGAGGAATTTGAGTCAGGACAGAGAACTATTTCTTAAATTTAAGTATAGTTCTGTTCAAAAACCTTAATGTCCATTATAAATTTATTTGGAAATTGTCTATTACTGTATTGTGCAGCCGGTGACCTATTTAGAGATACAGTAAGCTGACACTGGCTTCTGAATGCCAAACTAGTTTATAGTTTCTTCTCTTTGGAGATGGGAGGTGAAATATATTATGTGGCTGGAACAAAGCTTTCTTGTATAAAACAATTTATGATGGGGTACAGGAGGAGAGGTTGACCTCTCCAAAGAGGTATTTTGCTGCTTGACCTGCTGTTTAGTTACAGGTTGTATTGTAATCCTGTAGATTTCACCCATGGAGCAATCAGTGATGTGGTCAACTCAGGCATGAACAATGCAAGTGTTCAGCTTGATCTGCCAGTTGTTCTTGCTGAACTTATACAGGGAGAAAAAGCTAAAGTGGCCTCTTTGAGAGGCCCAAAAGATTTTAGCTGGTTTTGAATACCTAAAGAACAGTAACTAAAAAGGCACAAAAACACAAGTGGTCATGCTCTTAAGCTTATTTGATATATTTGTAGACATTGTGCTATGCAGCAGGGACAGCTGTAGATTTTAGAGAGGTGAGGTTTAGAGTGTGAGGCTTTAGAGAGCTTTTGAGGGTAATATTAATGGCTAAAAGCTCTTCTTTGAGCAGAGGCCAGAGCTGATTTGCCTCAGTTTGAGCTTGACTTAAACCAGTGTTTTTTGAATTACAAGCTGTGGTGGTATTTGCATGGTGCCTGTTGTGTAGTAAAACCTGTAGCTCTTCCATCTCTCCAGCGCCTGGCAGAGTGGGTGGCAATCCAGAGTGTGTCAGCATGGCCAGAGAAGAGGGGTGAAATCAAGCGCATGATGGAGGTTGCTGCGAAGGAGATTGAGCGACTGGGAGGCACAACCAAACTCATGGACATTGGGAAGCAAAAGGTATGTGAGCATCTCCTGCGTTTTATATGTATATATATATAAAAAATATAGTTAATTAAGGAAAAAATCTATTTAGAAGACGAGGTGTTTTGCATGAGGAGGTGCTGGCTTCTTATGTTCCCAATATGAAAGGTACCTAAACTCCATTAAAAGGCTGTTTATTTGACTTATCGCTGTAAAGGAAGAGGATAGTATGGATATTCTTATGTCCCTGTATATATTGGCACTTTTGAGCTGTGCAGCATCTAGCAGGCATCCAATATATGGTGCAGATCCCATGCATGGATATGTTTTCCCATTTTATTTATTCAAGCTGTTCAGTTCCACTGACAAAAAGGATTTTGTGTGAGAATTTCTTGAGGCACTTTTGGATTAAGTCAAGGACATGCAGGTGATATAATCCCCAGTGCCCAGTGGGGGCTGCCTTCAGGTTACAGTCAAGTGGCTCAGTTTATCCTGCAGTCCAGGGATATGCACAGCACAGTACAGGCAGGAAGGTGAAGTTGTGTGTGCAGCATAGGCTAGGATAGGCTTCGGGGTACTCAGGTTATCTTTGTGGGTCACTATTTCCTGGGCATCTGATGGACTTCTGGGTCAGGATCACCACGCAAGGGCCCTCTGGGCAGTGGCCTGGAAAGGCAGTAGCCTGTTGTGGTGTAGGCTAATGTCTTTCCTGCTGCACAGTCTGAACCTTCTGTTAAAAACCTTTGTTTATAGAAAACCTCGGGGCCCAATTAAGCATGTTGAGTTAAGTTTTGGACTGTATTAAATGTATTTGGACTATGTTTTAAATACTCTTTGAACAGAACATGAATAGAGCAAAAAAAGTTAGTTATTTTAAACAACAGGCTGGTATTTGTCCTTAGACCCATAACGATACTCACTGAAGTTTCAGTAAGTCTGCCAAAAGACTTTTGGAAAGACTCTTTCAGAAGTGTTACATTTGTCACAGGATTGCATTGCTCCCTTACTAGATACAAAAGTATCATTAAAATAATTACTTCCCTTCTCATTTTTAGTTGTCTAGGCTGCTTTCCCCCCCCCCCCCCCCCCCGAGAAATGTGTGTGCTTACAAGAATGATAATGTCATTGTAGGGAAATACCCACTTGATATGCTCCTTCATTGAAGTGCCAAACCACTACCTGCCTCAGAGTAAGACCCATACCAAAACTGTTAGACTAGGATTTGGATAGTGGCATTAAAGACCTTGTACTGGAATGTATACTAGTTTTAGGAGATTGTCCTTGTAATTGGTGTGAAAGACTGCTGAGTGGAATCTGTGCTTATTGGAACCTTCTGAGCAGTTCTTGCCTTGGGCAACTGGATTACACATGTTTGTAGCTACAGGTTCCAACAGGAAAACAGCTGACTTGGGAGGGAATCTGTAGATTAATTCTAGCTCTGCTACTACTTGCAGCCGAAAACTCCATCAAAAACATTTCAATTAATTCAGAGACAGTTATTTTCACCACTGTAACTTTTTGGTAGCAGGAATTGATTTTAGGGTTTTATATGTAATATTTTTATTAGGTAACTTTAATCCATCTGTGAGGGTTACTGTTCAGTTTTATGTTAAGTATAGGGAGTGCTAGTCAGTGTTGCTGCTATATCTGTGAGGGACAAAGTAAAGCAACTGAACTTGTCAGAACAAAAAATTGCTACACAGCAATTTGTTGTGCATTGATTGCTGTAAATTCTTGCAGTAGTGCTTTAATCATGTAGAGCTGCAGCTGGCCAAGGACCATGTAACATGTTGATAAAAAATTGGAGCTTGGGACCCATATAAGCAAAAAGTCAAAGCTGATTTTGATCTGCTGAACAGTGAGTATAAGTACATGTTCTCCAGACAGCAAATACTTGCTGACTGGGAATAGCATGTGATAATTGCTTATGGGGTATTCCAAGGGATTAAGCCAAGTTCAACTCTTGAACTCCTGAACTGAGTTCATCAGCACTACCCTGCCCTTAATGTAACAATGTAGGCTGGTACAGTGAAATGTGTTATGCTGATCTTATTTGGGTGTAGGCACGTGTTACACCCAGTCTTAGCACTGCCAAGAAATGTTTGTCCAAAGACCTATACTGTGGACAGGATGGAAGTGCAGTGACAAGCAACACAGAACCCAATATTGAATGGAGTTTATCACTTATGCTCAGGTCAGCATTAGATATAGCAGTTTGGCATACAGTTAGCTTGCTCTGCTAAAATCTGATGTAGGATTGGCAGTTTAAAGCTAATAGTTCTAAGTGGCTTGGGACTTGTCAGGAAGCTGACTGGCATGATGCTATCAGGCCTTCTTGGGCACCCTGCTTCTGGCAGTTGGTTTAATTAGGTTAGTTTTATTTAGCAGTCTGTGCCTCTACTCTCATAACCTCCATAGTATTAAAGTAATTAATGTATCTGATTAAGACTCGGACGTTCCATGTTCTATTAAAAGTTCTGCCTTCCTATTTCTAGTTGCCGGATGGATCAGAGATCCCTCTACCTCCAATTGTTCTGGGAACACTGGGCACAGATCCATGCAAAAAGACAGTATGTGTATATGGTCACCTGGATGTTCAGCCAGCAGCACTAGAGGATGGCTGGGATAGCGAGCCCTTCACACTGGTAGAAAGAGATGGTAAGGGCAGTGGACTTCACAAACTGGTGAATGCTTCTGTAACAAGTGTGGTATTCCTCAGTTGTTCCTAAGCTGTGCTGTTGATTGAAAGGGGGAAGGAGAGTAAGGACTGGTATGGGTGTTTATTTAATACTGTTGAGGTAAAAATGTGCAGGTGGGGAAATGGTATAAAAGTAAAGCTGCAAAATCTCAGCTGCTTTTGGGATTGTTTCCTTTTCTGATAGTCTAGGCTGTAATTTGCATGTTTTCTTCCTTGTAGCTGCAGCACAATCTTTACTGCTACCTTCCATGGTGCCAGCTTTTTGCCAGAGAGCTTTTTAGAACTAATTTCTTGTTCACAGCTTGAAGCCTGTAAGGTCATGTCAGACTGCAGGAATTTTGAACCGTTACTGAGAAAAAACACACAACACAGCTTCTTTATGCCTGGAGACAGGAGTGGCACAGCAGCCTCCCTGGGTTGCCTTGTGTTTAACTGCTCTATGTGTACTACAGAAGCTTTTGCAGAGGTAGTGCCCCAAAATTTGTCCCTCTGCTGTTAATGGGGATGAAGAAATGGTTCAGTATCTCCTGTTGAAACAACACTGCCAGCAGTTAAGAAGACTAAAACTTCCTTTTCTAGTAAAAGCTGGTGCTACCATCAGCTTTGGCTTTACTTTCTCAGTGTTAAAGGTCATATCAATAGAAGGACATTAACCACTTGTGCTGCATAAGCATTGATTGCCAAAAGGAGGAGTATCTGTCCTAGCTAGTACTTCTGCTTGGGCACCTAGTCATGGGCAACAGAGTCCAAGTTACTAAACTGTGTTATCTCATCTGCTAGCAAGACCTAGACTTGCCTCAGGCTGTGGCTTGTCTCTGTGCAGCCTGGCTACGCAGGAGACATTCACCAATGGCTCTTTACCTTTGAAGCTGTCTGGCCTGTTCTGTCACTGGTTAAGTGTCTTGCTGGGGGGTTGTAGCCACAGCTGAGTTGCACTGATAGCTGCCTCTGCTGTGATCCCATATGCTAGATTTTCTGGGCCTGTGCCCGTGAAACTTGTCTTTGACTTAATTCCTTTCTAAGGAGATCCACTTCTATCTGGAGAATAATCTAATTTGTCACTGGCTACTGAACTATTACTCTTCAGACAAAGTTATTGAACTGAAGATAATACTTGGCAGATTTCTGTTAGAAGCAGAAAATTTGCTTATATTCTTAGGTGTTTGTAGTAAATGGTATTATTATGAAGGATAAGGCAGCTGTATCTTTTCCTGGCTTATAATAAACTCCTATTGAGGGAGCAGCTGGGGGAAGAGGTGGGGTAGCTCTGTAAGTGGGAGAGCTATTGCAGTCCTATGCCTATCCCACTTGAAAGGGTATGTGAAGCAGAATGTAAAACTGCTGCTTATGAAGAATCAAATGAAAGTTTTTATATAAGTAGGGTTAAAAAAGTTTTCCAAAAATAGCCTTTTCCTCTAGGCAGGAGATGAAACTTCATACTATTTTTTTTTCCTTACTGGTTAATTTGTGTCTTGTTTCTACAGGAAAGCTGTATGGGAGAGGATCAACAGATGACAAAGGTCCAGTGCTTGCCTGGCTGAATGCCTTGGAGGCTTATCAGCAAACTAACCAAGTATGTGCCCAAAACATAATCTGCTTGTTTACACACAGCTGAGTCTAGCAATAAATGTTATCCAAGCCACGAACCTTTGAGGGAAACCTGCTAATTCAGCTGATGGGAGGAATGGTGCAATCATCCTGTAAATTCCCTGATTTACTAGTAGGGTTAAGTTGACTTGCTGACAAGTTAGTCTTATAGATGCTTAGGTTGCATTTTTAACAGTTTTCCTTTAATGAAATATGTAGAAAGGAAAATACATATGCAAGCATGTGGAGCAGGAGGAATAATCAAATGTGATCGCTATCATGTAAGGATGTCAAATTGCTTTGGCCTGCATCGAAGCTTAATATCTCACTGCCACTGAGCTCTAAGAGGTGGTTAACTTAGTAACACTGAAATTGAGAGCTTTTCTTATTTCTGTTTAAGAAAATTTGCAATCAAAAATAGCTCAGGGTGTTGGCTTTATCTTGCAAGACAAGTTTCTATTCCTTTTGAGAGGAATAAACAGTTCTCAGTTGCTGTCTAGGTTTATAGGATATGCTAGACTGGATAGATAGGGTAGCTCTGTTGCTACTGTGGCATGCAATTCCTGTGGTCTATATTAGTTTTCCTAGCTTGGTGGCTTGCCTTTGGCAACAGATTTCTGCTGTGTTCCCATGCTTAAGGAGTTTGGGGACAAGTTTTTATGGCTTTTTTGAAGAGTTTATATTCCATCAAATGACAGGTGGTGTAAGTGCCCTCAACATAAGCGCAGTCCAAACTTTAAACCAGTTTGTGTATAATTAACAAATTCCACTGTCATGGAACTATTTTAGCCAGGTCCACTTTTCTGCTTTGAATGCAACAGATGAAAATTACTGATTACTGAAGGAGTCAAGTATTTTCACATACTTAATCTGTTTCTGGTTTTAATTTCAAAGGAGTTTCCAGTAAATATTAGGTTTTGCCTAGAGGGTATGGAAGAATCAGGATCTGAAGGCCTTGATGAACTGATATTTGCTCAGCGAGATGTTTTCTTTAAAGATGTGGATTACGTTTGCATTTCTGACAACTACTGGCTAGGCAAGAAGAAGCCTTGTATCACTTATGGTTTGAGAGGTATCTGCTACTACTTCATAGAGGTAAGTGCTGAAATACACTGCAAATCCAGTATTATTAAACTGATTTTTCCACTGGAGAAGATTGGTGGTGCAAGTGTTTTCATGCCAGTAGCCTTTATTCAGAAAAAGAAGAAACAGGCTCCTTAGGTGGAATGGTTTTCCTAATTGTCTAAACATCCTTCTCTTGCAATCCTGTCTGATACTTGGGTGGATACTTCACTTTCAGATGAGTGAAGCAAGGTAAGCCAGCACTTTCACTGAAGGATTGTCTAGTAGCATGGATATCTTCATCCACATACACCGTTTTTATAGATGGGGTTCACAGTTGTGCTTTTCTGGTTAGCTGGAATGTCTCCAGTTAACCAGAGCTGTTGCTAGATGATTGAGAGTGGTTTGACAAGTTCAGTTCCCTCAGTACTTTGGGGTGGGCTGGATCCCATCTGGGCCCATGGACTTGTGGGTGGCTAATTGACATAGCAGGTCATCTCCTCATCACAGACTTCCAGCTCAGGGAGCTGGGCATCCTGAGGACAACTGATCTTGATATTGAAGACTGAGGCAAAGAAGACATGAAATATCTCTGCCTTTTTCTCATCTCCTGACACTACACTACTCTTTGCTTTCAACAAGTGATGGGGATGCTCCTTGACCCTTGGCCAGATCACATTCTAGCTGGGCTTTGGCTGTTCTAGTCTCCTCCCTACATGGCAATATCTTTGTGTTAAAGTTGACCTGAATCTTCATTCACTTCAATCAGGTAGAATGCTGTGACAAGGACCTTCACTCTGGAGTTTATGGTGGTTCGGTACATGAGGCCATGACAGATCTCATTGCTCTAATGGGTAAGAAAACACAGGTTTCACCAAATGCATTTAAAATGGGAGCAAGAACCATCCAAGCATGATTGAGTTTGCAGTGAGGGAGTCACTGAGGACTGTTAGCAGTAGCAAAGCAGTGACCAGTGAAACAGTGCTTGCCAGGTATGTAGAGCTAATGCCTTAGGTACAGAAACAAAGAATATGGTGAAGGTCTTGCCAAGAAGTTGTCTATTTACTCTTAGGTTTCCCTGAAACCTTACTGCAAATTTTCATGTTAACTAAGTCATCTGTCTTCTCAAATTCTGCTGTGGGTGTGATAGTGAGCTCTTTGGGAATCCCACCTTCGGACAGCTAGCAAAATGTAGCAGTAGAATTAAGTAAAGTAGCAAGCATGTGCACATACTGGATACCAGCGAATTCTTTTAAGTCTTTCATGCTCAGTGATGCATGCTCTGGGAAATAGAAGCCTGAATTTCATTGCATTTACAGAATTTTCAGAAGGCCAAGACTTCTGTTTCCCAAGAAAAGTGTTCCAGCAATGACATCTTGTATCTTCTGGTTGAATACTGATATCAGGTGCTTCTTGTTTACAGGGTCTCTTGTAGACAAGAAAGGGAAAATCCTCATCCCGGGTGTTAATGAAGCAGTGGCACCTGTTACTGATGAGGAGCTGGCATTATATGAGAAGATTGATTTTGACCTGACAGAATATGCAAAAGATGTAGGAGCAACAAGACTTCTGCATGATGCAAAGGTGTGTTTTGCTCCTCCTCTACCCTGTCTAGATCAAGCTGTCTGTATTGGCAGGAGACAGAAACAAGCTTCTGTGGATGTGTGTGTGTAGTTAAGTAATTTATTAGGCAGAGGATTAATCTGATTTCCTCAAAATGGTGAGAATGCCTTGGAGATCATTTTGCTTACTGTATTATTGACTCCATATTTAACACTTTGCAGAGGAACTGCCAGTGTTAGGTGCTGGAAAATTTATTCTAGGTTATCCCACGTTTAACTCCAGCAGTCTTGACAATTCTAAATTTGTTCCTTACTCTGTATAAATAGTATTTGAAGCTTATACGGAACCTTAGTGCTGTTGTCTTAATGGTACATAAGACTGTTGGCAGCTTTCCAGAGGCTAGATGACAATCTATCTGCGAAAAAATCTGATTTTCTACATCTGTAGGAAGTTCAGTGTGTTATCAGAAATAAAGTAGTTTCTCAAAGATGATTGCTCCTTAGGTGAGAAAAGAGGTTGAAACCTAGCTGTGCTGAATTCATGGCTGACATGCTGAACATGTTCCTAGACCTGGCAAACAAGGACTGTTTAGTAATCTTGAGCTAGGCAGCCCAAATCTTTGAACAATCTCAAGCTCAATAAACTTCTGTCTAAAGTTAAATCTTTGTCCTGGGAGCTCTCCAAATGAATGCTTTTAGCAGCATTGGATCTTACAAGGTACTGGTATTACATATTAATTTTAAAACGCTAGATGTAAATACATGTCCTGTCATAAAAAGCAGACATAGGTGTTGTAAAAGGCAAGTTTATGTGTGCATGTCTGTCTTCCATCCTAGTACTGTCAGGAGACTTCAAACTTAAATATGTATAAGTAACAATTTATGTCCTCAACCTTGTCTTTACATGCTCAGGTTTATATCAACTGGGAGCACACAGGCTTCCTTGCTTAGCCTTGTCCTTTAAAGTAATGGATGAATTATAGCTTGGATATAAAGAGGAGCTGGCAAGATGTTCTTTGTGATACTGAACTGAAGCTGTTCAGTTTTGTTCAGGCTCAACTGAAATTCCAGCTAAGCAACTTTGAAGCTGCGTACATGCAAGAAGGGCTTTAGGGCTAGGGAGAGAAGGCTGTAACTTTCCAATGAGAAGCAAATGTGCTTGAGAGATTTGAACTGTGGCAGCTACATTTGCTTTGAGAAGCAGGTTGTACCTGGAAAAAAACTTTTAACAAAAAGGACACAAAATGCCTGAGTCTTCTGCATTTCTGCAGTGAAGTTCAGTCTGGAGACACTGTACCTGTGTCTGCTCAGGGCAACTCAACAACTGCAATGAATTCAGGATCCAATGTATTGAACAGCTGTCTCCAGGCTAACAGAAGAAATGCAAGAAGTGTACCTGGAAGGCAGTGGTGGTCAGTTTAGTCAACCTGAAGTTCAGGCTTTTTAATACAGCTGATTATATAAGGAAAAACACAGTGTAAGCCTCAGTCTGAGCAGCAGTGAGGCTTTTAGAAAACGTGAACTTAAGCAGTGTCTTAGTGATGCTGGCACCTGCCTGTCCTGAGGCAGTGGGAGTTAAAGCTTTTAGTGTTCCCTACAAACTGTGCTTGAGCACCTTATAAATGGTGCTTGTGTCTTTATCAGAAGCAGATTGGTTATGTCCCATAAGTTCTGTGGAGCTAGAAGAGAGCTCAACTAGAACTGCTGAGTCTCTTAAGGTGCTGAGAATCCAGCTGTATAATAGAAATATGTCCTTAATGGGAGTAACAGCTTCTGAGTGGTCTTCAATGAGCTGCTTTTCTGCATGGGAAGAAGCACTTTCTTGAGAATTCTTTATTAGGTTGAAGAAATCATTAGTTTAGGGAACTGTCAAAGTTCATGTAACCTTGCATCTTTCTCTTTGCTTCTGCAGAGAGAGATCCTCATGCACAGGTGGAGATACCCTTCCTTGTCTCTCCATGGAATTGAAGGAGCCTTCTCAGCCTCTGGTGCCAAGACTGTGATTCCTAGGAAAGTGATTGGCAAGTTCTCAATCAGGCTTGTGCCAAACATGACTCCTGAAGAAGTGACGAAGAATGTATGTTGAGATGGGTTGCTGCTATTGAAACAAGCATCTCTAAACTTGTGTTCACCTTACCTTGGGGAAGAGTTTTCTGTTTTCTAAAGCAGTTCTGTTCATTTGCTTTCCTACTATCTTCCCTGTGCTGCACCTCAACAAGAGATAACTGAGGGAATCCTGTAGACTTTAATTGTCTGATTCCCCAGTTTCTTGGAACTCAAGGGCTTAGGAATAAACGCTTGCCTAATTGTAAGGCACTTGGACTGCCTGAAATGCATATTCAAAAGTAGCGGTGTTTGACATATAGCTAATTGTTCTACAGTGTTCTGTTAATTTGCCTAAAGAAGATATTTTGACTTCAGAGCAGAGAATCATTGGAGTACTACAAAATAAGAGCAATGGGAAAAGTATTGGTGCATAGTTGTAGTGACCTGCAAGTCCCTAAAATGCTTTTAGAATATGAATTTTGCCAGTGCTCATAAAAATGCTAACAGTAGATAAGATAATTCAATTTTTCTTACAGGTTGAAGACTACTTGAACAAAAAGTTTGAGGAGCTGCAGAGTCCCAACAAATTCAAAGTCTACTTAGGCCATGGTGGAAAACCCTGGGTGTCAGACTTCAACCACCCCCACTACATGGCTGGTAGGAGGGCCATGAAGACAGGTCAGTGAGTTTTCACTTGGCATTGGTAGGATTAAGAATATCTTGTTCCAGCACCTCAAGAAAGACTGATGAGGTCATGCTTGCTGAATATTTAGTGTTCTGCAGTCATATCTAATAACTTTGGCTCACTAAGTGAGGAAGCATGTCATTTGCGAACTTTAAGCTGAAATCTGAGGTACAGGAAGGAAAGATACTGGATATCAAATTAATTTCTACTGTTCTGGGACAAGTTTGTTGGTGTGGTGTTGCTTTTGCATGAGACTGTTGGTTCAAATCACCTGCGAAGCTGAATTCAGTGAAGTTTGGTCATCACAGCACCCCTCTTAATCAGTTTTGCTAGATTGTATTGGGCAGCTAGAGCAATTCTAACTTGTGTTGGAGTACAGACAGGCCTTCAGATGAAGTGTTGGTGTGTGACAGTGACAATACTCCAGTGCTACATCTCTGAGGAGAAGCTCCGCAGTTTTGTGGCCTTTGCAGTCTGGCTGATTTGGCCAGCAGCTGGTACATGATGGCTTAAGTGAGGGTTTATGGAAAAAAAAACAGACCTCAAACTGACTAGAATATCACTTTTCTAGTTTTTGGAGTTGAACCAGACCTGACAAGGGAGGGAGGAAGCATTCCTGTTACCCTTACTTTTCAAGAAGCCACCGGAAAGAATGTCATGCTGCTTCCTGTTGGAGCTGCAGATGATGGTGCTCATTCTCAAAATGAAAAACTAAATAGGTAAGAGAATACTTATTCCTGTGCTGGTGTCTTGGCATGTATTACGAAAAACACCAAGAACTGAGCTCTGGATGGCAGTGTGCCATCTTCCCCAACAGAGAATGACTGGTTGAGTAACTAGTTTATAACTGAATCTTGATTTCTAGATTGATACAGTTGAAACCAGAAGCCGGTTTAATTCTTTGGTCTCTAAGCTTGGCTACCCTCTCCCCCAAGTGTGCAGTTTCTGTCTTGCCAGGGAAGATGTAGGAGTTTGGAGAGTAGTGCCTGTTACTTGCAGCAGCAATTCCTGTTGAGTTTTGCATGTATGTAGGACTGATGTGTGGGTTTTGCAAAAAGGACACCTGCTAGAAATGCAGCTCAGTGAAGACACTACTAAAGGAAATTGCCTTCTTTGCAGGTACAACTACATCCAGGGGGTGAAGATGCTTGGTGCTTACCTCTATGAAGTTTCCCAGCTGAAGGACTAAGTTATACACCTACCTTCTGTTTTATGGATCTGAATTTTCTTGCAAAATGTCATCAATTACCAAATTTTACACAGCTCCCTTCTGCCAACACTCCACTGCTTTGGTGGTGGAGAGGGAAGCAGACAGTTCCACTTGACGAAGAACATGACTCACCAAAAATATTCTCTAAATGCTTACTTTAAATGAACAGAATATTCCTTAAGTGGTCAGCAGTCCTGAACTGCAACTTTGTCCTCTCTGTATCACTTCAGTTTGCTGTATTCATCTACTTTTCCTGTAAATCAAGAGGAATGGTTTACTCTCAACAGTTTGAGCAGCCACAGTGGTGGCAGAACTTCCAGCCTATTTAAGGTTCTTATTCCTGGATGTGTCCTGGAAACAAGGAGCCAAGATTATGGGGTGACACTGGAATGTGCTCAAGCTGTAGTGAGACATCTGTCTTTGCTGACTGAGTGATTTGGAAGAGGAGTTTGTCTCTTAAAGTTTTTGCCTGCCTACAGGTTTCAATCTACAGGGAGTCAGGTTGTAACAAATTTGACTGTGGTGGTGACTGCTGGCTATTTTTGTGAAGCTGCCTTTGGACTACCAAAACAGAATAATAAATAATCATGCTGTAGTTTGGCTCTTGGTCTCTAAGGATTAAATAATGGTTTGGGAGGGAAAGCAACTTTGGGAATTTGGGAGGGGCACTTCTGTGGCTATAAAGGCAGGTGAGCAACATGCTGATGTAGACTATATGTTATGGGAATCCAAAGTTTTATTCTTGGGCTCTGGCTCTGTAAGACCTTGTTGACTTGAAGCGGATGTTGCAAACTCCAGCTCTCCTGAGAGAAAAGGAGCTCAAAACGTTTCATTTTGTCTCTGTAAACCAGGTCATCGCACTGCAGCATAACTTAAAATACTGCAAGGGAGTGAATGGAATTTGTAGGCATAAACAGGGAGATAAGAGATCACTTGTTGCAGCTATTATTGACTTCTAACTTCAAGCTGTCTACTGGATACATTTAGCTTCAATACTTTTGTTATTGCGTCAAAAAGCTCCAGAAGAAACAAACCTCATAAATGATTGCTCTCTGAAGTGGATTGGGCTCCCTGCTTCTGAATTACCTGACCAGCATTGGCAGCCTGAAGTAGGTATGTATTTCAAGTGATGGTGCTTTGTTCTGAGAGCATGTTTACAATCCTGTGTCCTGACACAGGTCAGCAGCATAAGATGATTCCTCCTTTGAAGGGTAGAAGGTAGGAATATCTTCTCTACCTGGTTTTCACAGTTGTTTGATCTGGAAACTTAACAGTGGAGAGCTGTTGGGCTAGGGAATCTTCTGGTCTTACTGAAGCTTGTTTTGGTTTTTTTTTTGGTTTGTCATTGTAGTTGATGGCTGGAGATAATCTGGTACCATTAACCCTTGCACTTGCAGCTGGTATACAGTCAGATCATCCTGCATCAGTTCTTGTGAGCACTGAACATAAACACTGGGGAGTGAGTGTTTATGAAGTTTGTTGTGAACTTTGTTCAGAATCCAGGTGTAGCTGTCCTATTGCATTTGTAACAAATTTCTTGAGGATTAGTTAATGGGCTCAAGTTCTGCACTGCAGAAACTGTATCAGATCTGTTATTTGCTGACTAAGTACAGCATGGCAGAGCTGTGAAGGGGGCCCAAACAGAAAAGGGTGTCAAGGGGTTTGTAGAGAAGGCTGAGAAGCAGATACTGTTGAATATACAGCAGAAATATTTTGGTGTGGGGAGAGTGCCTGAACACTGTGAAAAAGGCATTAAAATGGGACTTTTGGCCCTAGCAACCTGCAGGGGTATATTGAAACCCACAGGAGTAGGTTGCTAAAGTAGTCAGTACTTAATGGGATTTAATGGGACTTCAGATTTGTTTAGATGAATAACTTTAAATTCAGAAACCAGCAGTCTCTATTAGCTTGCTGCAATGGGGCTTGCTTTAGCTGTAACCTCTCTTGTCCCTGCAGAAGGTGACTACAAAAGCAGTAGTATGTGGCCTCAGTGAACAAGGCAGGCAGAAGAGGGACTAGTGGTGCCAGCTTATTTCCATGGCCTATGTGCTTCAGACCCTGAAGACTGCTAGTTGCAGAGAGGTGGCTTGCTGCACCCATGAATGCTTGTGCATGGTGCTAAGAAAAAGTTGTTTGAGTAATAGCACTGTTGTACAACACAGAGGTGCCTGACATGACAAATTGTGAGCTGATGGTGAAAACCAAAAAGCATCAGTGAAGCCCAGGGCCTGACACTCCTGTCTGCTGGGTGTGCAAAAGCCACATGGCACTTCCCATACAGAGCTTCACAGCTTTGCTTTACCTGTTGAGTTTTAAATTGGGACATCTCTTGATTGTAGGCATATGGCTGTCAGCAAGTCTAGCTTTCTTGTACTTCCAGTTCTCCCACTCCAAGAAGGGAAAGATATCTTCAACATGGATTTTACAACTACTTATTCTCAGGATGCATCTACTGCAAAACTGAGACTGGACTTGTGCCCTCATTGCTCACTAGATTTCTCATGTCTTAGCAAAATCCATGACAATGCATCTTAATATGGAATATACACTTAAAGGAGGAGCTGGAATTATTGCAAGCTATTATCCCTAAATAAGCCCTAAGTGCCATTTAAAATGTGATATTGTCTTTGTTTTAATGTTCTGGGAAACACAAGCACACATTAAAACACAGCCCTGATTCTCATCTATGAGGCAATCCATTTTAGGCTCATCCAGCACAATGTTTCCTAATTTAAAACTGTTTTTAACTCATAAAACAGTTTGGTTTAGCATAATGAGTTTGGATATACCAACTAAATCAAAACTTGAAGTTCTTCAGCTCTATGATCTTGACCTTGAAGCAGTGTGAAGAGTGGAGATAACATAGAGCAAATCCAGATAAAGCATTCCAGTTTGTTCATCCTGTTAATCTACCAGCTCAAAAACATTACCATTTTTTCAATGTTATCTGAACTCATTAAATTAAAATATAATAGATTCATGTGTTAAATATGCATTTATGTTATGAGGCATCAATCTGAATAAATTGCCTTCCTGATAATTAATTAAGTTATACAGGGGATTTTAATCACTCTTCAGAGAATCTTCTTAGGCTACCCAGGAAAGTTTAGTGGGTAATTTTATTTCTAGTCTCTTGCTATCTTGATCATATAATTTTACATCATGAGGTTAGGTTATAAAAAGCCCTGAATGCTGAGACATGTTTTTCTAGTACTTTTAAATATTCATTTTTCTATTAATTTTGCATACCCTTAGTGATTCTGAGATTTCTTGAAGAAGTCTTAACATGCATGCTAATGAAATAGGCCTGGGGATGCTCAAGCAACAGTATGCAGTCTTTTCTCTGTGCAGGCTTTTTGTTCTCAGTCATGGATGCACATGGGTCTCTTATGTTTCTGACCTTTAGATTGAAAATTGCAATAACAAGCACAGTTGAGCAGCTTTGTAACTGTTATTGTGCTGTGCTTGCCTTTGGAAAGGCAGCTGTCCTGTGTCATTCCACTGGGATAACCACCATGGAGTCACTCTTCAGACTCTCTGCATGCACTGGGGTTGTGTGGAAGGTTCTGGTCAGGGCAGGGCTACAGGAGTGGCTGCTGTGAGGACCTGCCAGAGGCTTCCATGTCATACAGAGCCAATGTAGGATGGCTCCAAGATAGACCCTCCATTGGCCAAGGCTGAGCCCACCAGTGACCATAAGCAGTGCCTTTGGAACAACATCATTAAGGGAAAAGTTACTGCAAAGGAGTAGTTGCAGCTGGAGAGGAGTGGGGATATGTGAGAGAAACAGCCCTGCAGACACCAAGGTCAGTGATGGAGGGGGAGGAGGGCTCCAGGTGCCGGAGGTGAGATTTTCCTGCAGACCTTGGTGAGACAGGCTGTGCTCCTGCTGCCCACGGAGAACCAACATGTGATGAACTGACTGTCCCCCTGCACCTCTGGGGTAAAGGAGGTAGAGAATTGGGAATCAAGTTAAGCCTGGGAAGGAAGGAAGAATGAGAGGAAGAGGTTTCATAAATTTATTTCTAATTATCATACTCTGATTTGATTGGTCATAAATTAATTTCTCTAAGTTGAGTCTGTTTGGCCCATGATGGTACCTGATGAGTGATCTCTCCCTGCCATTATCTCAGCCCATGAGAGATTGGGCTTTCATCTTTCATTGTATTTTCTCTCCCCTAACCAGGTGATGAATGGAGTAATAGAGCAGTGTTGGTGGCCACTCGGAGTCCAGCTAGAATCAATCCCTTATGCTGTTGCAACACTGAATAAATTTGACCCACTGCACAAAATGCCAAAATATTTGAATGTGAAACATGTTCAATTATTAGCTTTTCAGAAAATCTTATAGAGACGCCTCTGTGTTGACTGTTGCTTGTGAACCCGTGTGCCCCACGGTTGTCAGTCACAGTCCACTGGTCTGCAAGAGCCTTATCAAAGTTGAAGTGTTTTTCTTAAGCAATGTGTATGAACAGTATTTAAGGTAGGGTCCTTTGAAGGCTGCTGCTACTGTGAATACAGTAAAAACATGCATAAAAATGCTGAATGTATTCATGTATAAGTGAATCGTTGGAGGACTGTTTCCTTACTATTTTGGACAGAGAAAATGAATGGAATTGCAAATATGAGCTGTTAATCTATGCAAAACTGTAGCCAATTCCTGGATTCCAGGATGGATGTGAAGATATGTGATGAAATTAAATAGGGTGTTTCTGAAGTACTTTAATAGTGGATTTAATGTTGGTGGAGTGAACAGTGGAATCAGTGTCAGATTTGAGAATCAGTGCTGTGTTGCCTTGGATGGTTTTAAATGCTTGTGGGTAGAGTTTTTGAGGTTCTGCTGCTTAATTTCAAGAACACCTATTGAACTCTTCCTTAGAGTTGTAGAAAAGCAACAATATAACTAAAGTAGTACAGAGCAAGTACAAGGGCTGCAAAAGACTTTTAAAAACTAGAATGCTATAAAATATCTATTTACTTGTTTATAGATGTCTTTGATAAAGTGTTGGTTTACACTATCTTGCTGTATTAGTAATGGGTTGACAACTTTTTCCCTTCCATTATCAACTGTTTAGAAGTGCATAATTGGAAACCTTTTAAACATGAAAATTGTTTCTTTTGATGGATTTTTAATAGTACATGCAGAATACAGAATACCTGCCCTTTGCTGCCTCTCATAGTCTCTGCTGTTGCTGCTGTTTCTGCTCCCCACTCCTATTACTCCAAGTCATTCCCATGAGGGGAACTAATCCTGCAAGGGGAACCCATGAAGTTTCCAGTTTCCTAGGAATATTACCAGGCTTTCTCTGTAAAATGGGATAGTTACAGGTTGACTGGATTGAGTCTCTTCTGCTTTTTGTATAAAAACTGTAGTTCGAATTCTAACATGGGAGATGCTAGGAGGCAATGGCTTTCAATTTACTCTGTAGTTGCCTCTACAATAGTTGTCAGGTTTTGTAAGTTAGCATGCCATTAAAATAACACTAAGTAGAGTGAGAGAAGCTAACTTTTTGTTTCCAAATTCTTCTCCCTTAACCTCTTTACTATTTGAGTGAATAGCAGCCAGTAAAATTTTGGGCAGAAAAGCAGCTATATCTGCAAATCCCCTGGAACACAGTACTTCTTGATTTGTGGAAATGCCAAAAGTTAAAAGCATCAGAAAGAAGGAATTGGAAATGGTTCCAGGCATATCTCTTTAGGTTTTTTTATTGTGTTGAACACTTAGCTGCAGGACTAATTCAAAGCTACAAGAATATGAAAGAAATTCAAAATACAGTAGAGGCTGCATATCCACTTTTAGGAACTGGTTGTCAAACAGAATTAATAAAAAGAAAGCAAAATATTTATTTCTGCACAGTTTTGAATCTTGTTAATATTTCCAAAATATCCTATAATGTGTTGCAAATCATACCCTAAACTTTTGTGCAATGAGAGGCAATGCTGCATGTGATTATTTTAAGGCAGTTTTAATTCTGACCAGATGGGTTCAGGAATACAAATCAAGAAGGATGAAGACTGCATCAAGAGCTGAGGCACACAGGGCTACCAATTCTGTTGCCTGGCAACAGAATTTCAGTATATACATGTGAATTAAGGTACCTTGAATGTGGACAGGCTTGGGAGAGACACAGGTAGAGAGCAGGTCTCTGAAATGAACTAAAGGGCTTCATGAGAGAGGTAAAAGTGAATGTATAAATACATGATCCTGGAGAATAGAGAGCCAGAATTCATTAGCTTCTGGTCTTTAGTCCGCTAAGGTTCCTTTATGCTGATCTGGAAATATTTAATGGAATTTGGCTGGTTATGAATTTAAAGTTGGTAGAACTGCATATAATTTTGGAAGCTTTCCTTCAAGCTCTGAGACTCACTGAAATTTAAATACCTCTAGACCAGTTCAGAAATTTAAGTTCATATGAGTTTTGAGGAAGAGATTTGAGAAATGGCATAATAAAATTTTGTTTTTTACTGCAGCTAAGTTCATGCATTGACTGGCTTAAAATGGAAAGATATTGCAATGTAGCAAACACATCTGAGTGGGTTTTTTCCCCATGGAAAATGTGAGCACCAGATTAACTGAGTATTAAAATAATAGAAAACTATGCTGTATTACATTGCCCACTGTGTGAAAGAGTTCCTATTGCATATGACAGGTAATTGAGTCATCAACATAAAATATTAGTAATTAAGGTGATACATTTAATTTTCTCAGTGTGCTGTAGTTCCACATTTATCTATGTGCAAATATGACAGAGATTTACTGGGATGTAGCAGTCACCTTGAAGCTGTGCTCAGTAGCTGCTGATTAGCATTATCTGTTCCAAATGTAAAGTAAGTTCAGCTTCTCTGACCTCATTAGGGGGAGCTGAGAGTGTTTCAGTAATAAATGCTCATCTAGCTTCTTCCAGTAATTTGATTTATATGGAAGAAAGTTTTAGTGACACATTGCCTGCCACCAATAGGCCAGCAGACCTTACAGATGTAGAAGATAGATTCTGAATATATTTAGACTTAGCACTAAAAATTAAAAAGGGGGCTCAAATAAGAAAATGTGTTCTTTACTAGCACAGTCTGTAATACAGCTGTCTTTTCACCCACTTGTATTCATAGACATCAACACAGAAATAAGGTTAATGCATCCAGAAGTGATTGGTAATCTGTAAACTTAGATACATGCACCTGTTTGCTTTTGAATTTGAATTACTACAGTCTATGCCCATCAAAGATAATTATCATTCTGTCTCACTATTAGTCTTATTTTCCATTGCTGAATAGAAAGAATTTGGTTGAAAAAATGGCAAAGTAGTCTGGGAAACTGAGAGGCTGGTTCTTTAAGTTTGGGTCCAAGTCAAAAGTAGAGGAGGTGGTGAATTGCAATAGTGAAATATTCAGGAATGTGTTTGCTTTATAATAGAGCAAGATGGTAAATTTTAATTTCACTTACTTTGCATAAGATTATAATGCAGAAATACAGATTGCAATCAGTCTGTTCCAAATGTGTAATCTTATCTCTGTTGATAGAAATTAATATGTCATTCTGAGTCCTTTAATAAACCTGTCAAGTTAATCTGAAACGCAAAACTAGCAAACAGCAAAATGGTATAAAAGCCTCATGTGTAGTCTGTGATTAGGGAGAACTGGTTACTTCAGCAAAGACAGGTGTATTGGCAAATGATGCGCATGTTTATAAGCTTGGTCTGTCCCTCATTTTTCACAGATGTATCAATATTCAGAGTTTTCAAGATGGCAGAAGCAAAGAGTGACTTAGATCTTAATATTAGCAAAGGAACACCCCAAATACCAAAATGCCTGCTGCCCAACCCCCTTATTTCAATACTTGAAGTGTCACATGTCACATGGATTACTTCCGTTTATCTTCCAGTTTAAAGATCAAAAATTCTCTTTGTGTTTTTGCAGTGCTCTGAATTTGAGAGCTTGATCCTGCTAAATCTGTTAGTCAGTTTAGGGCCTAATTACTAGTCACAGGAATAAATGAAAACTTCAGTTAAGATGCCACCATGCTGAGATAATTCAAAAGCAATCAGTCACACTACTTCAGGCTTTTATTTTTTTTTCTTGAGCTGTGTCTCTTTGAAAACTATTTATGAGAGAAAAAAAAGCACACTTCTTTTTTTTCCCTTTACTTTCAGAGTTCACCTAAAGCCTCAACTGTATGAGATGCATTACCTTTCTAATATCTCCACAGAGCATTTTCCTCCCTTCCTCCCAGGTAATATAGAGCAAGTCTAGGTAGATAAAAGACATGTTTACTTGTGGCTGGGAAAGCTGCACACAGATGAAGGACCTGACATCTCTGACACCTTTGTATTCAGCTGAGATTGCTCACAAGGTACTAAATGGATGGTTTGGACTCTTTAAATCTATCATATTCTAAAGTTAGATTTTTCACTATGAGTTCTCCATGAAATTTCTGCTTTGGAAATGGACATGTGTGCTGCCTCTAGCAATATTTTCAGTAATAACTTTTCCTTTATCCTCGCAGTGAATGATCAGATAGGTAAAAGCAGACTTGCTGCAAGTGGAGAAACTGAGGCTGACATGAAAAACACATTTGTAGTTTTCTAAATGTGATAGAAACTGGGTCCATTTCATGATGTCATTATCTTCAGTCCCCTGTACTAAATTGGAAGTGTGGGGGGTTGTGTATGTTCCTCAGATAGCTTTTTGTTATAGGAATATCCCTGCCCAGCCAGTTTTCCCTGTGGGTGCTAACATGAAAACAAATTATCTTAAACCCTACAGCCTTAATGAGGAAAGGTGCTGTGGGGAAGTCAGGGGACATCAGAATATATTTTTTGGTTCCTATGTGCTTTTCTGTAATGTAAGATATTGACTTCTGGTGTAAGCAATAAAGAGAAAAAAGGCTACATATTTTCTAAATTTTTTTTGTCTTCTAATTAGGAGGCATAGCAAAAGAACACAGATATTGTGGGTTTTCCATATAGAGAACAAATGAAAAAAAATACTACTTCTAAATTGTAGGTGTTTCTTTATGGGCAGTTTCTATGCAATTGCATGTCATAGATTGATATTTACTGTTGAACTTAACTTAAAGCTATTTTCCAACCTAAATGAGAGTGTGATAAAAGAATACCCACCTCTACTACTGACTATATCTGTCCAGCACAGGGGAAACAGTCAAAGAATACAATGGAATCACACAAATAAATGAGAAACAAAAGCAAAGGGTGTGTCGGACTGATGGGGGTTGTGTTTAAGGGTCAGAGTTTGAAAACCTGTTGTTATTTAGGCTGCCCAATATCACCCTAGAACTAAGGAGGGCTTTGGATGATGATCAGTTTGGAATGAGCCTTTGGAATGCTTGGGGAGCTTGGAGCAGTGCCTGTAGCAATGCACTGGATATCGTTCTTTGCTGTCACCAGCTCTGCAAGCCAAGGCAGCAAGCTGAGTGCTGCCCTAAAGCTCAGCCCAGCAGAGTGTGCACAGCCCAGTGCCTTTTCTCTAAGGTAAGTGATGACACCCTTGTATCAGGAAAGCATTTGGAAACTCCCTACAAATAGTTGAAACTAAAGCCTGTGGTAGCATTGCTCATCTGGAGCACTAAAAGTCTCCTGACTCAAGCACGCATCCAGGCAATACATATCAAAGATGCCATTCCCTCCCCAGCCTTCACCTTTCCCATCTTGTAGGAAAAAGGTACATAGAGTGCTGCAAATGGGGAGAAGATGCTTTTCTTCCTGGTCAAGCCATGCTCTGCTTAAAGACTAGTGTCCAGGCATGAGAACAGGGGCATGTGGTGGAACTGCTCTTCTAACAGCTGATGGTGCACTTGACATTTCATAGCTAATTACTTAAATGCATTTTTAAACTTAGTCATGAGATTTCCTCTCGTTCTTTATTTTAGTTCAAAGTAAAACTTAATTCCCTCTGAAGTTCAGTGAGAGATGGGGTACCCACTTTATGCATCTTCATGAACTATCTCAAATATTTCAACCAAAATTTCATAATTTAAATAAGGATTTAGGCACTCAGAGTGTGGGATTAATGGCTTATATCTAAAGTAGTGATTTGTGGAACTGTCATCTTCTTAGAAGTTAGGAGCTATTAAAAAATATATACTTCTAAATGTTTGATTTTTCTATAGGACTAAAAAAATGAAAAGCTGTCATTGCCTCTTAAGCCATGTCAAAGCACATGCTGCAGTTTTGTTGAAAGGCCTTTGAATATATGAGAAACTTCTCTGCTTGAAAAGACTGTAACAAAGAGAACAAAAATACTTGTCTGTAGGGAAAGAGTGGAAGGGGTAGAGAACTACTTTCCAGAAACGTTGTAATTTAGTTTATGGCAACTCAAAGATCCTGCTCTGCTAGTTGTGCATCGACCTTGGTTGTTAGCAGGCTCAGTGCCTGTGTGCAGGTGTTTAATTAAGATGTCCAGAGATGAACCAGTTGTCTAAGCAAATGCTCCAGTCTTGTAATTATCTGTCTTTCTGTTTTGGTTGAGGTGCTGTTGCATTTTTCGCAAAAAGGCCTCTGGCTGGCACAAGGTACACAGTGTGTGAGCGGTGCAGAGCCCTGGTTCAATGGCATTTCCTCTGCTGAGGAAAGTGCTTTACCCCTGTTGTAGGCAGTGGCACTTGGATAGAAGGGATGTGCTATGAAATAGCTCACACTCCTCATTTAGGAGGTCACACTAACTCAAGCTTTGCAATGGTAACATCTGTTTGCAAGAGGCAACGTTATTGTGAGTGTGTGTATATATATATTCATATATGTATAAACAGTCGGTTCTTTTATTTTTCAGATATTTAAGCTTAAGAAAGCTTATATTTAAGCTATATATATTTTTTTTCTATTTAAGCTTGAAAGAGCTTGTGATTGTCAAGAGAAGAGCCTCAGCTTGCTTTGGCCTTCTCCCAAATACACTTCAATAACTGGGGGACTACAATGGAAAAATACACTAAGCCTTTCTTGAGAGGCTGTGGCTCCTGGGACACCCAGCTGAGATGCAGAAGTCAGCAAAGCATCAAACTGAGTTAACTTTATGGTGCTCCAGACATGTGCCTTGAAGGACACCGTGTGCAGCACCGCCTCAGTGACTCCTGCCCTGACTCTGCCAATTCCTGGACCTCACAGAAAGCTGGGAGGAGGCAGTAGGAAGAGCTGTGTTAGCAAAGTGCTGCATGGTTAGTGTCAGCTGTATGCTGAGAGCCCGAAAAGCCAGCCTGTGGTGTCTGTTTGGAAATGACTGAATTATCAGCTGGATAAAAGCCTCACCTGCAAGGAGGGCATTAATCATCCCGAAAGAATACTGATGCTATTTGGCTGAGAAAAGCTATCTGAAGGATGTCAAGATGGGAATGGCCTCTTGCCATCAATTCAGTGGGATTAATATCTGAAAATATTTTGCTTAATTATTAAGCTAAATGAATTTACAATGTTGCTTTTAGAAAAATAGGACAGTCTCCTATCTCAGCACTCAGAGCAGTGTATTGGAATTTGCACTGGACAAGAACTTGTTTGTTTTTCTTATCACTTAAAGCCTGCATTCTTGGAGCTCTGGGCACAGAGAGGTTGCTGCCTGAGCCACCAGGTGGTGAGATGGCTCTGTTATTGCTCTTCCTTCACACAGTACCTTAAATCTTTGTGGCCCTCCTCCTGGAAGCTGCTGAGCATCACTGCTCTGTACGGAGGACAGTCTGCAGCCACCTATCTTTGTGAAGCATCTCCTGCCTGGGCAAGGGGACCTTTCCTAAGTCGATCTCCTTCCTGACGTACTTAGGTGTGATTATCGACTTCCAGGTAACAACTACTAAGTCAGGGTCTTGGGAATCTTTTCCTTCTGCCAGCACAATGTCAATCCACAGTTGACAAGCTCTCACAGTAGACAATGTTGCTTAACCTGTGTTTTGGTGTCAGTTGTGATTATCTTGAAGGATGGCGGCTGGGAAATATTATTCTAACTGCAATATGAAGTGGGAAGGAGCAAAGAGGTCGAAGGATTGCTGCTGCTCCTGCTGCACAGGGAAGTAGAAATATCTGTAGGGCAGGGCAATTTGGGAATTTCTGTGAGAGGGCCTCTCCATTCCACACCAATACTTCTGGGATGCAATGATAAGTTGTATTAAGAGAGTATAATGAGAAATGATGCTAAGCTGCAATAATAACCAGGTACCACTGGTTATGACATGGCAATACCATTCCTGCTTTTCTGCAATAAACTTTCATGAAATGAAAAATAGCTGGCTTGAACTAGAGGTAGTTGCTTATAGAGTGACAGGTAGCATTGAAAAATGTATTTTCTTTGTCAATGGAATATTGCTCCTAACAGCATATTTCTTACATATTTGTTTACTCAAATTTAGGATTGTAATTACTTAGGATCCCTTTTAATTAAGGTAATAGTTAAAGAACGCTAATTCTGCTGAAGTGCCAATGAAGAAGGTACCATCACTTTGTAACCAAGTGAGCATGCTACACTTTGGCCTGAGGTAGTAAGAGAAACACCAAGTAGGAGATCATCTCTGCACTAGACTGTTTACATTTTCAAAGCACAAGAGAAGATCCAGTGATGCTTCCCTCCCCCCGCCCCTTATCCTATTGTTTTAGTTCTGCTCTTTTTTTCCCTTTAATCAGTCTATTTCTTCCTGTATAAACATTTACTGTATCCCAAAGAGGACACTCAACCAAACTATTTGAGCAGGTTCTTTCATTTGTTGTGGTTAATAAGCAACCATCAAAGAGTGTTTTTATTAAAGAGATAAACTTTTCTACATTTAAAAATCCTTCTAAAGAATGTTGGCAATGTTTATGATATCCCATAAATGGAATAAGGATCATAAAAATAGTATTTTGTGGACCTTAAACCTTGCTCCAAGTTATAGGTTATAAAATAAGGGGCAATTAGCAATGAAATACTAAGATATAAAGTAATAATAGCTTTTTTCCCCCATGATAGTATAATTTCTCAGTAGTATTATGTGATAAACTGACAAATAGTTGAATGGATCTACTAGATAGAGTAGGTCTATTTTTGATCTCACTTGTACTAATTCAGGAATACCTTGTTCTAATTCAGGAATAACTCACATGTGAAGCACTTAAAGCTAAGATAAATGAAGGCAGGGTTCATGTAAAAATATCATTATTTTAAATAAATTAAAACAAACATTTCATTCACCTCAAATTTTACATTTCATTTTCAAGTGAGTTTTTGGACATTAATCAAGTGAAGAACAAGTACTTTGAAGGAAAGGTCTCTGTAAGGCTCTGAGACAGGACCTGGACCACCCTTATTACTGAATTTTGCCATGTCAATAGTAATAGGTTATTTCAAAATGGGCGCAGAGGATTTTAAGGGTAGAAATTTGTATGCAGACAGAAGCACCTAAAACTTACTAAAAGTTCAGCTGTTCTCCCTTCTTTTATGGGAGCAAGAAGATGGTGAGGCAGTCCACATCTAAGTACAAATACTGCACATCCCACAATTCTTTCCTACGAGCCATTTTGCCATGAAAAGAACAAGAGCCAGCAGAGTTGTCTTTCCAGGAAGAATATTTTTATACCCATGTTTATCTGAATGCAAACCAATTAGCAGAAATTTTTCTTAGGTAAATAGTGAATTACTCCTCCTTGCTGGGCACAAAGGGCAATACTATTTCCTGGGAGAAGGGCTTTGCCTTAAGAGAAATGTATCCTTTTCTTTTCTACTTTTCAAGAAAAAGCAAAATCCACCTCTTTTCTCTCCATCTTCTAACATACTACTGTACAGCAGCAACACATAGTAGTGATGCTAAAGTGCTTTTTGGCACTGGGTTTCCTGTTGGGGCACTGAGCTTCCAGGAGGAAGATTGCTCATTATTTCATGTGTTATTGATTTGGCTATCTTGATTTGATTATTGTATGATAGAGAGGCAGAAATGAGCATCTAAACCCAAAATTAATCTTTGACTTAAAACTATCTCTTACTGATAAGTACTGCAATTAATGAAAATTGAGATAAAATGTCCCTGTTTTGCAGGTGAAAGAGGAGACCTTTCCAGTTCAGACTCTCATCATCAACCACAAAGGCAGCTGCAAAGAGCGGCTAGAGATATGGATGTTCTTTTAAAATATCATCTGTATTACAGCAAAGCAGAACTTATAAACAGGGTCTCACTTTTTTCACTAAAGGGTTGGCTTGAGCATGGGCAGGGCTGGTCATTGCTGTTCTCCAAAACACCATTCAGGCAACTGATATTGCAACACTTGAGGAGCTGACTGCTGGAAATAGCACTGGGTGTTGCTGTGTCACCTGCCAGCAAGTGCAGACCTTGCCTGTGCTTCCCACCAGATATTTTCATTGTTTCTACACAGTCCGTTGGTTTGGTTGATTCTTCAGTAGACTTCAAATGCAGTCAGGCACTGTGATTCAGTGATTTATTCCCCTGCAGGTGTCTGGGTGTCTGCAGCTCCTGGTTGTTACAATAGTGGCTGCAAGTGGTCAGGACTGGGCTTGGGAACTGCCACGTGAAGAGTTGTCATCCTCCTTGTCCTCCTCCTCCAAGGGTCTCACTCAACTGGGGAGGTGATTGTGGCTTGATTTTTCTGCTTCCACCAGTGGTATGCCACTTATCACCGAGTACTGTCAAAGGAAGTTAAAAAATAACCCTGTTATTTCAGTTATCTTCCTTGATGGTGTTTGCTTAGAGGGAATGTTCCTTATGGTGGAGCTACTATTGATTCAGTAAATTAGTTCCTACTGCCATAACAGTCTTTATCTCCTTTCATGTCAAATGTACTTTGTTATTTGCAAATCAGATGAGTCCTGACTGTTTTTCTCTGGGGTGCTTGTATCCCGATGTTCAGTTTTCATTGTCACCTCCTCCCTGAACCCAGCTGAAATGCTGCATAGCAGGGGATGAAGCACATGCTTCAGGAGAGACAAGGAGGCCTTTAAAGCATGCTCAGGAGGTAATTCTCAAATATTTGCAAGTTTAGTTTATATTTTATCAAAGAATCATCCTAGTGAAAGAATCAACTTGGATTTCTTGTTAACTCACCACAGAAGAACACTAAGTTTTCTTTTAACAGTGCTTAGTGACATGGGAGGAAGCAAGACAAAAAAATCTTCCTACTACTAAAGAACAAAGGAAGAGAAAGTGCAAAACTGACTGTCATGCATTATTTCTAAAAATAGTCATATTACATTTTTCTATAGAGCAGCAACTGCTCCTTAAAATGACTCGAATAAAATACACTTGACATTGAACACTGAAGTCTTTGTTTGATATCCCCCCCTGACTTTATCATTCTTTCAAATAATTTTTCCCCTCCTCATGATACTGATATTTCAGCCTTGCCTGAAATCTTTATACAGCTTTATTAAACTGATTCCCTTTTTGACATGAGCTGTTCCAGTTGCAATCCAAATGCTCCTGAGCAGCACTTTGTGTATTGCATTAACATGAATTTCCACCAGCTACTCCTCTCCCCCCCTCCTCCTACTACAGCAAAACACAGCTGTTACCTAATTTCTTGTCTGAATTATTATTGTGTGCACTCTGCTACTTGGTATCGCCTCACATTTATTTTTCAAACTTTGCCACTGTTCCTTACTTTTGTTTATGAAAGATTTTTTTTTTATATTCTATGATCTGCTTTGAACATATAATGGAATAATTCCAAATTCTCCTGGGATATTTTGCTTGGTTGGTTTTTTTCCTTCGCGACATTTTAGCTTCCTTGTTTCATTTTTTTAAACAGTTAAATGCTAATGAAACATGACAAAGACATAAGTCTCTTGTCTTCATCTTTCCAGGTCATTTGCACATAACTGAGACAAAAAGAGAAAGATACCAGCACTGCAGCATACATCCTCTGTAAAAGCAAGCATCCCTTTTGTGCTTCTGACATTAAAAGGTACGTAGTTACTCAAGTCACCATAAGGTGATGTATGTGTGTATATATATATATATATAAATATACTAATTTTTTTAGAGTGAAAATGCATAGAATTGAGCAATGTCAGAGATTTGAATAGATGGAGGGGAAATCATATGTGATGGAGACATTGATGTTTAAATCCACTGCATGAGCTTGGTGCCTTTAGCAGCCATGTTCTGACCTCTGCTATCATCTTCCTTGTTAAAGCATGATATGACCAGAAGATCTATTTTTTACAGAAGTGAACATGAGAAGGCTGTCTAGTTTTCTTTCTAGTAAGGTTAAATGAGGGTGCATTCAGTGGCCTCTGTTGTAAATGCTTTCAAAACAGAGGTTTAGAAATTACAAGATAGAAAAATGAATGAAATAGGTGTGAAAATGAGGTATCCAGCCAGCTTTGTGGTAAATAAAGACAGTGGCCCTGATGTCTCTCTAGATGAAGAGCTGATTGAAATCTTGGCATCTCCTGAGCATGGCAAAACTAGGTTTCATCCCACCTTCAGATGAATGCTCCCTGTACCATTCCTATTCTTATCACTTTCTTCTGGGGGTGCAGTGTCTTGCACTTTTCCAGAACCCCTTGCAAATGCACTTATCATGGTCCCATGCTTTCCTCAGCTCATGTGGGAACCAGCTCTCCTCTGAGAGACCTAGCTCCCAGGTGGAATACACTTTATCAGTCAAAAGGACCAGCCTCAAGGTAAACTTTACTTTCCTGGGGCACTCCTGGCTAAAGTGAGACTGAGCAACATCACACAAGCAGAGCCATTGCCTGATCCCCCAAAAAGTGTACAGGGACAAAAAGAGAAGCTAACAACATAAATGGCCTCTGAGCTCAGCTTTTACCTATTGCTGATAATCTCCAAGAACCTTGAGCCCCTTTTGAGCATGACTTGCAATGTCTTGGCTCAGATGCCCTCCTCTATCTACCCATGTACTGTTCCAGCAAGTGCCAGTGTCTTGTCTGTGCCAGTTCACCAGGGTCCTGTTACCACCACCCGAGTTTGGGACTCATGGTCTTCTCTCCTCTGCCCTGTGCAGCCTGCAAAGTCCTCTTGGCCATGCCTGTGGTCCACACTCCTACCTATTGCCCTCTGTGAAATGGGCTTCAGCTGACAAGTGTTTGCAGCCCCTTGCACAGTCCAAGGCTGGAAGAAATAGCCAGACTGGGGGTTTTAAGTTTAGGATGCTTGTTCTTAAGCGTTATCTGCAGAAGCTCAATCCAAAGATCACTGTAACCTAAATTATCAAAACCTCATTTTCTAGCATGTCTGTTGCTAAATCCCAGTAGCTGTTTTGTCTCATCTAAAGTGTCTAGATTTTTTCCATGCTTGCTTCAAAAATTCCGGTAATAATTACTTTTGCTTTAAGACAAATTGCTGCTGCTGTGACTGATGATGAAAGATTTGGAAGGGATTGTTGATTAGATCCACCTCTTGGAGGCAGAGTTTACTATTTTATGGAAAAAACAGTGTGAGAAGAAAATGGTACTTTGACCATCACTTAAAATTGGGGTTTAGTATTTTAAAAATATTTCTGTGTTTAAATAATTTGGCCAAATTTCATCTCTCCATTTTAAAAACCACCTCCAAATTTGGATTTTCTTGGCTTGGTTAACAAGTCTTCTCCAAAACAGTGCTTTGCAGCTTCACTTTCCTCCTGCAAAATCAGCATTTGGTCTCTTTCAATGCCAGTGTTTCCAGCATCAAGAGATGTCAGGAACTGGACACGGGGAATTATATCTACTGTCAGAAGCCTTCCCAAAGCCTCACTTCAGAAAGTGAAGTAAACCTTGTAACCTTGTTTCTGAGGGAAGGTTGGAAAATGGGGCCCATCCTTCATACAGCCAGGATCTCCAGCCAAAGTGAACAATGTTTCCCTAATCTTGTTCATCATGCTTGGGTTTTCAGTCTTCCTTCTCTGTCAGAAAAACATAATTGCAAATATTAACATTACCGTAGCCTATCACCTTAGCAATGCATCAGAGTTAAGGAGTTATGGATGGACCTGCAACTATGCCTTCTGTTACTATTATAGAATATCTTTAGAGAAGTGTTGGGTTTTGACCTTGGAGTCCATCCTATCACAGTCTGCTATCAGAAGCTCTTCTGAATTTAGCCCAACCAAGTATTTACCCATCCAAGGATTACTCTGCTAATACCAGCTCAAGACACTACAGCAACAACTTTAAGCAAGCATGAAAGGAAAACTGGAGGAATAAGAAAAACACACTTTAAAATCTTACCTTGTAAAAAAAAAAAAGGCAGAGAAGTTTGCAGTTACTAAAAGACTTCTGCACTTGTCAAGTGTTTCAGTATTGTGATTGTTCTTAATCACAAAAGCTATTTGTTTTCTAATACTCTCCAGTGTCAGGCTTGCTTTTTCTTATTCTTGCAAAATATGGACTGTGTGTCAGTGAATCCACTTTTCTGCTGCCTTCTGGCAGTCTGGAGGGAAAATCATGTCCTGGGGTGTACAGCATCACCAGCTGGGCAAGGGAGGGGATTATCCTACTCTGCTCTGGAGTAGCCTCACCTCGAGTGCTGTGTGCAGATTTGAGTGCCACAACATAAGAAAGACATTAAACCATTAGAGAGCCTCCAAAGTAGGATTATGAAGATGACGGGCCTTGAGGGGAAGCCATGGGAGGAGCACCTGAGGTCACTGTTCAGCTTGGAGGAGACTGAGGGGAGACTTCATTGCAGTTACAGCTTCCTTGTGAGGAGAAGAGAAGGGACAGGCACTGATCTCTGTGGTGACCAGGGACAGGGAAGGGAATGGCCTGAAGTTGTGTCAGGAGAGGTTTAGGTTGGATAACAGGAAAATGTTCTTCACCCACAGGGTGTTTAGGCACTGGAACGAGCTCCCCAGAGAAGTGGTCACAGCTTGAAGCCTGACAGAGTTCAAAGAGTGTTTGGACAATGCTCTCAGGCACATGGGATTCTTGTAGTTGTGCTGTGCAGGGCCAGGACTTGGACTCAATGATCTGTGTGGATTTCAGGATATTGGATTTCCTTCCATTTCAGGATATTCTGTGATTCTATAAATGAAGAATGCCTGTTGGTATCTGCAATTCTTGTCCCAGGGTTGTCTTTCCAGAGCATACAATTTGATGCTTGTGTACTGAAAAACTGATGCAACAAATGTTTCTTTTGAAAAGGTTGCCCCTAAGTTATTTATAAAGCTGAAATTAAAGATGTTCACTCTTTGGTTGTTTTTTTCAATTCATTTGTTCATCAACTTGGCTATGAATCAATTGAAGTTGTGTGGTAAAATGAGTACACTTTCTCCTGGCTTGAGGAGAGTAAGAGAGACTTAAATAAACTCAGCACTTTGTAAATGTCTCTGCTTTCTAGTACTGAAAAGACATGTATATTGTAGGATGTCTGTAATGTTGAATTTTGTCCTTAACTTTCAGATAGCATCCATTTCAGCCCTGTGCTGCTCTCTAAGGCAGTAATGTCCTCCTCATGCTCTTCAGCATTGGAGATGGAGATCTTCCAGTACATTGATGCACATCAAAGTGATTTCATCAAGGTACGAGCTATATTACAATGAGATAATGAACACAGAGCTGGTGCCACAGAGGCCTGGGCTCCTCTGGCAGGAGAACTGCCTGTCACAAAGGTAATGAGCAGGGTTCCAGGTCTGGCATCAGGAGTGCAGCATGCACTTCACACAGCAAGGCTGTAGGGGGATGGACTGCTGGGGACCCCTGGAGTGAAAGAGACTTGACTGGACTTCCACAGAAAAAATGGTGGTGAGCATCCTTTGAGTGTGTTCAGAGAGAAGCTCCACTAAGCCAAAATGCACCTCCACAGGGCATGTAAGCCAGATAGGATGCTCTGTCTTTGCTTCAGTACTATTTTTGTAAGTTTGCTCTTCACAGGGAGAGGAGTCTTGGTCCCCTGCTGGTTTGTGCTTTCATTTTTGTCAGCCCTCTGTGAAAGGACAGAAACATAAGTAGTCCAGTCAGTATCAGTTATGCTTTGAATCTATGAGCGATTCTGACTGAATCCTCATGAGGATCACCAAAGTAAGTTTTACATAATGTAATTTCTATAATGCAAACTAGTCAGCATCTAGTCTACCTCCTCTTCCGCTGGATTTTAGACCCAGATTGACAATGTCAATGCCTAATTTTAAGCACCCTCCCTGTTTAGAAAACCAGGAATCCCATCCCTGGGGAGACATCCAAGTGATTCTTTATCCTGAAACCATACAGCATCTGTGATAATGCTGTGATGGCACAGAAAGGAAATAATCTCCCAGTGTGAGATTTCTGATACAAGCGCTAAGGAGAACAACATTCTGGATCACCTAATTGAACACTTTTTCTTGTGCAGAATCTGAAGGAATGGGTGGCTGTGGAAAGTGATTCTGTTCAACCACATCTGAGGAAAGAAGTAATGCGAATGATGGCACTGGCAGCAGACAGACTTGCAGCACTGGGAGCCACTGTTAATTTAGTAAACTTGGGGTCACATCAGGTGCTTATCTGATCCTTGGACTTAATACATCATATCTACATATTGCATTCAGTGCTATGTATATTATGACATAATGTTATTTTTGAAAGCTAGATACAGATTTATCAATAGTCCTGTACATGTTACCTGCTGAAATCAGGTCTGAGAACTAAGCATACTGGGAACCACACAGACAATCCAAAAGCAAACTGTTGTTCTGTGCATAGGAGGGCATTTGATGCTTGTAACTGGAGGGAAGCAGTTTGCAAAAGTAAAAGGAATGAGTTTTTTTACTGGGGCTTGTTTTTAAATTTTTGTCTGTAAAGAAGTATGAGAATTAATGCGTCATTTGTCACTGAACTTTCTTTATGAGGGAGGTTGTTTTTACAAGGAAAGTGTTGTCAGACAGAAAGGGTTAGCTGCCTAGAGCATCATCTTTCGTTTTCAGAGTTTCTGACAAATGATCCAAGCTGTTTTCTTTCATTGGAATGTAACAAGGAAGAATTAATCTCTGAGAAACCTTAGTCTCTAATTTACTCTACCTTACTGTAGCCATGGGCTCTCTTCTGCCCTGGGCTGTTACATTTCTACTCTAATGGGAATTCAGAAGTTCAATAATAGTGATTCTCTTTTCTTTTCTCTGAGACTTGCGGTGGCGATTCTGATTCTTAGCACAGGGATCCTGAATGCTTTAATATTTCAGGTTGTGTCATTTGATAGTTGCAGAGAATGCAGTTGGGCCATGTGGAGCTCTGTTCTGCACAGAGCCACATTAGAGGATTAGCCTTAACCTGTTTATAAAACAGCCTGACAATAGCTGCTGCCTCCTGCCAGCAACACTTTTTTCAGTTTCCATATTTGAGCTTATGGGGCTCCACTCATCTGTCAGTGGTGAAATCAAACCCCAAATTAATTTGTGTCTTTTGACTATTTTGGTGTCACAATACACTTCATAGCACAAGGTTACCTTTGTCTTCTCCAATGCTGCAAAGTGAGAGCTTAGTGAGGAAAGCATTTATGACAATAAAATGTTAGAAGAGTTCTACAAAGTCCAGCAGGAAATAAACAGCTGGGGAGAAAGGTCTTAGTTTCTCTTGATAGGTTAGAACTGGATTCAGTCAGATCTGTGCACCTAATCAAATCAAAGTCAATTGAGTGTAGAAGTATTTTCAATACTGAGAATTCTGGATTTTTTTGTACATTTGTAAAGCTTTTAAGAGTTTGGTTTTCCTTAGTTGCCTTTTTCTTCACAGCTGCCTGATGGCCAAGTCCTCCCACTGCCTTCTGTGATTCTTGGGGAGCTGGGGAAGGATCCACAAAATCCCACTGTATGTTTCTATGGTCATGTGGATGTGCAGCCTGCCAAGAAGGAAGATGGATGGAATACTGACCCTTACACACTGACTGAAATCAATGGTGTGCATCTTTTCATAAGTTTTGTATCATTATTTGAATATATGACTGAGGTTAGTGGGAGAAGGACTCGTGCATGTTTAACCAAAGCATGAGGATTTATGTGGAAATCTTTGGGATGTGTCCAGCAGCTTTCAGCTTTGATGATTGTTCCGTGACTAGTAAGACCCAGCAGTGACTGCCTAATATTTGGTGTGAAAAAGCAATGTGAGGTTAAAGATGCCTTATAGAGTATTCAATAGAGAATCCATTTCTGCTTAAAAGTTCTTACAGGATTTCTGCATCAACCATTATCCTCCCCTGCACTTCCTTCTCCTGCTTCCTGCCACTTTTGTACTTCTGCCTGCCATGCAGGACCTAAGGGGCATTTGTGGTGGAAGAATGTGAGGACCCCTTAATTCAATTATCCTTCCAGCACAGCTAGCTCATTGAAGGGACAAAAATAATGGATAGAGGGTCAGCAGATAAGTTAGACCTCAGAAATCCCGATTCCCAGGCCATAACCACTGAGTTACCTGTTCTTGTTATGTGGGATCAATTCCCAACAGCCTCACTGGCTTAATTCTTCTGCCTTATTCTAGTGTATATCCAGTGGGGACTGCTACAGAAGTTTATACACAGGCACAGATTTCAGTTTAATGTACAGTGATAATTGTACATGATGTACAATTGAAAAAGAAATTACACACTTAGACTTATAGCTTCATATTTCTGCCACAGCATTTATCTGTAGGGGTTTTGCTGCTTGTTATCTAGTCTGAATGTGTCCAGAAGCTGCATATTATGCAAACCCTTAAGGCATATCTAGTATAAACAAACAGGTCCCAAGAAGAAAAGTGAAGCTCAAAATTTGGCATGTAGCAGAAACCACAACATAATGCACACAAAAAGAAGGAAGGGGAAAAAAATTCATTGGGAAGCACCTGAACACTCATCACCTTACTTAAAATGGGTCAGTGAAATCCTGACACTTTTGACTCTTCTTCCCTCCATCACTAAAACTTCTGTGGCAACTGGATTTTGCCAATTACATTGAAGTGATGAGGGAAAATTCAAAGATTGCTTAAAAACTTTCCTCTTTTCTTTTTAAGGAAACCTCTATGGCCGTGGAGCAACAGACAATAAGGGACCTGTCCTAGCTTGGATAAATGCAGTGGAAACATTTAGAGCCTTGGAATTAGTAGGTATCAATGAGGAATTGTTTATTATTGCTAATTTTAATTATTTATTATTTGTTGTTATTATTTATTATATCTCTCTCAGGATATATTTACATTCCTGAGTAAGATGATACCTCTCTGTCCCAACAGACTACATACAATTTGAAAAATTAGCTATTTCTGAGGCAACACTTAGGGAACTGGTACCACTCCAGTAAGAATTTGTTTTAGGGCATTTGTGTTTTGAACAGCCTGTCTCCAATGTAAATACAGTCTTGCTGCCATTGCCCTGCAGAAGAAAACCCACAGGGAAGCATTCAGTATGTATTACATACATTACACAGCTCTGATATCCTGTTCTCTTGAGAGCTTTAAAAATTGTAGAATAACAGACATTACAGAATGCTCATGAAGACTCACTTCTGCTGATACATTCTGCTGATCTTTGGTTTTGTCTGCCTACAAGATACTTTCAATTTATGTGTGAAGAGAATAAGCATCTAAAAATGTTCATCCAGAGTGGCCTGTTATGTCACCAACAGATTAGATTTATCAAAGCAAATACTTTAAATGGGTACATTCACCAAGTACAAATACAATCACTCAGACATTATTTCTGAGGTCAGACATTTGCCTAAATTACTACAATGACCAACATAGTAATCTTCAAATAATTTCATAATTTTGGAATAGTTTTAACCCCAAAGTAAAGGTAAACTAAAATATATTTTAGGCTTGTAACTAGCTTAATCATTTTCCTTTAAGGTGAATTTGCGTGACATATTCTGTTAGTGTGGTGAGGAAGAGTTTTCTATCTCTTATATGACGTTATGGCACAAACTGAGCATTAAGTCTTGATTTTATTTTTTTTAAGTCCTCTTACAACCTTCTGGAAAACATGTTTTTCTTGCATCTATAGTACTGAAATTACCCTGGACTCTCTTGAGCACTAGAAAACACACACATTATTTTATTCAACATATTATAATTATTATATAAAAATATAATATATGTTTTTTATAATTACATATATATAATATATATAAATAAATATTATTTATTTTATTATATGAAAAGAATAGCTGTTGCAAGTGGATATGGTTGTGGTGCTGGCATCTTTCTAGTTTTTAAAATCACTAACAGCTATCTTGACATTTTAATAAGCAAGCAAAAAAGGAATTTTTGTCATTTAAAGCCTTTCTCTAGAAAACAGCATAGACCATCAAACAATATTCATTAATGGTTTGTGTCTAAAATTTGTGGCCAGCTGATGATACATCAGTGAACCCATCCATAATGCAAGTTCATTTAATTTTACACATTCGTTCTCGCCTTTAATCTGAGCATTGAATAAAAGAGAAAATTTCTTAAAACCGCTAATGAGAAAATGAATTGTAACAGGAAACTAAGTTGAAATTTATACCCCCTATGGGACGTGTCAGCATTTTCAATTCCCACTATTCCATAAGAAAGTTCTCCTAATTACTCTTGGAAATGCATCCTTATCAATCAGTAGGCTTGTAAATTTATGAGTGTTTAAAAGACAATTATAGTAGAGTCACAGACAATGTTTTCATCACCATATAAATCTGGTGATAGACAACATTGGCAAAACCATGGGCAGTAACAGGGGAAATTTAAGTGGCAGGAAATTTTCTGTGAAAACGCAATTGCTATTACACAGTTAGAATTTCCAAAGCAATTACAATATTGAATAACCCTGACAGAATGCCCATTTAATGAGACATTTCAGCAAGTTTTCCAAAAACACAAAGAAGGAAAAAGACCTCACTTATTCTCCTTTAAAAAGGAAAAGTAGATAACAACATGGGAACCTATATGTGTCTGTCACTGGCTTTTCTAATGTAGCAAGCTATATATCCTACATGCACATTCTACATCTTTCTTAACCTAACACAATTTGTATAGCAAACCAGTCTGCACCTAATTTTGAACCCTTTTTGGAAAAAAAAAAAAAATGCTTGTTTCTTACTCAGATTTTTAAATTTTTATGTAGGCTATGCCAGTGAACTTCAAGTTTGTAATTGAAGGCATGGAAGAAGCAGGATCCTTGGGGCTAGAGAAGCTACTTGAGGAAGAAAAGCAGAGCTTCTTCACTGATGTTGATTATATTGTAATTTCAGACAATCTGTGGCTCAGCAACAACAAGCCTGCCCTTACCTATGGGAGTCGGGGAAATGCCTGCTTTTTTGTGGAGGTAATGGATGCAGGTTCACTTGAACCGAGCCTCTGACAGACAGCAGTGATGTAGCTGTACTTACATCTGCATGCAGAGAAAGACTGAAGCAAAGCTTAATATTTACAAGTACAGAACTTCCTTCTGCATCCCTTTTGGGTTCTGCAGATTTCCCCCTTCATTTCAGTTCAGTTAGGCTTATTTATTTCCATTAACTCCTCTTCAGTCATTTCTTCCCTTGATTCCTTTCCTCTCCCATTACTATCCTGCCTCTTCCAGTCTCTTCTCATCCTCCCTTCTGCACATCAACTCTGTTCTTGTGGACACTGTCCCTACACCTGACTCTCCAGCTCTCTCCAAAACCATCATTTCTGCTGCTCTGCCCTTCTGCAGCATGTACTGCTTAGTATAATGAATCAGCCTAAAAGGCCTCAGTTTGGTTGGATTGCTGGGTTTAAAAGCCACACAGAATATTTGTAACCATTGGCAGGAGCAAATAAAAGTTCACTATAGCCAACACGCTATATTTAGCTGGCAATGAGAGCTACTGTGAAATAGAGAGCAGAAATTTCTCATCAGGAAATTCTTCCTGATGAAGCATAAAAGGAATTCAAAGAGAAGATTAAAGAACTTGAGAACTGAAGAAAAATCTGCATTAACCTTTATGTCTGAAAAAGAATGATTTTTTTTTTTAACTGAAAGAGCCTTGGCAGCCTTGATTCCATTCTTCTAAGTCTTGGTTAAGAAAAATGATGCTATTAAAACATCAAAAATTATCTCTCCCTGCTAGTAGACTGTTAGCTGTAATGAGGTTTTGAGAAGAATAAACAAGTTCTTTGCAGGAAAATATTTTATGATAAACCCAAGTATGAAAATGTGTCTGGAAAAAGAACCCATTTAATAACTCAAATGCCTCTATTCTAATGCCTTGTTATTCAAGAGATCTATAAATTTTTATTTGGTGCAATCTTGAATTAAGGTTGGACACATATTTTTATTATCAAACAAGATTAATTTTTTGCCTTTTTTTAAAGGAGATTTTGCATTAAATAAAAAGGTTAGACAGCTTGAATTTATTTTCCAATGTTAGAAACAGTAATAATATTCAAATGTTTAATGTATGATGTCTTTAATCTTACTGAAGAAAAAGAGGGAGTGGAGAAGGACCTTTGCTCTCAAATGTGTGAGTGCTACAGACAGCTGAATTTTTCTTTGGTGGTTGACAACAGAGCTCCATCTTCTCTGCAAAAGCAGATTGTTCCTGACTTGATGCTTTCCATTTAATAATTAGAAAAAAAAAATTACTGTTTATTTGTGATCTTGTTTAAAAAAAAACTGGAGCCACCAGTCACTGTAGAAAACAAAGACTCACAGAAGAATAAGGTACTGAGTGTTTACATGTAACCAGTGGTTTTGGTACAGGTTGAATGTGGGAGCAAGGACCTTCACTCTGGAACTTTTGGAGGCATCATTCACGAGCCACTGCTGGACCTGATAGCGCTGCTGGGTAAGAACACAAATCATTGCTTGGGGGCAGCTGGGGAACTCTGCCCAGTGATCAGCCTCATGAAGGTCAGGGCCACGTTTAATTGTTGTAAGGAAAGTCTAATTGAAGAAACATCCCCAGGTTTCCAGATCTCAACACAGCTATAGTGGTGGCAGCTGAGGAAGAGAATGTCCCCAGTAAGGCCAGAATTTCAGACATGTTAAGCTAATGTCAGTCACACATCAATTAAGAAGATCTAAGGATTACAGGCAACTTTAATACATACACACAGAGCAAAACCTGACTTTTAATGCTGATTTGTATCCCAGTAGGATGATGTTTTCATGTCAGAAGCTGGGCAGACACATCACACGCTATTACACAAACAGCAGCTCAATGGTTTTCTTAATAAATATGCAGGAATACCAAGTTAGGCATCCCCAACTTGAGGGATACAAACAGTTGTTAGGCTTACTAATTTGGTAAAGAGCTAGGTAAAAGGGAGAAGGTGTTATGATTGCCAAGGGTTAGAAATAGGCTCTACTCATACTGATATCTGCCTCTTATTTTGTAGACAGCCTTGTGGATTCCACAGGTCGTATTCAGATCCCTGGAATCTATGACAGTGTTGCTGCCCTGACGGAAGAGGAAAAGAAATTATATGAATCGATTGAATTTGATCTAGAGGAACACAAAAATAACTGTGGTGTGAAAAAATTCCTCTATGGCACCAAGGTAGTATAAAATCTGTATGAATACTCAGCAGAAAGAATTTAAATCACCTATTTGTAGCGTTTATGCATAAAGCCAAACTGGATGATATTTTCAGTCAATGGCCAGCTCAAAATAAAATAAAGGAGAACTGAGAAGTAAAAGGTAAATAAAATTAGTCTACCAAATATGTAAGGCACTGCATCTGGGGAAAGTGATCTGAAATATGAATAATTCAAAGGAATAACACAAAACTAGCAGTATAACTCTCCCTTCCTTGCCTACTCTATTTTTTCCCCCTAAGCCTAATCAGCCAAATAAAATATGCATTAAAATGCCTACATTTAGGCTATACGGGAGGAAAGAAGTTGTATTCAGCTCTGAAAAACAGGAGGCAGCTTTAGGCATATATGTTTCAGGTGGTTTTTATTTAATGCAGATTTTGATGTCTGCCAAGCCTGCAATAAAAAGCATACAAAGCTACAAGCCTCTCCTTACCAGCAATTAAAAATTATATCCTAAATAAAAAACCAGCAGGTAAGGGCTGGCTTGGAAAGATCTCTGCACAGGAGTGGCAGCTGGGAGAGAGGAGTTGATTAATTTTTTTTATCACTAACTTAATTATTCTGGTGTAGATTCTGCTAGCATGAATACTTTTATTTCCATGAAAAAGCTTCCAAATTAACTAAAGCTAGACTGTAAGAATCAGTAATATAAAAGTATAATGTAACTACACTGAGTTTTGATGCTTTACCTATGAGGATGAACTGATGTTAATTTTATGTGTCGATAAAGGTCTAGTCTCATAAAACTGAAGGAAAGCAGCAGCACCCTGAGGTTCTGCATGAAGACCAGTTTATAATTTATATATGTCTCCTATTTTCCTTAGAATAGTAATTGTAACCTTTTGTTTCCCCTCTGCATCTTCTCCAGAAAAACTTGGTTACTGAAATTATAATGTTTCATATTGTGTTATTTAGTATTCATTAGTAGAATTTTTTCAGTCTGCTTGGTATCATCTGGGATGCATCTGGCTGCATAGTTTTTCCAGTGACAAGTTCCAGGATAAACAGGCAGTCAGATCAGAAGTTGCTCTGATACTACTTTGCACCAGGGAAATTTACTTCCAAGATTTTTAAAAGAATGCTCTATTTTTCTTATTTTTCATGAAAAACTCTTTCCATCCAAATCTTTCCATGACTGAAAGTAGCAGTATTTTTTAAAAATGAAAATATATGTGCATAGGTTTAAATTAAAAATCAAATATCTTTAAAATATAGAGTTCTTGAAATACAAATTTTAGGGTGTGAAAAGCTTGTTTATATCACTTGTGGTTGGCTCCAGTGTCATCCCTTATATTTTCAAATTTTTATTTAAAGGAAGAAATACTTCTACACTTGTGGCGTTACCCCTCACTCTCTATTCATGGAATTGAAGGAGCTTTCCATGAACCAGGCATTAAAACAGTAATTCCAGCAAAAGTAATTGGCAAATTCTCAATCCGTCAGGTCCCCCACATGGACCTTTCAGCTGTGAAAAAACAGGTAGGAGACAAATTTTTCTTTGGCTGCTACTGTGTAAACCAAGTCACTCTTAGCACCTCACAAATCTAGACTTGTAGTAAACTGAATGTTTTTAGCGCTATTTTTTTCCAGGAGAAGTAGGAATGTGTAGGAAAGTAGGAAAGCTCAAAAGCTTGAGTTGCAAGATAAGACTTTTTGGAAAGTATTTTCCCTACAGGTGGTGGAACACTTGGAGGGTGTCTTTTCCAAGAGAAACAGTCCAAACAAACTGAAAGTGTCCATGCCTTTGGGTGCAAAGCCCTGGCTTGCTGATGTTAATGATATACTATATAAAGCAGCAAGAAGAGCAATAAAAACAGGTGTGTTCCTTTTTTTTATTCCCCCCCCCCCCCCCCAGTTTTTAGTGTGTTTGCAGGGATATTGTGCTCAACAATAGGGCAAAACAGATTTCCCAATTCAGTGCTGCAGCCTCTTTCCCTTCTAAATCTTGTTGATTTTGATAAGAGTAACTCATCGGCATCTTCCATATCTTGTTAAATTTTGGTACGTTTTATAGGAGTAGCCCAAAGGCCTCATTTACTTATTTCTCTACTGATAAGAAACCAGAGGTTTATAGAGCAGAGCTGATTTGTGAAATCAACTGGCTGTGCACTCAAAACCATTTCTACTCAGAAGCTCTTAGTATCAGCTGGACTACAGCTATTCATTAATTCATTTTTCCCATGTATTTCAGTTTTTGGAGAAGATCCAGATTTCATTCGTGATGGCTCAACAGTTCCTGTTGCCAGAATGTTTCAGACTATAACACAGAAAAGTGTGATGATGCTTCCGATTGGAGCGGCTGATGATGGGGAGCATTCCCAAAATGAGAAAATAAGCAGGTTTCTTTCATTTGTCTTTCTTCTATTAGAGGAGGGGGGAGAACTGAAGTCCCTTGGTATCCGTGAATGAACATGCCCAGATGGGAAACTTCACTGTGCACTGGACAGCCCAAGCCTACTATCTCCTACTAATTGCTGTGCTAAGCAGAAAGCAAAATTCCCAGTCTAACAGATACCATTACATACTTTTCACAGTGCGTCTACTCAGTCTTTAAATTCATCACATTAGCAAATTTCTTTTCACTAGCAATGAAATTTGCCTCTGGTCTGAAAGATGATGGCATGGATGGGCACTCTACTGTCACAGCATCTATTTTGAAATGTGCCAGTCACAGACACTCATGATTATGTAGGGATTTTGGTGGCTTTCAGTATAAACAGCTATGAAGATTTATTTATAGTCTGGAGATGAAAACTAGCATAATTGTACCAAAAAACCCTTAAACTTGTCACTGCTGTTCATTGTTGGAGGCACCATGGTAAGCCACTATTCAGTGAATTGCCTGAACACTTGTGCAGGCTCTGAGTCAACTCGTGAAAGAGGAGAATCCTACAGTGATTCTCAAATTACTTTTTGTCTCCCCTCGTTAAAGCCTCAATGCTGCTGGCTACAGGTAATACCAATTTGGGGATGTAAACCTGGGAAAAGTTTTCTGAAGTAAATCCAGAGGAGTACCAAATTGAAGGATGTCCAGCATTTTTGTGCACTGGGTAATTTTTGGGGGTTAACAATCATGCAGGTTCCTCTGAAGACTCATAAAACTTCACTGGGCTATGTTCCTAATTTTAAGAGCAGGACAGCCAGACAAGACTTCATTGTGTTTCTTTCCTTCTTCACAGACACAACTATATTGAAGGAACCAAATTGTTTGCAGCTTTTTTCCTAGAGATATCAAAGCTACACTGGAACTTAGATGAAACTTCCCGCACAGAGACCATCAACTGACAGACTGTATCAAGAAAATCAGCAAAGGACTTTGTTAAACTTTCTAATTTACATAAAACATATAAATCACATATTCAGTGGCTGCAAATTGGTGGGAAAAAAAAAACACAAAACCAAACCTGCACTATTGCATACTACTAAATGGCGTGCATTTGTGATATGGTCCAGCAAGTGATCTTATCCCTAATGCTATAAAATGGGGTTAGGGATAATTCATTCTTGCTGAATGGAACATGTTACATTTTAGTTTTAAACTTCAGGACAAAGGGAATTTATACATCCATTTCATCAAAATGACTTTATTTCTCTTTTGTAGTATCACTCTTCATGCTGCCTAGCTCACATCCCAGGTTCTGAATATGAGCAATACGCACTGCAGTTTCTTCTTAGCTATGTACAAAAGTATACTTATGTAATTCTTTGAAGAAAGATCTACTATCAAATTAATCCCCTTCCTTGTCCGTCACAGAAGGTTTTAAATAGGAATTGCAATGAAATGTTCTTGTTGAGTTTGATGTGAAGACTTGCCTAATAATATCTATTTATGAGTATAATCACTGGGGTAAGTAGAACCACTACAATAAATAAAAATTTCCAGGTTTGGATTCTTCCTTCTCTCTCATGCAAATCACCTCTTACTGTCAGCAGTTTTAAGAATCACTTAATAATGTTTTCTTCATGTGACTATCTTTCCATACAATAGAAAGTTTTTGTAAACATCTCTTCTGGCCAAAGTCTGTCATCAGAAGGGTGTTTTTCCACCCAATAGCAACTGGTTGCTAATTACTTTTAAAGCACCAGTTTACATTAACAATTAAGTCAAAGGCAAATGATGTGTTATGAAATACAGAACAGATTAGTTGAGAGCTCTTTGCTGTTTAGGCAAAACATCCAGCACAAAGCTCACCATTCAAATCTAGATTGTTTTTAAACTTTAAAATGTGATTTTTACTCTGACATAATTAATTCACACACAACCAAACCAACTGAACCAGTAGTGTTATCCCTACTTTTTAAAAAAAATATATTAAGTAAATTACAGTAGATTACTTGGGATCCTTCCTTTTTCACTTGTTACCTCCCTGCAAAGTCTGCAAGAACAAAGACGGGGATGCGGAATCAATAGAAGAGAATACTCATACATTCTCAGCCCTGAGACTGAGGTTTAGCTGCAAGAGCTGAGTAAAAATTCTGGCTCTGGATCCTGATGGTGTTCAAGGGGAAAAGAAGGACTCGGCTCAGTCTCTAACTTGGCACTGCTGACTGCAGAACTGCAGTGTACTCCAGGATAAGGACCAAAAGCCTCAGAGACCAGAAGATTCTGTATATCAACTTGAAGGAAAATTTGCTGTGCTGTCTCAGTTCCCTTCACCTGCTGAAAGCATTTAGGAACCAACACGGTAATGAATGTTGCAGAGATGAGCACTCCAGTGTCTGCACAGGACTCAGGGCAGACTGGTCCATGCTTAAAAGCTATCACACCACACGGGCACATGAGGGAATTTTGCTGAAATATTTCAAGACATCTGACATAAAATATTTCAATCTCTGTGTTTGCAGTGGTTTTAAAAGTTACAGAATCACACAGACTCACAGAATATGCCAAGTTAGAAGAGAGCCACAAGGATCATTGAGACATAGTCCTTTTGGCTTAAAAAATACAGAAAAAAAACTTCTGCTCATAAATATGACCCTTTTGGGGGAAGAGTTGAAAAGTTGGTGAGATGGAGGTGGCAGATTTTTATCATGAAAGAGGGATGGAGACTGTCTTTTAGGAACATGACTGCTCTGAAATACCACTATAATAGATTCTGTTTACGTGTTCTACAACATTATGAAGTTGGAATGGAAGATGGGCTTATGTATTTTTTACTGTTGCTCTTTGGCATGACAAAATAGACTCAAAAAAGAGCACCAGTTTCTAAGCACTTGCCAAGCAGTGTACTTGAAATAAGGTTCTGCTCTGAAATATCCAGTTACTGTCAAGTTAAAACTATGTGAGTGAAAGAGTGGAGCTACTGAATTATGCAGCTCTCCATGCCTCCTTCAGGACCAGAGGAAAGAAAAAGCCTATAAAACTTCAATTTCAGATTCTCCTGTCCATGAAAGAAAGAAAGCATTGGGAAAGCATCTGCTGCCCACAGGGGTATTGAGAGCTACTCTTTCCTTCTTAGATCAAGAATGAGTATCCACTGTCCTGTTTTAAAATTTTTTTTTGTTACTTTTTTTTTATGTTTTGCATCATCTCATCAGCCGTGCGGAAAATAAAAAGAAACGTGTGTGCATTTTTCTAAGGTCTGTAGTGTTATACAACGCTTCCAGAAATGTTTCTTCTTGGTTTCACTAACAGCTAGTTTTGCTGTTGTTGACACAGTAAATTAAAGATAACCCTACAATACTACTATTAAAAATAGGATTAAAATTTGCTTCCATTTGTTAGCCTTATTCTAGATGTGCCATATCCGATGTCAGAGCATATTAGATATTCTCAAATTGTTAGTTGTGACCAACTAACTATAGAAATCATATGCACAATTCTGTGTCTACATATGCATGTATGTAGCTGTATCTATATATGTGCACTGGCAAGATCTAATCCAGTCACTGATTTTAAAAAAGAAAAAAATCTTATCCATTCTGTTTCAGGTTTTTTTTTTACTAATGACTGAATAATGGGAAAACAATGTTGTGGGGAAGTCCAAAAGCAGCATCTGTATCTCCGAAGTCTTGATACGGGTATCAAGACTTGGATCATAGGATAATAAAAGGATTTAGGTTGGAAGGGTCCTTAATGATCATATAATCATAGAATTGTTTGGGCTGGAAGAGAACTTTGGAAACCATCTATTCCAAGCCCACTGCAATAAGCAGGATCAAGCAGATCAGGCTGCTCTGAGCACCATCCAGGCTGACCTTGAATATGTCCAGGGATGGTGCATCCAATGACCTCTCTGGGCAACTTGTGCCAGTGTTTCACAGACCCCAGAGCACACCTAACAGTACTAGGTGCCAATACATAGCTGGTGAAGTTCTGCCTATCTCCCTCATAGAGGAAGACTTGTCCCAAATTTTCCTTTTTCTTGTAGGCTCTAATCCATGTCAAAGGGAATTGAACGCTCAAGAATGGGATCATATTTTTCTACTGATGATTAATGTGAAAGAATAAATTAGAACATTTTAATCTCCATTTCAAATCAGTGGGTTTAAGTGTGAAAGTTGCTTTTTTATATTAGATGAACACAGTTTTTAATCTTTAAGTAGTATTTCAAAAGAGAAGAGTGAAAAGTGTATCAGCTAAAATCTTAGAGAATAATATACTGACAATAAGGGCTGAAGGCACAGAGAGATGAACAGCATCTTGAGTCTGAAAACTAATCAGGTCATTGTCTGCTTAGCCTGAGATAGTGGAAATGAGGCTTACTCACATAGTTATGGTTTTCCTTTTCAGTCACACTACTCCCAAGAAGTTTAACTTTGACTCCTGCTAGTTATTCCTTTCAGAATACAGTATTTGGCTTGTTTCACAAAATGTTATAAAATGCCTTGCTAATTATGGATGTTCATAGTCCATGTTTGGATAGGGAAGATTGTGCAACTGTGCCTTTAGTTGTGACACAGAGGCCCATGCCACAGTGGCTGGTGCCAGTGAGTCCCACGAGTTCACTTGTTTCTGTTGGAACATTCCAGCTGCAAGTAACATGTAAAGTTAAATACTTACTGCTCCAAGGTGAAGCTTAACTATTTTTCAAGTTTGTACCTTGTATCATATCTAGAATTGTAACCTATAAGGATCATTGAGTCCAACTCCATGTATATCTGTATTTGGAGCTGCAGACACATCATGCCCTTTAGGAGGCATGTCATTAAATATTTTAAACAAATATATGAATAGAAAAATATTAACAGTTCCATGTTAACAGACTGCATATTTGTCTACCTTGCTCTACTGCCAAATATTTCAGTGATCTCACTTGCATACCTCAGAACAGTGTATGAAGAACACCTTCAGGTGGCAAATAATTTCGACAAACATGTAGCAAAGATTTTTCTGCAATGCTGCTACATTAGATTACATAAAAGTAGACCAGAAAATTCTAAATGATCTGCTAACAACACAAGCATGGTGGTATGCAATATTGAAACCTCTTTTCATATATTTTTCAGCTATGAACTTGAACCAGCGTGAGTCTTCTTCCTGAAGTCACTTAGAAGTCATTTTGACATTTCCACTACTTTCTAAGGAGGTGAGTCACTATCTGTTGTAATGGGAGGACCAACAACTCCCAGTTTTTAGTTGGTTGTCATATGGAAGGAGTTGTTTGGATGGAGGACAATGGTGACAGTTCCTAGTTACTTTATCTGCTCTCACAGTTTTAAAAATTGCAAATACTATCTGAAAATATGCTTGTATTTTGTTATGCAGTTCCACTCAGGTTCTCTGAGTGAAACTTGCCATGTCCAATTACTCCACAAAGCGGGAACAACAGCTGTGATTTTTTGTGTACTTAAAGAGGTAAGTGCAACCACACTTCCACAGGTGTGAAATTTGGATTCTTTTTGCTAAGAAACTTTACTTTTGGGAGGGGAAGTAAGCCCAACAAAATCTTGCTCCAAAGTCCACCCTGCATAAGGTTCATCCCAACAGCAAAGAAAAATTGTCGCATTCCTTACTTGATGAGCATTTGAGAATTTCAGTGTGTAACCAGAAAATTCTTCCTTTGGAGCTAACAGTATAAACACACTCTTATTTCAGCGGATGTAGTTCTAACAGGACTAGGATGCATGTGCCAGGCAGATAATATGTTGATTTAGTGATGATGAAAAATAAGGATTAAATCTCTATTTCACATAGCATACCTTTTTGCATATTATTTTCTGATCTGCTACCGCATTAAATCTTAATGTATTGATGCATAATGTACCAGACTTGATGTTTGTATTTGAGATATATGTCTATTTGAGAAACTTGCTTTGTGAGTTTGTAAGAGATTAATTATACAGTCGCAGAGCTGTAAATTCTGGCAAGCTGGACATCTTCACACGTAACAAACAATGCAGGGTAATAAATGACTCTCATTTTACTGCAATGAATTATTCTTAAAATTAAATAATTTTTTATTAAAACCCCGCAGTATAAGAAAACTAAATCTCTGCAGGTTTGGCAGAGTTGACCTCTAGAGACAGACTTAAACATGTTTGTAGTTAAATGAAACCAGATGTTGTTGATGTATGTGTGGATAATGCTTATTTTGCTACCTGTCTCAAAATCATTTTGATGACCTCTCACTATGAAATAACATGATGTGTCGGCCAATTGCATGTTCCCCATCCTTCCAGTGCAGTTGCAATTTTTTTTTTTAGTATCTGTAAGAATAATTCAAATATCACGCTAGTCTTTTTATTTGTGGAACTGAAGGGGAGCTTAGAATTGAAACTGTAAAATCTCTGTAATAGAAGCCTGAAAATATTCAACACGGCATACTCCTTTCTTCACTCTTCTGGCATGGAGAACAAGTGGTGTCAGAGCCCTCATGTGAATTTCATGTAAGTTTGCATCACTCTTTTTTTACAATTAGAAATTCAAGATTTAGTACTGCTTTACTTGTCTCCTGTACATTATTGCCTTCCTGACAAGGCATCAAATTCCATAGGCAAGGTTAATATCCTCAATTTGGCAGCAACCCTGATATTCCAGTGACTACTTTGAAAGATAAAGTTTCATTTCATCACAGTGGAAGGACCAGTATGATCCTGGAAGTACATCCTTTCTAAAGCTGCCTTTTTGGGGGACTTCTGAATTTCGAAATTTATATAGTTCATTTTTTATTGAAAAACAGTGGAATGAAAGATTAATTTTAAACAAACTAACAAGCAAACAAACAAAACCAGGACAGATGATGCTGTGCTAGCTTCACTCCTGGTAAACAAGCTAGCAATGGCAGTCAGTGATGCCTTTGATAAATCACCCTTATGAAGGGCACACCAAAGTATATGGGCCCAGGAACAACAATGTTCACCTGCAGTGCTCTATAGGTGCTGATGTATCTTAACATGGGACTTTCTGGAGGGAGCAGCCTGAAGACTTAAAGATAATGTCCACGGGTAAAATTTCTGCCTTTGTGCTTCAAGTGACATCAGTTATTAGTCAGTGTGGAAAAAAACCCCACATCTGATTTATCAATGCATTGATATTTATGTTTGCATCAGAAAGCTGCATGCACAGAGACTTAAGGGAGGTCTCCTGTCTGCATGTTTTGTATTGTGTATGCAAAGCAGTGTAGTTGTTGGTGCTTATGTACAACTTTCTATGAACATTTATAACTATTTATTTTTGAGATGTTGGTTACTGTGACACTGAGCAGACAGTTATATGACTACTGTCCTAGATTTTTACATCTCGTAGATGTTACACAGTTGTCTTACCACTCCTCAGCTGGACTGCAACTGGTCTTTAGAGAAACATAACTCAGATTATTCAGGATCTGATGAAAGATCACATGTGTCTCTTCAAGTGCCTCTGTGAAGATACCTCTTTGTGCACATGCAGATAGACATCCATAGCACCCATGTTTACATGTTGCAGGCTGAATAGAAAGCCTTTAATACTACTGGCAAGGCTAGGCCTGGGTTATGCAGCATTTGTGGGCCAAATGAAAGAATTTGTAGTCACTCTTTTGTTAAGTGGGAGAACTTCAAGCACTATCTCATTTTTTTTTCAAATTTTTGAAACGTCTATCTGTAAACTTAGACTCCTAGAGAAGTATTTTAATTGCAAAAAGCCCTTTTAGTCACTTCAAGCTGCTCAAAAATATTTTGCCCCCTAGATTTTATGTAATTATAAGAAATTAAAACAAATCCTTTATAAGCGTTCCATTAAACCCAGATGCTTTCCTTCTTATTTTTCTCAAACATTTATGTTGTCCTTACAATACCAGGGTAAGTTGGGAAACCACATAATTTTTACTACACTTTTACTTGCCTGCATAAGGTTCTTCGTATCACAACAAAAAAAAAATTAACAAAAGGTATCTAGCAGTGGGGGTGAGCTTTTTGTTTATGTAAAAATGGGTTACTATTTGTATTTCAACCAAGTTCCTAGGCATGACTGGGCAGCGAAGCCAGCGGGTAACACGAAGCGAGTCAGAAGGTGCAGCCTTTAATGAAAGAGTGGGTGCAGGTGCCACGGGCAGCGTGACCTCGGTGGCACAGCGGTGCAGCCGTGCCCTGACGCTCTCTGGCTCCAGAGCTAGCGCGGCTGCCCGGCTGCGGAGCGGGGCTATGCAGGCTCGCTCTCCATCCCTTCGGATACCAGGCGAGGTGGGCACTGAACTACCGTGGTTCCCTCCACAGCGGCAGCTCCCCACAAAGCCACATTAGAGCTGCAGCCGCTGGCCTCAGTCACCCCATCCGTGCTCAGGTGTGGTGCCGGCAGTGCTCGGCTCCCTCTGTGACCCTGCCGGCCAGAAGCCACCTGCGTTCTGCCTAGGCTGCCGCTCGGCCGAGGCAGTGTCGTTAAAAAAGACCTTTATCGAGTCTGTCAGGAAAATCCACAAAGGCCAGAGGTTTATGTCTAAAAAGGAGACAGAGGAGTTCCTGCAAATTTATTCGAAAAAAGGAAGAGAATCCACTGGAGGACACACACCCGCGCAGTTTTCCATCTCGAGGTTTCCGGGAGTGCAGCTTCCTTTTATCCCAAACTCCCGGCCACATGTTACCCTCTTGCTTTCGCCATTGGCTGAGGTACTAGGAAGGTACAGCCTTCCCGAACCGCCTACCACGTATTCCCCTCTTGAACCTACTATTTTACCCCAAAGTTCAGAAACTCAGGCTCGTGCATTCCCTTGATTGTTTCAGGGGCCAAGCTGTCTGGGCTCTGCAACAAACCTGCTGCCCAGAGTTAGTAGAGACATTAAAACCCATTTCAAAGACGTTAACATCCATACCTTCACCCATCAAATTGTTTGTAAAAGACATTAACTTTCCTCTCAAGTCCAACAATTACCCCAGCACTGCCAAGTCCACCACTAAACCCTAAGTGCCACATCTATACACCCTCTAAATACCTCCAAAGACGCTGACTCAACCAAATTCCATCACTTTGAAAAGCATGCAGCAGCAGGTCAGTCAAAATGGAATAGCGCACTTTGCTCCCTTAATCACACACCTTGAAAAATGGGCAGTATAACTTGCATTGAAAAAGGGAAGGTATAGATACATGTGTATATATATGTATAGGTATCTGATGCTAAAAAGGTTCTTGGTTTTTGCACGTTAATTATTCTGTTTCATGTTTTCTTAGGGGTTGGAACCACAAAATAAAGGTATGTCCAGCTTTTCTTCAAAAATTTGCTACTCCGTGAAAGACCAATGGTGGTTAAGGAACCCTTATGGGCTAATGTTGATAACCTGATATCCTACAGACCCCATGGTGTCCTTTGGAGGACCTGCCAGCGACTTTCTTCCTATGAGATTATCATCGAGTCATGGGGTTATTTCTTCTACACAAACCTGATGGGAAACCCCATGACTCAGAGCTGCTAAGTAGTATTACATTTATCCTGCTGAATGTCTGACTTCTGGTAGCAGTAATCACAAAGCTGTGTGTGTTTTCTCTGCAGGTGTGAACACAGAATATTAAGTAGGACAGGTAGGGAGAGTTTTAAGTTACACAGCTAAGTAAAGATCTGGTGCTACTCTTGGAATGAGTAACATTTTTAGTGAAATTAGTATTTTGGTGTGGTAGAAATATAGCAACTTCAGAATCATTCCTAGTGTCCTGTTAGAAAAGAAATACATTCTGTGTTTACAATCCACTGATAAACAAATCTATTATTAGTTCATCAAGAATCTATCTGTATTTATTAACTAAATAAATCCTCGTTAATTACTCATTGACTCATTCAGCTTGCATTCTAATATATTTTTATTAGTATAACTATTTCAGAACACAGAACCATTTTTCAGCACTTTAGAACTCTGTATATACCTAAATCAGAACATTAAATGTAGAGATGTCTGTAAACATTTAATAAATAGAGCTTATAATTACAAAATAAAACTAATTATTTTTGGTACAGGTATGTTTTTTTTCCTTCGATTATCAGTGATTTTGCCTTTGCTGCTACTTGTCCCATACCAATGGCTCCCTCTTCAGGCTATTCCTAAAATATGCTGCCTCTTCATTTTGTTAGAAATCTTTTAACTTGTAAGACTCAGGTCGCATGGTCCCCCCTTCTTCTCCAGATTGTTTCCTTTCAGTAAGGAAATGATGAAGTAACTGATGGACCAGGCAGGCTCTCTTGGTGTTACCTGAGACCAAGACCGACAAATTTTTTAAGGCATGTGAATGGAATTTGTAAATTGCAGAGAAACTGAGCTTAAAGGACATCAAGAGGTTGTTTTACCTCTTTTCCCCATGATGAAAAATATCCAGAACAATCAGATTGTTCATAATTGTATTATTTGTACAACTGCCAATGGCTTCAGTAGACTCTCAAACTATTAAACTTAAGTATGTATTTAAAATCCCACAGATATCTTTACTACAGATTCATCCATATTCTGTGTATATTTCTTATTATACACAGAACATTTAAATTCTGTACTATAACCCTTAGGTACAAGACAGAATCCTGTGTGGTACTTTACTGTTTTAAATTTTGTTCCTTCATTTCAGATCTTTCCCAAGACACTGGTAAAGTCCAGGGTGCTCCACTTTGCTTCAATGAAGGGCTCAGGCTACAGCAACTGCTTTGTTTTCAAGCCATTTTTAGTATCTTTACAACCCACAAGAGAATTGGCATTGCTGTGCCATAATCTTAGCAGATTAGCCGGTGACTGACTGCATAGCACTGTAAATTGTCACTTCTATTTGGTAAGCTCGAGCACACTGTGGGACTGGAAAGTCAAAGAACTGCAAAACTATTCCCGAAAAGGTGTTCTCTCCTTGTGTCTCTGTGCCACGGCCTTGAGGAATTTTAAATGCTGTTTAACTGAGATGCTATGTACTAAAAAATGTTGTGTAACCAGGAGATAAATAGGAAAGCTGCACTTAAAACAACAGAACAGGCTTCCCAAGGAGCAGATCCAAATCTCGCTGCAGTGCGATGCAGGATGAGAACGTGAAGCAGAGCTTTAAGCACAGCCCTGTGCTGCCCAAGGTTACCCTGGTGCAACCTGCCCCCCCCGGGGGCAGAGGCCACGGTTTGGAACGGGCAGCTTCCGGGAAGCCCCAAAACCGCAACCCCTCCTGCCAGCGCCTCCTGCTCTTGTCCGGCAGGCGCACGAAGCTGCGGCCTCACCGGCGCGGGCATCCCGGGAAAACCCTCGGCGCTCCGTCCTTCCTTTTGGGACCATCTCTTCCTGGGATGTAGGGGCCGGCAGGGCAAGATGGCGCCAGAGCGTAGGCGCGTGGTGGCGGCCGTTGGGCGCGCGGTCCCTCGCGCCCACGGCGGCACGAGCGGCACCTCCGCGCCAGCTCTCGGCGCCGCCGCGTCACGTGAGCACGCCTCGCCCCCGCCCCCCGCGCGCCGGGCGTGACGCAGCGCGGCGGATCTACGGCGCGCCACTGGTGACACGGCTCAGCACAAGCGGAGACGCTCGGCTCCCCCCGCGCGGTAAGCGCTGCCCGCCGCGGCGCGGCCTCCCCGTCTTGCCGCCCAGCGGCGCGAGGCGAGCCGCTGTCTCGGCCCTCGCGAGGGGGGCTCACGGTGTCGCCGCGTCGCCGTCTCCCCTCAGGCTTTTTGGGCCTCTGCGCTGCCGTCGTTTTTTTTTTTTTTTTTTTTTTTTTTTGGGTGGGAGGGCGAGCGGGTTGTGGCGCACCGGCCGAACCAGTCCCGTGCCTGCTTCTTCCGAACCTGCGCGCCGATTGGCCGGGGCGCCGAGGGCGGGAAGAGCGTCCCTTGCGCTCATTGGCTGCGGCAGCCGGCCCCGGGGGTCTTCCCCTCCGCTGTGCCGCAGGCGGGCGGCGGCGGGGAAATGAGAGGGCACAGGCAGCGGAGACAGACGGAGGGACGGAGAACCGTGGGGACCCGCGGGAGCCCCCACCGCGTTGTGCGGTTCCGGCTGGCGCGTGCTCCGGGCTCCTCCCTCGTTCTCTGTGTCCCCCTCCCGCCCTCCGCCCAGCTCCCTAGGTCCGGTGCGCACGCGCGGGGCCCGGCCGGGTGGGGCTGTGGCCTGAGGAGACAGCGGGGCACAGCGGCGGTGGCGGTGGGTGCCGGCCCCGAGGAGCCACCTCCCCACGGGGACGGCCCCAGGCAGCGTTCCCGAACCGCCGAGCGGGGACTGTTTGCTCGTCGGCGGCTGCGCAGGCGCGGCGGGGCGGGGCCGGTCCGGTCCGCGGAGGGTGCTTGGGAGTGTCGGCATGTAGGATTCGGCGCTGCCCCGAGTGGTTTTAGGCGCCCTAATCCACGTTTTTTACTTCTCCCTCCTGTCCCGAACGCTGGTGTAGAATAAGCGGGGATGAGCTTTGAGAAGTGCGGGGGCTGGCGGTGAGGGACAACTTACATGACTGCAAGAGCTCTGTACGTGGCTCTTGTAAAGGTTAAAGGAAGGGTTGTAGCTGCCTTCCCTTTATTCTGCTGCAGCCACTAGGCAGAGCGGTCACAGAATTAGAGAATTAGGTTGGAAGAGACCTCTGATGTACCGGTCACCATTTCATCAGCAGATAGCACTGTATGACGCATCAGTCCTTCATTAAACACTCCCAAAGACAGTGACTCTATCGCTTCCTCGGGCAGTCCATTCTGAAGTCTAATCACATTTTCAGTGAAAAAATTCTTCCTAGCTTAAACTTCCCCTGGTGCAGCTTAAGTGATTGCTGATTGCTTGGGAGAAGATGCTGACCCATACCAGGCCTCACCTTACTTTCAGGTGGTTGTAGAGAATGATAAGGTCCTCCTTGAGCCTCCTCCAGGCTAAACCTAGCTGCCTCAGCCAGTTTTCGTAGGACTTGTGCTTCAGACCCTTATTTACTGCCTTCTTCTGGAGGTCAGGTTCTTGAATCATGAGCACCTCCTTTGTTCTCACAGTTTTGTGATTTTCAGCGTGGTTTTGTCTGATCTAGGGGGTCAGATTGTGGAATCTGTCAGATTGTGGCAGGGAAAGCAAGTTCCCATAAACAGTATAGCAATGTTAATACAGTTCTGAGGTTGTGTATGTCTTCAGTAGGAAAGATTGTTAAACCAAAACTACTGCTTTAGGTGGCCTTTGAGGGATTGGTTATCATCTGTATGTCCTTTATGTAGGAGAAATTGTTTAGTGTGAGGGTGGTAAGGCAGTGGCACGGGTTGCCCAGAGAGGTTGTGGATGCCTTATCCCTGCGAGTGTTCTAAGGGCAGGCTGGATGGGACTCTGAGCAATCAGCTCTTGTGGAAGATGTCAGAACTAGGTGATCTTTAAGGTCCCTTCCAACCCGAGCCTTTCTATGAGTCTATGTTCTGTCCTGTCTAGTTTGAGTTATTATGAAACATTTTCTGTTGCTCCTTCAAATAATTAGTGTGGCCTTTGAACCACAATGTTAATATTAAATGTAGTGTTAGTTGGAGGCAGGAAAAACATCTGTGATCTGAGTGCTGTAGTTAGTAGTGATCTTAGAATTTATAAAGTTAAAAGTTTTGTTTCTGATTTCCTGTGCCCTCTTTGCCTCTTTGTGTAATTGTACTGATGCAGGCTTGCAAGACTTTGGCTTTGTCATGTGCTTGTGCTCCTCCATATGATGCTAGGGATGGCGTAACACCTAAGGAGTAGTAAATAATGGAAATCTGAAAGTGCAGGGGTAGGAGTGGCAGTGGACTTTTTGGTGGTGTAAAGCCACAACAGACTAACATACAGTTTAAACACTGGATGTAATTCCCTGTGATTCTCACCTTAATACCCCACAGATGTGGCATGTGAAGACTATACATTTTCCATTCCTGTATCAGAACATTAGTAATCAAGATGTTTATATGAGGCTGGAGTTTTGGATGCTGGGTTCTGCGTTTTTCCCGGGTCAACATCTCTTCATGAAAGATGAAGACATTTACAGGCTTCAGTTGGGTCTCTTGCAATCCCCTACACTATTCACAGCAAGTTACATTCGTCTTGGAAGTAACATTGCAGTAATTTCATCCTTGTTTCATAAATTATTTCAGCATGGACATACAATCAGATTGTAGCTTTTATATATAAAATATGGAGCCTGGCAGTAGTTGTATAATCCATACATTTAAAAAAAAGTCAAATGCACTGATGTGACAGGATGATGATGGACTGTGACTTTTTCAGTATGTTCAAACATGTCAGTTTTATTAGCATTTTGGGAAATATAATTCAAACGACCTCAGTTAAATCCTTTACTATCATTCTTCTGTAGGAACTATTGTATAGTAACAGCATCAAAGATTTCTAATTTATTTGCATGGGAGTTTTCTTTGTTTGAAATGCTTTTAAAACAAGCTGTGTTGTGTGTTGTCTCTATAGAAAAACATTACTTGGAGATAAAATGTGTGTGAAGGAGATGTCAGTCACAGTATTCCATTAAACCCAACCTTTTGTAGTGAAGAACAGTATTTTCTTGTTGGGGTGCACAACACTAGAATGAGGTGGCTTTGCTAAGCCTAGTTACTTTTTAGTTTTTTTCATGTGTAGAGTGTGGGAGTTTTGTGCATGAGATGGAATTTCCAGACAGACTGGCACATGAAATGTGGTTGAACTGGAATTGTTCGGTGGCTCCTATGCTTGAATTTCCTAATGTGGTTTTGAATTTAAATATTCTCTTTCTCAGGAAAACAGAAAGACTTCATTGGATGGATGATCCCATCAGTCAAATAAAAACATTGGTTTCAGATACACCTGGTCCAGTCATTCATTGAAATTAATGCCTTGGTGTCCTGGTTTGAAAAACAGGTGTTTCTAAGGAAAGCAGAAGCCTCCCTTTGAACTGAATAATGTGATCCTTCCTTCCTACAGATTATTATGATTTTGAAATTAAGGGAGCTCTCAGGCAAAGATATGGGGGTAGGAATAACAGCTCTTTACTAGTATATCTAACAAGACAAACAAGAACAACAACAGCTATGAAATTACCCACAAACAGAACAGTAACTCAGTCCCAGTGTTTTTTGGCTGCAGGCACCTTTTCCCTGAGCTGCAGTTCCCGGTGCTGGGGGCGGGCGGGTCCCGCAGAGCCGCAGGAGGGCTGGGGGTGATGGCAGCGCTGTCCCAGGGGGAGAGAGATGGAGAGAGAGCTCTCCGCTCACGGTGTGGGTCCTGGTGCTCAGCAGAGTGCTGGATGGTGGCAGGTTACAGTGAGAAGGGAGCAGGGCAGGGTCCGACAGCAGTGAGGATGGCTCCCGACGCTGGGATGGCAGAGATGGGACAGAGGTGGCGATCGTCCTTCTCGTCTGAACTCCGCGGGGAAATGGGGCTGAGCCAGAGCCTTCCGCTTCCTCTTCTGGATGTTTGGATATCGAGGGGTTTCCCTCTTCTCTCCCCTCCCCCTTGTCACCAGGGCCCAGTCAACAGGTATCTTAGCATGACAATGGGGAAAATTCCACAGAGGGAAAAGGGAGAGAACTAACCCTCAACACTTGGTATTATGGTGCATGTTAAAATTACTAAAAAGTTGACCTTTTAGATTGAAATCCGGAGTATAACTTAACCTTTTGAAAGCTTGGGGAGAAAGACAAGATGATATGATTGAGCAGATGTAGTGGCTGGATTTCCTTCAGCTGTTCACAAAACCAGACATGCAGCAGAGTGATCTCCAGTGGTCTCCTGTTCTCTGTGTTGTGTGAGCAGTCAAATGGAAATGGTGCTTTCACTCTGACGGATTGTCAGCAGCTGCCCAGCAGAGCATTTGTGGTTATTCTTCTACCCCAGAAAGGTCTTGCTTTATGTTGGTCTTGCCACCTTGGGGTATCACAACCACCCAGTGCTGCCACCACTGCCCAAGGTGCAGCTGCATCACACAGTGCCTGGCCAGCAGCAGCCAAGGCATGGAGGCACTGCTCCTCCCATGCAGCAGGAGTGGAAGGAGCAGGAGCAATGACAGCAGTTCTTGGTGGACACAAAGGCATGAAGGAAATGAGCACTGTGCCTCACTGATGATCACAGAATCAACTAGGTTCTTTCTCAAAAGACCTTTGAGATCAAGTCCAATCTCTGACCCCACACCACCATGTCAATTAGACCATGTCACTAAGTGCTGAGTCCAGTCTTTCCTTAAACCCCTCCAGGGACAGTGACTCCATCACCTCCCTGGGCAGTCCATTCCAATGTCTAATCACCCTTTGTGTGAAGAAACTCTTCCTCATGTGCAGCCTAAACTCCCCCTGGTGCAGCTTAAGACTTGTGTTCTCTTGTCCTGTGGTTGGTTGCCTGGGAAAAGAGGCTGACTTCTTTCAGGCAAGTGCAATGTTTAATACTAACAAGCATAGTTATCCATGGATGTCTTGGAGAGAATGAATTAGGAGCAGAGTTGTATGGGACCTGGCATTGCAAACTGCTTCAGTCTTGCCTGGCTCATGGTTCAAAGTTCATGCAAAATCTCTCCAGTAACGTTACAGTGGTTTTATCTTTGGTCTGTTTGCTTTTGCAGTGAGCATTCTTACATGGTTACACAAACACGTGTGAAAGTTTAAATATGCCTATACCTACTTCTAAACTGAAATTTTAAAATTTTTTGGTCATTATGGGCTGTGTTAACACCTAAACTGAGATTATTTATTAGCATGTGAGCATAAAACTAGTGAAGAAGCAGAAAATGTTAAGATGTTCCTGTAATTTCAAATTTCTCACCTTCAGAAATTCCAAAGGTGACTTTTTGCTTTGCAGAAAGGAGTTGTATGTTTAAAACAGGGGAATAATACATGCTTTCCTGCTCAGCAGTTGTGAATGCCATTAGTCCTGTTTCTGTCATCTGCCATAGAAGAGTCAGAAGTTACAGAACAGTCTGTAGCCCATTATAGGTGTTTATATTAAATGTATGTGGAAGTTTTCATGTTTTATTTAATCTCAGTTCTTCAGTATGTGAAGATGAAAGAAAGTTGTGTCCCAACATGATCATGATTACTTTCCAGTTCCATGTTAGCAGAGTTGTTGATTGCTGAATTTTTTTGTCTTTGTTTTGTTTTGTTTGCTTGTTCTACAACAGGGTGACCTTTTTTCTCAGTAGTCTGGCCTACTACTGAACTACTGTCTGTATAGGTTTTGTTTAAGTGGGCTGCGGGGCTGTGAGTGTTCTTAGGTTTTTTTGATCCTTAATGGTACGTGCATAAATTTGAATTGCTCTGTTTTTCTGAGTCTAGGCGTACAAGTTATGTGTGTGGGGTGTAGGTAGTGATCCAGGGAGAGGTGTGTAGAGTTACGGTATGCTGTATTTCAGTGTACAAATCTGAGTGTTTACACCTCTATAAGTTACTATTTTTCTGTAAGTGTATATATCGATGCTTTTCTAGCTGTTATTTCTTTGCCTCATTGTAGTTATAAAGTTTCTTGCTGTCCTTAGCCCCACCTTTGAAATTTCAAAAGTTCTTCCCAAAAATATAGGTAGCAACAGATAAAAAATACATATAAATGTTAAAATCCACTGGAATTACAAGGGGTAACAAAATTTACCAGAACAGTAACACTAAATCATTAGTTTGCATGGAAATAATTGTTTAATGTGATTTTTTTTTTAATGGAATCCATACAGTTACCTAGTATATAAGCTTTTCTGTAGGAAACATTCCAGCCAGAGGTTTGAAAAGTGTGGAGGTCCTGACAAGAATTCTGATTTAATCAAAGACAGATTGTTGTGTTGCTGTTTGGATGTCCTCAGGAGCTCTGGTATGGCTTTATATATGTGAGTTGTCTCTTTAGTCAGGTTTTCAAGCCTGGGCTCACTCTGGAAAAGCCTGTGACCTTCACCTGCTTCCATTCAGTGGGTTAGAGTCAGTTTATTTAAATGTTTAGTCCATGCAGGGTTAGCTTTAGGACTCCTAATCAGGAGGAGTGTATCGGGTTGGCATCACCCATTTCTGTGTTGGAGGGAGAAGCATGGACAGGGGTGACCTTTCCATCTTAGTTCACATGCAGAAGCATCAGACTTGCTGCTCTTGTACTGCCTGCAGGGTTGGTGCCTCTGGAAAGCCCTGTGCTGGCTGTGTGTGCTGTAGCTGTCACACCCTGCTGTATGCCCTGAGCTCACTGGATGTGCCAGGGTTTCCTGCTCAATGTTCTGCAGCCGTGCAGGAAATCCTGCATGACTGACGAGTGTTCCTGGTGCCTGGGGTGCAGCCAGTAAGTGAAAACCTTCTGAGGAGCATGTCTTGACGTTTCTGGGATACCCAGAATCTATGCACATCATTCTGCACAGGAGCCATGGCTTAGGAATATAGAACTTTGGCATTTTGTAATGCCATGTGGTCTTTTAACATGGAAAAAGAAATTCCTGCTGCATGCTTGTCTTCCCTTGAATGTTTAAATGACATTGAATATTTAAGTTGGATTGTTCCAAGTCCTTGAGAAAACGATAGCAAACTCCATACATTCAGTAAAAGCAAAATGTTGCACTTTCCAGGTTCCTTGTTGTGTAACATGCTTTCTGTGGGGGTGTATCCACGTTGGATTTGGAACACTGAATAGGCTGTAAGGACAGCAGTGTTCCTTGTGTTTTGGTTTTTTGTTTGATTTGTTACTTTTGTCTTCTTCGCTTTTCATTTTCAATGCCAGTGAAGTAAAGGCTGTTTCATTCCATGCTCCCCATGTGAGGCAAACTGAGGTTTACCTTAAAGGGAAGGAAGTTCATGCATTGGACGTATAAATTGTTAATAGGCTATGAATTTCTGAAAAGTCAGAATGGATAAATATAAAATCTAAAAGCATTGATAAACCGCAGCTTGTTTGTTTGCTTTGGCATCTCCAGAATAAAGTGGGATGAAGACCAAAAATTACTAGTTCAGCATGTGTATCCTTTAATGGGCAAAGCCTGGCTGTTACAAGTCACAGCTAAATTTTTTTTTTTTTATTGGAGCCAGTGCTAGCACAACAAGTAAGTTCAAAGATACAGTACATAAAGATGTTTTCTGGATGTTGTCTTAAAAATCTGCCAACTTGGTTTCTCTTATTCTGAGTTTTATTGGTACAACAATGGACTGATTTGAATTGGATTTGTTTTGTTTTCCCTGCCTGTTGTTCGCATTTTCATTTTAAATTATTTACAAGTCTGAGGCTTGAAGATGAGAGCCTAATGAATGCTTTTAAAAATAAAACCTTCTTCTTTAAGCATGTTATGCTTCATGTTTTGAATTTATAACCCAAGCCTTAATGAATAGTTTCCTAGTTGCTCTCATCTTAGAATTTATGAGCTGTCCTATTTACAAGTCCTACCTATACAATGGAAAGATAATTCCTGTTTACCTTAAATGAACTGTTCTGGTTAACAAGCTTAAACTGCTAATTAGGAATAATATGGCAATGAATACTATGTCAAACCTTGTAGCAAGGATATGAAGATGGAATATTTAGTTGTTGAGCATTTTGTCTGGTACATAATGTGCAAGAATACAGTGTGTTGTGTTTTCTGCTGTCTCATATACATATCAGGTTAATAAAAAGTATTTTAGGGAGTAACTATGGTTTATAGGTCCTCACAGGAGCAGGTGGACTTCTGCCCTACATTTAGGATGATATGTTGGTGTCCATGTACTACGATATTCCTAAAAGGCTCTTTGTTGCAAGGCTTCAGATAGGTGGCAGACATGTTAAGAACCCTTATGACTTCATGTTTATGTCCCAGTATTATTTTTTAACAGATAAGTTATTCTCTTGAAAAAAACACAGGGATAGCAGTAGTTTCTCTGTTTTGAGTGTACATTAATGTAATTTAATCAGGAAGGAAAGAAAACCTGGGACTAGAATTTGATATTATTTACCTGACTATAAATCAGAATATTTCCATTTTGTTTAACAGAATTTTTTTCAATTTGTGTCAAAATGATCAAAATCAGAACCTGACACAAGCTCTCCATTTCATAATTTTTGCAAACAAAACCAAAGAAAAAAAATTGGATTTTTTTTTGTCCAAATCCTACCTTAAAAAACAGGTTGGTTCTTGAGCAGAGGTTTTATAATACAGTGTTGTTACTTGTTGGTTCTGGGAACTTGGCAGATATGTTATATGAAAAAACTACCCTTTTTTTTTTTTTAAAGTTGTTTCTCATTAGACTTGAAGTGTCAAAAATGCAGAGTTGTGAATTTGAGTGCCATTCTGAATCTGGGTAGCTCAGAAATTCTTGGTAAGTATTGCTTTGACATCTTTGTGAGTGCTCTGATGTCTGCAGAGGGTTGTATATAGGCTTTGTTCCCTGTCTCCTTTCCTCTGTGTCACCCAAGGAGTTTGCAACAGGGTTGGCAACCTGAGGAGGGATGGGGAGGAAGGCACTGAAGAGAAAGTTGACAAAGGTCTGGCGTTGACCTTCAGCTGCTCTGGAGCAGACATCTGATGAGATACAAGGAGCTCCTTCTGTCAAACCCCAAGAATCCTTCCTGGGCACAAGGTCGTTGGGTACAGAAGGTGTTGTTTGGAGAGGACAAGTGAAAACCTGACAGTGCATTTTTGCTAGCTCTGGTCAGGCTATTCAGGTTCCATTTCCACATAAATAACATGCTGAACTTTGCTGGTGGAGGTTGATTTGCAGGAATGCTTTCTCTTTTTCTTCATTCACATCATCATGAATTTAGATGTTGCTGATTTCAGTAAAGTGTATTTTTGGGGGGAGAGTTAAATAAGCTCTTATTTCAGAGAATGCGTACCTTTGTATTTAGTATGCTAAGGGTATTTACCCTATAAGGGGATGGGTTTCTGAGGAGGTGACTTACAGGCAGAAGCAATATATTATGCCAGAGGGAGAAGTAGGTGAGCTTTCAGGCACACAACCTTGTCTTTGTATCTGCTGCTGGTACCAAGATAATTGAAATATACTTGAAGTGAAAACAATGTAAATGTCTGAAATTTATACTTAAATATTGCATGAAAGTGCAGGAATATAGGCAGTATGTCTTTTTAGGGGTCAGATAATATTTTATTTATACATTTGTTGTAAGTACTCCAAGGTCTTTAGTCTTGCCATTACAGAGTTTTGGGTGGCAATATATTGGTTGGCAATATAACTGACAGTGCTGACAAAACTTCAGTTGATGTCACTGTCGCCATGATTTCATTTTTACTTTATTTTTCAATTACTTTTAATTCTTGTAAGTTATGTTTCTAAGCTCTATGGCATCTGTTTTGGGAGCAAAGAAATACTTTGCATAATATTTAAATCTTGTTTGAATAAACCACCTAGAAAGCACAGGGAAAAAAACCAAAAGGTATATTCCCTAAAACAAAATCGCAGTAGGAATTTTGCATTATAAAAGATGATGTTCCTGGTGCTGGATTTGTTTAAACCGTCAGAATTGCAAAGCATAAATAATTACATGATTTCACACTTTGCAGTGAAGTCAGACCCTGATTAAGAAGTTGACAGCCTGAAAGAGTCTGCTCTTTGACAGTGATGTCTGTATTCCCTCAGTTTGTAGCAACTGCATCTAGGAAAACAAACTGAGCTTTATTCCCTTTACTTTGAATGAGAACTCTTATTGACAAAGGGAGAATATTCTTTTTATTAAAAGTTTTCATACTTTAAATGCACAGATATTTCAGCTTTTCTGCTTTCAGCTAGTGTATATTTTGCTGATACCAGGTCTTCTTGCTGTCTTAGTCTTCACTGTCTTTCAGTATGTTTGATATTCATATTTCTTTTTTATTCCTTCTTCCTTGCTGTGCTTTTTTTCTTCCTTTTCTTAAACAAATAGACAATATGGTAATATGAACTCTAATAGGAAAAAGGCATTGTTTAACTCAGTTGGGGTACTACTAATCCAGTCACCAAATGTAACCATAACACAGCATGCATTTTAATTATTAAATATAATGGAAACTTTGCATTTTAAATCTAGAGCTATAAACCACTTGTTTGAAAATACACAGTTCAGTGCTATGATTTTATCTTGTAGTGAATTACTGGGCAGTATTCTTTGATCAGTTATTGCAAGTTGAAGATTAGTAGTATTCAGTGCTTGTGCTAATTTTGAGAGTACATATAGGAGTCATTGCAGGTCAAACTGAAGCTCAGTCGTGTATATTTTTAATGATTTAGTGAGCTGACTGGATAAAGCAATGTTAAAATGTGTGGCTAATACAGTCATGCCAGTCATTCCAAATAGGGGTAATCTGAAGGCACATTTTGAGGAGTAGCATGCTCCCAGATTCTAATACTTTGTAAAATATGCTTTATTCTTAAAAACTATATTGTTGAGGTTTTGCTTCTAGAAATGTTTGAATAGTTCATGAAAGCAGTCCTAATGATTTTTTGGTCACCTTACACTAAATAAGAGCTGCCAAGTAGAACAAATAAATGTTTTTCTGTATTTGTTCAGTACATATTTTTGAAACGAATACATTTTGATCATAAAGTCTAATAGGTACAGTGAATTCAAGTAAAACAATCTCGTAGTCCATGCAGCATTTTCGGACATGAAGTTTAAAACTATTCCTGGTGTAAATGTAGATTTTAGTGACTTTCCATAAAAGATTGCTAGTCCCCTCATGAGACATGCAGGCCTGAACGGGCTCTGTTTTCAGGATTAGTGGACACCAAGTTGTGGAGCAGCTGTGGTAGGTTTGGAGGAGTAAGAGGCTTTGCTTGGGTGCCTGCTTCGGGGCAGTCACCCTGCAGGTGTGCCCTAGGTGCAAGAACGAGACTTCTCAGGTTTGTGAGCAGTAAATGATATGGTAGAAGCTCAGCAGAGTCAGTGTCTTTTCTCCAGGATGCCAGATTTAGCAGCTCTTGTATTCTGGGTTTAGGACTTGTGCTCGCTGTTTTTCTCTAGCTTAGGGGCTGTCTCATGCTGGTGGAGAAGGAATTGGATTTTTTCTTCCCTCTCTGAATCTGATGTGAGATACCAGTACCTAAAACTCCAGGTCTCACTTTCTGATCCAGGCATTTTAAATCTTGACATTGAACAGTACAGTAGCAGTACCTGGTTAATATACCAGGTAGACACAGACATGAACGATTTTGGCCTGTTGAATTTTTGGAATTGAATGCAGATTTTTGTGCCATGGGACAATATGATCCCTTAGAGGATCCTTGCTGTTTGGTTCAGCCTTTCTTTTCCCTTCTTTTTTCCTGTTGGTGATCTGACATAAATTCCGTAACAGGCAACTGATGTTACGTTTGCAGCCCTTGCTCTTTAAGGATACGTTTGCCTTAGGACACCAATCTTCTCCTTCTTTCTCTTGTTCCTCATTGTTTGTCTCTTGAAAATCAGGCTGTATTAAAATAATGAATGATATCAGTGTCTAGTAGATCCTTAAAAATCATACTTTGTAGTTCTTTTTGCTCATGTACCTTTTCTTGAGTGTGTGGCAGGAGGGTCTGTAGGTAATATCTCTCTGCTGTGTTTGGTTTTTTATGCATATTTTGGAAATTTCCTCTGCTGTCCGTGTATGCCAGATTAATCTAGTCCACTAAAAGACCTTTCCGTGAAGGTTATTTTTTAAAACTGTGACTACCTTCAAGCCTGAATCATTGTAGAGAACCAGTGAATTTATAAATGTTACTTATTTGGATTGTTGTGGGAATTGGTTGCAATATATATATATATACATAGTCCTTATGGGCTGTAGTTAAAGAATTGCCAAGAGAGAAACTTTTCTGATGAATAAACTTAGCTGAAGACTAAATAAAGGCTATGTTTGAACACATGACCTTGGTAGTTTCCTCTAAGCAAGAGTGCAGCGTCAGCTGGGGCACATGGGAATATCTCTGGACTTCAGGTCTTTTCCAGCTTCCCTGGTACCCCTGAGACAGTGTCTGCAGGCACCCACCTGATGTGGCTTGGTTGTTGCTCCTGCCAACTCATCCAGCTCACCAGCTGCACTATGAGACAACACAAGGTTTTACTCCTTTGCTGCTTCTTACTATTCCTTTCAGACTGTAAAATGAGGACTCTGAAAATAAAGGTAAATTTCACTGTTGTACTTTTTGTTGTGCTCCAGAGAAAAGCTGAAAGTAAGCTATTGCTAGCAGGAAATAGTGTAGGTTGTAGCTTGCACCTTAAGGTCATAGGTTGCTTGTCTCTTGTTGCTTTATTTCATGGTTTGTTTTGTAATCTGCCATCTTATGGATGCATTATTTTCCATGCTGCCTTAAATAAGACCCTTTTAATCCTTGTGTAAGCTTCTGATGATTTTTCCAGGACAATCTGCCCATATTTTTCTGTTCAGTTTTTGTTGTACTGTATGTTGTCCAGTCTCCAGTTCCTGAATTCTCAAATCTTAAATCTTTTAATTGTGAGAACCCTTTTTTACACGCTGTTTTGGCTATTTGTCATTTTTAAGATGCGCTGATATGTTTTCTCTTGTCTCTGACACAGGTGATTTTCATGTTCTTGCTATTCTCACTTATTTTCGATTTGTCTGATTCCCAGTTGTACAGCTGACTTCAGGAGATAGCAGTAGGATAAGATAGCCAGAACCTGGCAGGTCAGCAGCAGCTGGAGGCCAGTACCTGGCTCCCATCTGTCTAGGGGCTCTGGTGCAGCCACTGACCATCTCCCAATGGTTCTTCAGAGGATGGGGTGGGAAGATGGGTCTCAATTACAACAGATGGCTCATACCAGCTGATTTAACTGGCCAAGAGTTAAAATTCTTAGTCTTACTGCTTTTCCCCTTCCTTCTCTCACATTCTTTCTTGTCCTCCTTCTGAAACAGATTTTTTAAAAAAATTGTAAAAGGAAAGGTATACCAACTTTTACGTGTGAAGTGGATTTTTACAGCTGAGTTATAAATTCCAAAAACTATGTGGTTTATAATGGAAACGCTTACAGGGAGAGGGGAGGGCACGTTATAATACATATGTACCCTTTTCCCCCCTCTCTTTAGTGAATAGACCGTTTAAACTAAATTAAGTAAAGGATATAAATTCTGTTGTTTCAGTTTTTAATATTTCATGGCTGATTTTATAGATAAAAGTTACATTTAATAATAAATATGAAGAAGAATTTATACAGCCTGTTCTAGTTTGATATGGAACAGCAAATCCCATTTCTCTGTAGCTGTAAAGAAAATTCATTATAATGTCTTTGATTGTAAGAGATGTCTTCATTTTGATTAGTTACACTGATAATAAAACAACCTTTTTACAAATGGCACAAGATACATGAGATCTCATGTGTCTGCCTTTTAATAGCATTGGATGTGTGCATTTGCTACCTTTATTCTGTAGTCCTTTCATTTATAACTGGGCACTTTTAATCTACAAGTTATTAAAAATAATCTAATCTAATTTAATTTTCCTTTTGAAGCATTCTGGAGAGTGAGTTATTGATGCATCTAAACGTTGTCAGTTGAGTTTTCAAAATACAAACTAGGTTTAATTGAAAAGACATGGGCTTATGTCATTTTATTTAATTCTGAATAACAAGTTTTGTAGATAAAATAGTGAAATCTGGATATATGGCATTACTTTATAAATTCTTATGAAGCACCTGAAGTAATATCTTGATTTTCAAATGCCTTATTCCCAGTGAATTCAGTTGAATTTAGATGTTAATAGGAATTTGAGTAATTTAAAACACAGATAATGGTATGAGGATGCCTGGGTAAAAAGCTGGCTTGATGGCAGGGCCCAAAGAATTGTAGTGAATGGAATTATATCCAGCTGTTGGCTGGTCACAAGTGGTGCTCTCCAGGGCTCAGTACTGGGGCTGCTTCTATTTAATATCTTTATCAATGATCTGGACAAGAGGATTGAGTACACTGTCTGTCATTTTGCAAACAACACCAAGTTGGGCAGGAGTGTTGATCTGCTGGAGGGCAGGAAGGCTCGGCAGAGGGATCTGGACAGGCTGGATCAATGGGTTGGGACCAATTGGGTGAGGTTCAACAAGGTCAAGTGCTGAGTCCTGCCCTTGGGTCACAACAGCCCCAGGCAGTGCTGCAGGCTGGGGGCAGAGTGGCTGGAAAGCTGCTGGTGGAAAAGGAGCTGGGGGTGCTGATGGACAGTGGCTGAACATGAGCCAGTGTGTGCCCAGGTGGACAAGGAGGCCAATGGCTTCCTGGCCTGTATGGGGAACAGTGTGGCCAGCAGGAGCAGGGAAATGATTGTCCCCCTGTACTTGGCACTGCTGAGGCTGCACACTGAACCCCGTGTTCAGGTTTGGTCCACTCACATCAACAAAGACACTGAGGTGCTGGCATCTGTCCAGAGAAGGGCAATGGAGGTGGTGAAGGGTCTGGAGCACAAGTCTGATGAGGAGCTAGGGTTGTGTAGCCTGAGAAGAGGAGGCTTAGGGGAGACCTTATCACTCTCTACAAGTACCTGAAAGGAAGTTGTGGTCAGATGGGGGTTGGTCTCTTCTCCCAAGTGTCAAGTGACAGGACAAGTGGAAATGGCCTCAAGTTGCACTGGGGGAGGTTTAAATTTGATTTACAAAAAATTCCTTTACTGAAAGGGTTGTCAAGCCCTGAAACAGGCTCCCCATGGAAGTGGTGGAGTTTAGCATCCCTGGAGGTATTTAAAAGATGTGTGAATGTGGCACTTGACATGGTTTAGTGGTGAACTTGGCAGTGCTACTGTACTGTAGTACAGTTCTACTGTATGAATATGGTCTTTCCCAACCTAGACCATTCTATGACTTGGGGAGAGGGAGATTTTTTTTTCAGGGATTAATTAAAAGGGGTATTAATTTATTTTTTTCATTGTACATTCACCTAATAATGCTTAGATGTCCTTAACACAGTAGTACAGAATGAGATTGATGAGGAAAGTGTAATGGTTGTAATAAGATCCTTTGCCTATTTACATTGCTATGATTTGTGCTGTTACAGGGGTACAACCCCTGTAACATTCAGTAAAATCTTCTATATTGTTTAGTATATGGAAATAATATCAGATATTAAATCCTGGAAAAGTGGTACACTTGCTCCAAAATTTTAACTTCTAAAATGGAATTTCAGGGTCACTGTTAGAAGTGAATTCCTTTCCTGTTTCTTGTAAAAAGAGTTTGGTGTTTTAGAATGAGGAAGGCTGCTTAGGTGACAAAAGAGAAGTTCATTTGATTATCAAATACTCATGGAATTTACCAGAAAGTGAAAATCTGAATCATGGCTCTTGGGGAAAAATAGGATGGGGTCCTCAAGTCTTCTGGAAAATTCATGATGGAGCAGCACACTTAATGTTAGGTTTCACTGTAAAAGACATAAACCAACATTTCTGCTTTGTTAACTGTAAGGTTTAATTTTACACTGTTGTCTCTTTTCCATTGATGATAACAGCTAGGAAAAGAGTTAACTTCTTAAAGGTTTTTCCCAGGGTGAAAACTAGAAAGATGACTGTTGATGACTGAAACAGATGACTAAATATTCTTTTTACCCTCTGAGAGATAAACAGGCTGTACCAGGACCCTTTACTGTAGGAAGCAGCCCCTTTGACCTGCAGTTGCTTTCTGTGCGACTTTCACTGCTCAGTCAGAGGGACTCACTCTGTGGTCTGGGCTGCTCCCTCAACCGAGAGCTGCCAAAACCCTGCCCTTCTGTGGGGGGCAGATCTGGCACTGTGTCCTGGCTGTGCTTTGCTGTGATAAGTCACCATGTGGGTCACCCATCTTGTGGTTCCTTAGATCCTGTGGGTGTTCGAGCTGAGCAGCAGCCTGCTTAGTGATATGTCAATTTTTTTCCTGCCAGGAAAGTGTTGGAGCAGGTGCAATTTATTACTCTAGCTCGGTCTCTGGGTACTTGCCGGTGGTGGCTACTGTGTATGTTTCCTGTGTTCATTAAAACCTATTGATCTTGGGAAAGTTTGTGGGATTGATTTCAACTTGGTGTTTTTCAGGGAATTAGTAGTATTTTTAGTAATAACACTCCCCTAAAGCATTCCTGAGAGAAAGAGTGATGATGTATCAAGGAAATACAGGCTGCAACCAATTTGCAGTTCTGCCCTTATTCCCGAGGTCCCCTTGCCCAGGCAAGCCCTGCATGGTCCTTCTGTGACCTCATGTCATCCCCAGCAACTGTGTCTGGGAAGGGTCTAGCAGGATCTGCACTCCCTGCCCAGGAGGGCCTTGGGGAGCGGAAGGCCATGCCCGGGGCCACCAGGTTGACCAGGCACATCTTCCTAGTCTGCAGAAGAGGAGTGGCTGTGGTGTCACCCTGATCATGCCAGATGATGGTGGGGTTAGCAGTGACTCTGTGTTGCTGCTGGTCTCTGGTGGATGGGAGAGACTCCCCACACCTTGGGCTCCATTGCTGATATTTCACAGGGAGCTGTTTGATATAGTGGTGCTGACTGGACATTGGAGTTTAATTTGATAAACTGACAACTTTTTCGACTAAATCAACAACAATTGAAGGAAATGCGTTACAGTCTCGTGTAGCTGTTTAACAGTGTGCTTCAAATTAGGGAAAGGGTTTTGCAAACTTGAGATACCCAGCAAGCAAGGTGCAGCTCTTAGAGCAGAGTGAACATTTTTGCTTTTCTTAATTTTTGTAGGTATTAGAGAAGTGGTCCCTAGAGCAACTGTTCCCTGTTGCTACTGCCCATGCACCACTCCTGCAGGAGAGATGAAAATGTTAATTGTCAGATGATTCCTTGTTTGGAAATGCGGTTGAACACATGTGCCTCAAAATCATGCTACCACTGTGCACATGCTTAGGCATATTGCTGGTTCTGGAAGAGAGCTGAGTTTCAGGGTCTGATTTAGGTTAAGCACTGAATTTGTTGTATTGAAACAAATGGACATGGAGGGAACTGGATGCTGTTAATGAGCAGCAGTATTTGAAGCCTTCATGGTATTTGTTGCCAAACTATCAGTAAGTGTGAATGCTTTGGACTAGTAAATGGGGGTTTTATTTTATAAGTGATAGTGGTATCAGCTTTTCTTTGTCTTCACTTCCTTCCCTCCTTCAGTTCCATCTGCCTAGGACTCATTCTGGAAGATGTGGTTTCATCATACGGGCAGCAGTAGGAGGTGGAAGCTGCTCTGGCATCCTCTGGCCTCTGGGATAACAATGCCTTCTCCCTCATTCACTTTAACTCTCCACCTGCTGACCAACAGTGTGTTTTGCTGGGGAGAAGTCAGAACCTGCTTGGCCTTCAGTCTCTTTTTGGTCCTCATCTGAAGTGAAGGTTTTTGTAGCTACGTGGATTAGTTGTTGTAGTGAAGGGCTTGAGCATGAGGAAGGGAAAAGGCTCCATGGTATGCCACAGTAGTATCCCTTGACTGCTATCACAGGTGCCACAGAAGTCATGAATAATTTTTGTATCATCCCGTATTGCCAGTGCTTGGACTCACTGCCACCGTCACACTGGTATGCCTCCCACTGCTGTCTTATACTGGTCTTACACAGACAGATGTGTCACAGATGGAAATTGAAGTAAAGGTCAGTTGTAACCCCTGAACTGTTCTGAGTACAGAACTACATAGTATTAGAAGTTCTGCAGTGACTACAGCTGAAGCATGGGTTTGTTCACCTGAACACAGGTAACAGTTACTTGTGGAGGAAGACAGGCTTTGCACAGCTCTGCATGGTTTAAGTCACAGTCATGATCATCTAATTTACTGGGGGGGAAAACATCCCTCTCTGTGTTGCAGAAGACATGGCAGCACTGTTGTGACTGCTTGCATGTATTACAGGAAAATATTAAGGAGAAAAGGTGTGATTTGTCATGCAGCTTTTCCTTTGTATTTTAAGGGTTTACCCTCTCTATGGCTGAGGTTTGTGTACAGCTATCACCTATTTATACTGATTCCTAATGGTGGATATTAATTTATTTTTGATAGAAGTCCAATACAAATACATAAATATAAATAAGGAAAGGCTGGTTCGTTTGCTTTGCTAAATTGTGCTGGAGAACTGCCTGTGCTGGAGGGATTTGGGACATCATCTATTACACAGCGTCCTTCTCTGAGTGCAACCTGATGTGAGGCAGCCCTCTGCTTCCACTGTGCTTCTCCCCAACACCCTCTGCTTTATGTAAGAACCCCAGCTGGAAAATCAAAACCGAAAAGAAGTCCATTTTGTATGTCTTGTAGGATTGAGCTGAAATACTTCCAATGTGCTCACTTCTGTTTCACTGAAGAGAAAAACAGGGTTTGTTTCTAATAGTTAAATATTTGAGTATGTCTGTGTGTCTACTGTAATACAGTAATTTGATATAGATAGACACGTAAATATGTGCATTCTAATAAATATTCTAATTGAATAATATCAGCTCTCATTTCTGTAGATACGCCTACCAATAGAACATGTAACACTTTTCTGTTTGATCTGCTTTTCACAGATGGAATGCAATTGCTTCTTGTATGAAGTGGCCACCAGGGGTCATCAGAATGCTTTTATTTTTATTAACATCTCCTTATCTTTAGAAGCATATGCACACTTTGTATGTTCTGGAAACTTTGTTAACCTATCACACAAAAAATCCAGAGTTTTTATGTTACCTGTTCAGCCAAAAATTCATGGAACTTTTTCCAGCTGAGCTTCTTGAAGAGGCAGCAGATAAGGAAAACAGGGTGCATGAGAGTGAGAAGCATGTCCATACACTGATTACTGCTTGCATTCTTTTCTTGAAAATTTAACTGGTGATAAATACAGCAGTAGTAGATGACAAATGTGTCCCAGCCTGTGATGGCAGAGGCCTCTTGTTGCTTTCTGTATGAAATGGTAGTTTAAGCAAGGGGCCAACAAAACCATCCTTTTTTGTCTTTTGGATTTAATTTTGAGCAAAGGTTGATGGAAATTTATTAAGCCTTCACAAAGACCAAACATCAGAGTAGCCTTCTAGGACACTCATATTCCTTACATTTTTAAAGGAGAAAATAAGGCTTTTAGGACCAGGTTGTAAGGGTAAAATTTACAAGAGCCAATTTATAAGTAGCAGCAATTACAACTTGCTTTTGACTTTTGCTGCTAAAGTTCAGGAGAAAGTTGACTTAGATTTTTTCAGTTGTTAGTGATAGTGCCTGTGTACTTCTGTGATGAATTCCAGTGTGGTCCGCTGTACTTAAGAGGGTATTGCAGTCAACAGTACAAAGGGATTCAAATTGCATTTTGCTTTTTATTTCTCTCTAGTATTAATTGGTGTACTTGGTGACAATTGTATCTTGCATGAAAGCGTGTCATTTGGAGAATTTCCACAAACCACAGAAGTTATTAGTGTATATGGAAAATAGTATTTCTTTCTTGGATCTGATAAACTCTAAAATGAAGTGGTTTGCGAGCACTTAGAAAGTGCTTTTCATCCGTAAATATCACAGTGCTATATGAATGCAGTCTTTCTTGGATCCTCAGAAGTTTCTACTGAATGTTTTTATTGCTATTGTTGCATGTATGCCTTGCTCTGGAAACAGAATTCTTTGATTTTAAAATTAAAAATATACAGACCTTCTTACATCTTCAAAAATTGAATGTCTGGAGGTTATATAACAATTTTTAGGAGATACTAGTGCATGTCCTGTGATCCTCTGTCTTGCACATACATTCCTATTGATTCTGACTGCACTAGAAATGAGTGTCTATCTATGTGTGTATTTTTTTGACTTCCTCTTCAAAACTGATCTAATCAGTGTTCCCTGCTGCATTTAGCAGCATTTGGCTGTCTCTGAAATGAGTGGATGATGAACTAGGGAGCCTTGGCGTTGCCAATTTCTGCCCACCTGGAAGGGCTCTGAGTGATTTGGAAGCAGAAGCAAGTGGGATGTGGGTAGTATTGCAGGTGCATTTCCCTGTGATGCCATTATAATCTTTTCTGGTGGCTGTGAGAAAATGAAAATAATGGGTGCAGATAACTACCCATTTTCAGTGATACACAGGGGATGACTATCAGGGGGATTTTTGTTTTTTCACTTGAACTGTTCTGGATAGATCTGTATGGAAATTTTGAAGTCTTTAGTTTTAGAAGTCTGCAGCTTATTTGGAAGTCTCCCATGGGAATTTTGCTGTCCTAGGAAAGTGGTGGCCTTATGTGAAGAACAGGGTCATGATGCAAAACTTGAAGTTCCAGCATTTTTGAGCTGCAAGGGAAAACTAATGTTTGTAATGGATATAATCAAATTCTCCTCAAAAAATGGTGATCTTTGTTCCATCTGAATCGACAACTATTTTGTGTCCTGTATTCCATTACTGAGGAGACTGTTAGCTTGGATTAGTCTTTCTGAAGGAAGCGAGGTAAATTTGTAAGGTCGTAAGACAGACGTATGATTTGATTTAGGAAGGACGTTGTGCCCCTGAGAAGATGCTTATTTGACACAATGGTCGTACATTGAGATGAGTTGTTAACATGCAGTTTTGTGCAGGCTATTTATGGAGCTCATTAAAATGATTTTGCTTCATTGTATCCATGATTTCACTGAAAGAATTAATTGTCTGAAAAGGGGAATTTTTACTGAAAAAAAAAATGAAACTCTGTTTTCCATATGTTGCATCCTTTACAAACTCTGCAGATTGGGCATTGAATACTTGGAGACAATAGTACTGTGACTGAGAAGTGCTCTGGAAATTCTAATGCCAGGATTAGAATAAAAAAATTAAAGTTAGTACTTGTAAATAAACTTTTTGTGTTCTTCTGTACACATCCCTTCCCCTTCTCTTGCCATATGACCAGAGAGAGAAGTAAATAAAATTGTATTGACCATCAAGTTAAAGAACTCTGAAGTTTACCACATGTTTATTGATCATCACTAAATTCCTTGTCCTTTTGATATTAATTTAAAATTACCACTTTCTAAATTTTATCTGAGAATTAGAGCAGTGCAGGTCTTAAAGTGGAAAGCTGGAAAGCTTTACTGCACTGTCTTCACCTTTTGACATAGTACAACATTATATACTGTTTTTTTTGTGGACCAGTGGTAAAAAAATAGAAAAATAAATTTCACTGTTTTCTATTTTCATCAAAGAAAACAGCTTCTGTTCACAAATGACTTACGCTTGTGTATAGAACTGTAGCAGACACTATGGCAATACACAAAAAAACTTGGTACAAAGAATACAAAAGAGTTGTTATCAGGTAAAAAATGGTGGTGGCTGCTCAAGAAGGGCTATTTTTCTCTTTTTTTTTTTGGTATGAATTTTCTACTTTACAGTTACTGAGATGGTGCTGAATTCTGATTGTGTGATGTCTTTTAAATTAGCTTAAATATTGAAACAAAAACTCCACAATTCTGATGATTTGGAAGTCCCAATGGATGAAAGGGGAGAATCTTTAGCTATGTTGGTTTATGTAATATAGCCAAAATATTATGTATTATGCACTTGCAATTTAAAAATGTGTGTCTTATATTCCCTATAAGGATTTGGATAGTTGGCCTATGCAGATGTAACATATGTAACAAACATTCTGCTTTTGAAGATCTTAAAAACATGTTTTACTTCTTTCAGATATTTAGGCAATTATTGAAGAAAAGCACTATGTTTGAGCACCTATTTACAGTAGAACTATGAATGTAGCTTTTTCTGAGCAAAAATTTTGAGGCCACAACAGGTTTCTTTCCAAAACTTAGGAGCAGAACTGTGCTGCAAAGAACCTTAAAATGCATTAGGTAATGTATGACTGTCTCCAAGCAGAAGAATTTGTTAACCTGAAGCTAATGTGGCAAATTAATTTTTGGTCATATCCTTTAAGGATCTGTTCAGCTATACTTGATTTATATGAACATTAACAAAAGATTTATGTTACAAAAAGTCAACCCACTTTTGAGTTAGAGCAGCTTCATTTTGAACATCGAATATGATGTTAAGAGAGCACTGTTTGACAGAACCAGGTTTTAAACTATAGAAATACAAAGATTTGATTGCTGTCTCCTTAGCTTGAGATTGATCCTGTGCTGCAGTTTTCTGCTGTGCTGTACCTGGCATTACCATTGGTGCAGTATTTGAGCCTATATAAGTATGTTTTGGATTACTTACGCAATACTTGAAGTGGTTATGTATTGTTGCACTTAAAGCACTTATTACTTGTGAAAATGTTTCCAGATCATGCTTTAAAAGATGGAGGTAGCAGGAAGCACAAGGAAGTTTACATGTTGCATTGATTTTAGTCTTCTTGGTCCATGAATAAGATCTTCCCAGTTCCTACTGCTGTACAAGTTTGGCAGCATTACATTACTGTCAAAAGGTTTACTTGATCACACTAGCAAGTAGGAGTTAGGTTTAAGCATATGCTTAAGGTGCTATGGCTTCAGAGGGTTACTTGTTACATCTAGAATGTGTTCTTAGGTTAGGTTAGGTTAGGTTAGGTTAGGTTAGGTTAGGTTAGGTTAGGTTAGGTTAGGTTAGGTTAGGTTAATAAAATTCCAGATGTTAATTCTTAGCATGTGATGATGATCCCTGTGCCAGACTAAGGCTTGATCAAGATTAATTTTGCAAAAAGAAACCCATTTGACCTTATGTGGTCACTGGGACTGTCCAAACTTTGACCTGTTGATGATGCCTTCTCCAATGCATTGATTCTTCTATATTACAATATCAACTGCAAGATAGCCCTTAATTAGTGTGGTGGCTTTATTGAGAGCAAAGTGAATTGGTTTAGGCAGACAGAGGATTAGGACCACTCAGATTTATGACCAGCTTGTGCTTTGCCATTGTCCTTGTACTCTGTGGCAAGTCTGGGACGGATCTTTTGGGAGAGAAGCTTGCAGCAGAGGAAACACTCTTTTTATCTAGAGGGAGCTAATGGTTTGCTGAATGCCTTCTTTGAGTAGTGATCACCATTCCTGCAATATATTGGTACAGGAAGGAGGCAACAGCTGCACTTGGATGTGAGGCACTACTCTGCCATCAAGGAAGCTGAGCTATGTGCTATTGAAGTTGTGTTGGAGCCACAGCAGTGTGATCTGAGCAAAGGCTGTAGCAGGAAGAAGCAGAGCCATGGTCCAATGCTGTGGTCCAGTGCTCCAGATCTTGTGTGGGATGTGGAGAATTGAGCAGAGCTCAGCAAATTGCTGATCATGGTCCCAGCAAAAAGTAGTGATAGTAACCATTAAGTGTCTATCAGAAGATGGGCTCTTGTCCTACAGGCAGCTTTAAGAGAGGGCTAAAAGAAATTGGAGGCTATTTAATTCCTTAGATTAATTAATATAGGGGCAGTTTTAGAGAAACAGTAGTGACTACCTCATAGTTGTTTTCTTTCATAAAGAATACTTTCTGGATTTTGGTTTCATGCAGCTGTAGACTCCCGTGTAGTGATATTTTGACACAGATTATATGGAAGTGGGACTGAGGCAAATGTAATTTTGGGAAGGGTGTACAGGAGTAGACTATCTTTGTGGAAACTTAGATGTGTGGTAGTGACGAACTTGGTAAAAGTATATCATTACCACATGTTGCCACAGGTAGCCTGCTGAGCAGCTGGAAAGAAATTGCCTTGATAATGCTTACTGGTTGTGCGTGTAGATGTGAGGCTGTTGACTTAATTAGGAGAACAGAGTGCAGTCCCAGTCTGCATGGTAGAAGTTTGAAATGAAATTAAATGAAGGCAGAGATAGGGAATTAGGCAAGATGTCTGAGGTGTAAGGCATCTTAGCGTATTTGTTTTACACATGTGATTATTTTAATTTCATACTGAGGTTATTGGCAGCACCTACGAAGTTTATATTTTGCATTTTTCACTTTTTTAGCAGCTAGTTTGTAGTTCTTACTATAAACAGCTTACAAAGATAAACTAGAGCAAATTATTTTTTTTTTCCTAAGCACTAGAAAAATCCGTAACTGGTGCAGTTGAGTGGGAGGTAAGGTTGAACACCAGAACTGGGACTGTGATCTGAGCACAGAGCAGGATGAGCTTCTACTGGAGACTTACTGAACAAATGCTGAGACATGAGGATAAAACTGCAGAGACTGTGCAGAAAATCAACCATTTTTTATAGGTGTGTGAGTGGCCAGTGGAGATGAGCTGAGTTTCTGGGGGAGTGGCAGAAAAGGCCACATTTTTGTTGATGGAAAAACTAATTATCTAATTATCTAATTGTCTAATTATCCCGATACAATTTTTGATAGTGGAAATGTTCAATGTCAGTATTAGTTCACTGCTGGACAAGTTTTCTGGTAAATCTTAAGAATTTATCTGAGAGGAAAGTATCCTATAAAGAAGATGGAGAATTGGTTTGAGGCAGCAAGTTGTCTTGTACAAGAAATGTAAAACTGCTGCTCTTCCCCAGGCTCAAGGGAAGAGTGATTGGGTCTTGGTGGTAGGCTGGGAACTTGCTGTGGAGGTGCAGCAAGTCAAAGGACCCACCATTGCTTATTTAAGGATGGACTTGTGACACTCATCGCTGAAGTAACTCAATATTTGACATTATATAAATAAAGCTGTACTGTGCTTAACCCACATTATTTTCATCTTTTTTTTTTTTTTTTTTTTTGTGTATCCCAGATAGTGCTCATAGCCTTTTCTGGGTAAGATTGCACTTCAAAGGCTTAATCTGGTCCTGCTATTAATTACTGTAGTGTTTTTGAACATACTAACAGTGTGCTGACTTTTACCAGCTGAGACTATAGCCCTGTCTGTTTTCCTTCTGACTAGTTGTGTTAAGTTTCCACGTGGTTTTGGTTTCCACATGGTGAACAAAGAAAAATAGTAGTGCATGAGAACCAGAAAACAACGTTTAGGGGAGAATATCATGATCCTCCAAAGGGCTGTTGTGATCTAGAAGTGGTTATTCTCTTGCTATTTAGTTATAACTAGCTTGGTATAGGTTTGGTCAGTACTTCAGCTCAATGAGAGACCTACTATTGAAAAACTGTTCAAAATGTACGTGACAAATGTGCACTCAATTCCTTAGGGGCCTTCCATAAATTATTCTTAAGCAGAAAAACACTTTTTTACTTCCCTGGGAAATAAGTCAAACTGATTTGAATTTATTTTCTCAGTTTAATGCTTTCCTACTTTGTCCTCAGAATTAAGCAGAATTATTATTTTTTTTACCATATACTTGAATAGTTTTGTGTTATCTACGTTGTCTGTATCAACAATGCAATTACTTAATCTTGTCAGGAAGTACTTACAATTGTGGTCATGGCCTCATTCAATGGGTAACTGAACAAAAAACTGAATACTTGGATCTGCAGCAAATTGATGTTTAAATCATAGTGTAAAGCACATAGATAAACATTTAGTATTTAATCATCTGTTAAAATGAAATGCATTTTCAATTCTCAGTCGCTTCATATCAAAATGAAAAGGTAATAAATGTCAAGATTTGATTTCCCATCTCCATCTCTCTTATAAACTGTGTTGGTAGCATCAGTTTTCTAGTGGCGGCATCTTCTTTGGAGCAGAAGGGTCACATGGGGCAGCTGAGCAAAAGCTTTTGGTAACTGGATTTGAATGGTCAGAGTTTGTGCTGGGTCTCAAAGGTGCTGCCATTCTCTGCACTGTTATTTCATGACTTTTTGTTTCTCCTCCTTTCTCCCTAATTGGGAAACAATGTTTTAGAGGATATTTTAGGAAGGATGCAAAGCTGTACTTGCAGCATATTCTTTTAGAACGTGGTTCTATTTGTGTTTTCCCTCTTTCTCTTTAGCAGATAACCTAAGCAGAGGAAGGAAAGCAAGCTGCATACTTAAAATATTTAACGTTTATGTTGGCTTTGTTTTGCTTGTTGTTGCAGTCATGATTATTTCTCCTGGGAAGTTTTAAATTTGGGAAGCTGATTTTCTAGTTCAGGAGAAGTTAAATATTCTATGACCAGTTCCTTGAAAACTGTTAGTATTTTGTGTCCTAAATATACTTCCAGAAACAAAGGTCACATTTGTCTGCCCAGGTTTAAAACATATATAAGATTTTTTGATTACATAAAAACTATGGGATCTAAGTGTTTGCTCACTTGGTGCTCATCACAGTGAGAGCTCTGTAACTAGAAGGTGGTTTAGATACCATGGTGAAGCTGTTGCCTCATATCTTTCATTGTGTCTTTCTTCCTGCCCTGATTTTAATTTTCTGTATTGCATGGGGTTTTTAAAATTTAATTATTTTAACCATTAAGTTTGCATAAAAGACTAATAATAACTCTTTTGTTTTGTAGGTGCTAAACCAAATGATCTACAATTGGTAATATCACTGTTAACAATGGATGGAGAGGAAAATAAGAAGGGAGATGATGTTGATGAGAATTTACAAGTTGAGTTGACAGAAGAATCCCTAAGAAATACATCAGGAGAAAATGCTGGATGTGACTCTTCATCTCAGCAGAAAACAAGGCTTACATCAGACAAAGTGTTCAGGGACCTTGAAAAGAAAGAAAAAGAGAATGGCACAAATGAAACAGCACTGTCAGAATCACCAAACCTGGATGTTGTTGAAGCAGAGAAACCTGAAAATGTCTCCAGGAAAAGAAAGCAGAGTTCTTCTGAAGACATGAAAGACAGTGGAAGGAAATTGCAAAAAGTTTTAGCTGGAGAAGCATGTGGTATGATAGCTGGAGCTGTGAAGAGCGAAGGAGTCACCAGTTGTCCTGATAGTGACATATTTAATTCAGATATCCTGTGCCTACGTTATGATTTCAGATGTGCTGCTGATGATGCCATATTGAAAAGTCATGAGGAAAATAAACATTCACAAGACGTGTCAGCTGCTGTTCCTGATAAATTATATTCTTCAGAAGAAATCAATGTTGTCTGTACAGCTGGAAACATAGACAAAGGCCCTAAAGGCAAAATGAGTGATCAATGTTTACCTTCCTGCTCTGATAAGGAAAAACATAAACGAGAAAGCCTCTCTAAACCATCCAAAGAGCAAACACGCCCTCAGTGTAGTTGCATAGGTGAGTGTAGTTCAATGTTGCATATGCACGTTAAGCGAGATAGTGAGAAATCCAAGATATTTTCTTGTGATCTTTGTGGTTTTCAGAGTGCTGAAGAGAGTCTCCTAAATTCTCATTTCCTTGGCAAGACTCACCTTCGACGCCAAAATCTTGCTGCACGGGGAGGATTTGTGCAGATATTGACAAAAAAATCTTTTAAAAACCAACAATCTACTGCAACCAAAGAGAGGAATATCAGGGCGAAAGCTGGGACCAATAAATTAAGGGCAAGAACTGCTGATGCAAAAGAATTGAGTATTTGCAGTGCATTGAAAGGCTCAAAAGTAAGTTTGTCTAAACAAAACGGTGGCAGTGAACTTGTTGAAATGATACCATCTTCAAATACTCCCACTGCAAAAAAAGATACTGTGATGGAAGAAACATTGCTTTCTTCTGGTACAGAAGGAAATGATAATGTTCAGACTGAAAAACTAGAAGTACCAGAACCATCAGAAAATATCTTGCAGAAAACAGAATCCCTTCCAACTACCAAAAAGCTACTTAACAGTTTACGTAGGACAAGGAGATTTGATAAACTGAAACACAAAGGAAATGATTTCTTGTTAAGGTTTTCATTTGGACAGGACAGGTCTTCTAGATTAAAAAGGCAGGTTAAAAGAAGATACAGCTTGTTGGGGAATAGTAAGAGACCCAAATCTGAAACTCAGAGAGTACATGTGAAGCCTATCTCCAGCACACAGCTTAAACATGATGAATCAAGCCCTGTGTCACATAGAGAGCTAGAAACAGATGCTAAAAGTAGTTGTAATACTGCTGCAGAAATACAAGATCTTACTGAATACAAGCCAAATACCCCTTCTTCTAGCACTGCAGATGCCAAAGATTCTGAAGTTAAACTTACTGCTGATGATGGTGCTCTTCATACTTGCATGGATTGTGGTCACGTTTTTTACGACCCAGAAAGTTTGGAAACTCATGTTGCAAAGCTTCATACAAAAAGGATCCAGTTTCATTGTCAGATGTGTAGCTATTCCTCTGGAGTCAGGGAGGACATGAAGCAACACTGTCAGGACAGTGAACACCAGATGGGTGCTTGTAGCTTTCATTGTCAGCTCTGTTCATTTACCAGCTTGAATGTGGTCAGCCTTCAAAGCCATATGAGTGAAGTGCATAATATGTCCCATAGTTGTCCAGCTTGCATTCTTTTTTTTCAATTGGAAGAAGAACTGATAAATCATCACAAAAATGAGAAACATGATGGTTCATTATTTCTGCAAGCTACTCCATTGAGTAACACTGATGATACCTTGCAAGTGGTATCTTATAGTGACTCAGTATCGAACAATAGCCAAAGACTTGCAAAGGAAATGGAAGTGTCAATGCAAGCAAAAACTCCAGACTCTTCCTTCATAAATCACAGAAATGAACTAAAGCATTCTATTCTGAATAAAACCCAATTTCAATGTAAAAAGTGTTTTTATAAGACAAGATCTTCCACAGTTCTCACAAGGCACATAAAACTCCGACATGCGCAAGAGTATCACTTCCTTTGCAAGGCATGTAATCTGTACTCACTGAGTAAGGAAGGAATGGAGAAACATATCAAAAGAAGCAAGCATCTTGAAAATGCCAGGAAAAACAACATTGGACTACGTTTTGAAGAATGTATTGTAAAGGTTTGCGTTGGTGTTGGTGGAATTAAATCAGTGGTGGATACTTCAATTTCTGGGAGTGGGAATACAGAGTTGGACAAAGAAATTATACATGTTTCATCCTCTTCTGTGGAAAACATATCGAGAAATAAGGAATTTGTTCCACTTGAGCAAAAGACTGGTGAAACTGAATTGGTTTTAGCTGATGCATCCAAAGGAGGGAGACCTAAAGGTACTATTTCTAGGACATGTACCCATTGTGGCCTTTTGGCCTCCAGTGTTACAAATTTGACTGTTCACATCAGGCGAAAGCACAGTCATCAGTACAGCTATTTGTGTAAGGTTTGCAACTACTACACTGTCACCAAAGGAGATATGGAACGTCACTGTGCAACCAAAAAACACAAAAGCCGTGTTGAAATAGAAGGATGTGGAAAACAGAACTCGGAGATCATCGTTAGCCCTGAAGGAGGTAATTTTGAATCCATTAGCAAGAAGATTAACAGCCCCATGACTGCCTTGCCTGAACATGTTGAGGATGGTGGCCTGTCATCAGATTTGGAAAATTCTGTCTTAGACAATCAGGAAGTTGAGCGAGGAGATGCTGAGTTAAAAGCTGCAAATACCAGTAGGCTGCCAGATTTACAGGCTGCTAGGAATTCATCAAATATAAACCAATGTGTGTTGCTGGAACCAGCAATGGTTGCTCAAGGCTGTGACCCAAGCTTCCAGAGAAGAGCCATGGGTGCAAGTGACAACAAGTGTGTACACTGCAGCTTCATTGCTCATTCTGCCGCTTCCTTAGAGCTGCACGTGAAGCGAAAACATACAAAACAATTTGAATACTACTGCAAGGCTTGTGACTACTATGCTGTTACTCGCAGAGAGATGATAAGGCATGCAGCAACAGAGAAACATAAAATTAGAAGAGAATCTTACATTTATTCTTCTTCTGGGGAGGAAGCAAATACAGCAGATATCACTAAAGAATGCACTGCTTTGCCTCAAGAGGTGCACCATCGCAGTGCAGGAGAATCGAAAACTATTTCAGATGAAACAAAGTGTGCCAATGATCCATCAGAAGATGATCATATGAATAAAAGCTTTACTGAGGGTACTGCCTTAAATGAAAATACACCTCCCGGAATCTCTAAAGATGTCAGTTCCCAAATTGCAGTAGGAGATGAACTTGATAGAGAGTCTAGAAATGGAGGAGAAAACCCTTTTTGTGAAGGATTCCAGCAAACTCCTCAGAAAGATGAAGCTGTTGAACCTGTTAAGGAAGTATCAATTAAAGAAACAGGTACCTGTGAGGTGCAGAAAAGTAAGCACGGTCTGGAGCTGCTCAACTCAGATGATGATTGCGCTGCAGAAGATCAAAATAGATCAAGCAGCACAATCTTCAATTCAGAAAAAGGTGTGGAGAGCTTGGAAGAAAATAGTGAAAACCCAGAAGCAGAATGTAGAGACAAAAACAGTCTCAAAAAAAAATCACTGAAGAAAAATAACCCACTTATGCTATGTCTTCCAGAAACAAGTAGTGCAGTAGAGCAATCAAATCTTTCTGGAAACACTGGAGAAACAGTACAAAATAGACATAGTTTTGATGGTAACAGAAGTTTCAGAGAGGATCCTACTGGGGAGGAGGAAGAAGCCCTTATGGAAGCGCAACATGAAGCTGAAGTAACTATAAATAACAATGTTTGGGAGGCAGATGGCTCAACAGCTGAGGGCACGCAAGAAAGTAGTAATGAGGCTTTAGGAACAGTTATCAGTGCTGATGATAAAGGAAAGGCAATGCAAAATGTTGGCAAGTTTGATTCTTCTATAGTGAGGTTAAAAAGTCATCAAGATGGGGAGGCCACTGACCATTCTGCAGAAGGGCAAATGTCAGGGGCAGTGAAAGCTGGTGAGCTCACAGTGAAAGCAGACACTTCAACAAGTGGTGGGAAAAAGAAGAAGTCAGAAGGAATTTCCCTTGGGGAATCGACACGTATTCGCTGCGATGACTGTGGTTTTCTAGCAGATGGTCTGAGCGGACTAAATGTTCACATAGCCATGAAACATCCTTCAAAAGAAAAGCATTTTCATTGCTTACTCTGTGGAAAATCATTTTACACAGAAAGCAACCTTCACCAGCACTTGGCCAGTGCTGGGCACATGCGAAACGAGCAGGCGAGCGTGGAGGAACTGCCCGAAGGAGGCGCAACCTTTAAGTGTTTGAAGTGCACGGAGCCCTTTGATTCAGAGCAGAGCTTGTTTCTCCACATCAAAGAGCAACATGAAGAGCTGCTTCGGGAAGTCAATAAATACATTGTTGAAGACACTGAGCAGATAAACAGGGAGAGGGAAGAGAACCAAGGCAATGTATGCAAGTATTGTGGGAAGATGTGTAGAAGTAGCAATTCCATGGCCTTCCTAGCTCACATCCGTACCCACACAGGTATGGAAACGCTGTCGTTGCAATTGGTCTCTTTCAAAGAGAGTGAATTATACCATTGGTCTTTTTCTGCTTGTTAAGCCCTTTAATATTTCTTATGAACTGGCATTTGTATTGCCTGATGAGCCCCTGATGAAATTCAAAATTATCTTAAAGGGTATGAAAATGCAGTGATCAAAGGGCAGAAAATGTAAGAACATTTCAAGTAGTCACCCTTCTGCTTTTTGTTTCATATAGAGAGATTTTCTTCCTTTTAATCTCACTTGTAACCATTGATTGGTTCTTATATTTATATAATGAAGCAGTGGTGGTTTGAGAGAACAATTATCTGTTCTTTCTAACTTTCTCTTCTGTGTGGTTAATAGGCAGATTGTTTATTTCATTTCAGTTGAGTGAAACTTTCAGCATTACATAATGCTTCAGAATAAGCATTTGATATTACCTCATTCCTCAAAAAATATCAATAAGAAACAAGAGGTTTTTGTAGAAATAAGTTATAGCTGTTGGAATTGGTCAGCCTTTTTGGAAGGTGGTATGCAGTGCTGATGTGTTGCACAGGGATGTAGCATCTGATTTAGTTTCTGTGCTGATCACACTTTAAATTCATTTTATGTTTAATTTTAAGTGGAAAATTTAAAAACATTTCTGCAGAAAAATGCATAAGCTGCAGTTCTAAATTTATGTAGAAATTCACTGCGATGTTTCTATAAACCTGCCATACATTCTTTATTTTAAATAGACAGCTTTTCTAAATCACTGAGCTCTGCTTAGACAAGTGGTGTCTCCATGGTTGAATTTATGAGTGGATTTGAATAATAAATTCACATTTCAATGAACATATTTTCATTAAAACTGTAAGGTTTATTTTACTGTACTTTTAAATAATGGCTTATTATGGAAGCTATAGTTTAAATTCATGCAGTATTTGAAACTTAGTGCATGGTTACAAGGAAGAGAACAAAAAGGTAAGAAAAAAGAAGTATAGAAGAATGGTAATTCCTGGCATAATCCTAAAATAATTTTGTAAGTTTTTTTTTTATGAAAAGGCAAGGGCGTGACTGGACAACAAATCCTAAAAATTAATCTTGGAGAACAGGGACATTGTATTTCAAACCTTTCAAAGTATTTTACTATAACTGCAGTATTCGTGTATACCAATAACTCACATACTTAATACTTTCAGCATTACTCCTGTCCTGTCAATAGCACAGTTATCTGTATTGCTTCAGCTAATATCCAACTTTGAATGCAGTGTTAAGTCTTTAGAGGGATGCTCATGTTCACATGGTCAGAACAGCTGTATAAGCCCTTAATATGCCCTCTTACAGCAGATAAAACTGAATAAAACTAAGGGGGAGGATACTAATGGAGCTCTCTTTAGAATTCTTTATGCAACTGTCTGGTCAAGACATGTTGCTTATAATTGATGTGTCCATTACTTGAATTCTCTTGTAATTATAGTCAATAAGTCTTGTAAATGTGTTAAAGCTCACTAAAAGCATACAAATTCAAGAACAGAGTAAGGCTAATAATTTAAAATAATCAATGTAGGCATTTCAGCACTTAATTTCCCTTGTGTGTTGATAGCTGATCATTCTTAATCCATTAAGATTTATTTAGTCGTTTACAATGCAAAATAGGTTTGCACTGGTCACTTGTGCCATTTGAAAATGTCCACCAGGTTAAGTGCAGAATGTAGTCCATTAGTCTTCCTTGACTATATGTATTAATTGCATTTAAAATCAAGTTAATGTGGATGTGAAAGTGAGGTAACTATCAATATATGACAAAGCAACCCTACTTACATAAGTTACATCATTGATTGTAACATTTAGTAAAAGTTAGTGTACTTTTTAACATCTTGTGTGTAGGTCTTATCATGGAGTATATTTTTACTGTGCCTTTGGATAGAACTAAAAATGCAAAGCAGTGGAAGAATACATTTAATTTTGCAAGTAATTTTTTTGGTGCAGAAGTATAGAAGGGTTACAGAACAGAGTTTTGTCTGTCCTCTGTCTCACTTCAACTTTAAATGAAAAGTTTTTCTTAGGCTTTGCTCATTCACACAAATAGTAATATGGAGAGTTTTATTAATACTTTATGGGAAGAAGGCTTTCTCTTCCAATCTGTATTTTCCTTTTTGTGGCTTTCTTCATACAGAACCTTTTCTTCCCATCTGTATCACAGTGGATGCAGTTTAATAATAAACAAATATTTTTAGGTTATTGGGAGTGGTGGCAGAGGGAAATGACCAACTGCACCAATTGTACGTTCAGTTCTTGTAACATTGGTGAGGCAAAGTCCACCATTTCCAGCTTCGCACCTGTCCCAGAGTACCAACAGGTAGATAAGAGCACAGCCACACATTTTCCCAATTATTGTTCTGATTATATGCTTTTTTAAAAGTCTGTCATCAGCATCTGGATGTGCATAAATAGGTTTATATACATGTGTATGTATGTATAACCATTGCCAACTCCTCTCCTTTTTTAAATTGAGTAATCAGTGATGATTTGGGGTGGTGAAGGGAAGGGAAAGTTGCAGAAAGATGCAACTAATAATTTCCATTAATAGAAAAAGAATGTTTCAAAGTACCATTAAATAACGTAGGAAATTTTCACATTGCAAATGAAAGAAAAGCTTTGCTATAGAGGACCTAACAAGTAAGTCCATCACATGTTGACAAGTGAAAATGAGGAAGTGTAAAGAAGAATAAAAGGAGTAGTAGAGGTGGAAGACATTTTAGTTTGCAATTGATGGAGGTCCCATAAACTTAATTAACAATCAACATCTGAGAAAAAGTCACCTGCAACCACATCATCTTTGTTTCTTTTCTCATCAGACTTCTCAGTTAATGGCAGTTGTGCCCAATGCAAGTATGCTGTATTACTCCCCATGTTCTAAACATAGGAGGCAATGGTATGATGACATTTCATTGTGGCTCTGCTCACTTTGTATTGGGCCTGAGCTAGGAACACAGCCATGCCTGCAGGTATAGGTGATGTTGCCCTTGGCTGGCCTGGAGCTGTGGCTGTGAATTTTTTCTTACAGCTTTGGGTCTGTATTGTCCTGATGTAAAGCAAGGATTATGGACTCAACTATTTTTTTACAAAACAATAGAATAGTTTGTGTCTGTCTGACCTGCACTCTTTAAATTTAGTCTTATTTTCAGTCTGGTATGGTGGTGTTGATTTTTGTTTGTTTTGTTGTTGTTCTGTTTTTGTTTTGTTTGTTTGTGGTTGGTTTGTTTGGTGTTCGTTAAGAGCCTTATTTTTTCCTGCTACCACCAGAAAATACACATTTGTTTTCCATGCTGTAACTTGTGGGTAAAGGAGTTTGGTGGAGTTTTTGGCTTTTTTTGGCTTTTTCTGGCTATTTTTTTTGAGTCATTTGGTTGAAAATATGATATAGTGGCAGCATTTTTCTCTTTTTTTTTTCCTGAGAACTTAAAGCCAAATTTGAATCCAGTAGTATCATAGCCTAAGAGAACCACTGAAGTTGGTGATAAGTATGGCTAAGAAATGGTTAAACATTTTACATTGTTTCAGACAACTTTATGGCAAATACACTTTTTTTTTTCTACCATTAATTTAAATCTTAGTCTAATGTCTTAATTTTTAGTATAAAATTTTGGTTTGTTCCATCTAAGAACATACTGGAACAAGTTTCGCACCAGAAACCTAAAAGGGAGATACCCTGCTTTTGTTTCAGATGATAAATACTGACCTGAGCCTGCCAGCACTTGAATTTTCATGGAGTTTAAATGGAGATATTAAGATATATTCAGCTCTGGATCTGATAAAAAAAATCAAAACCCCTCAAGGCCTCAGTGATTTTTGGATGAGAGCAGTCAACAGAATAATACATTTCTGTATTGTCAGCACACTGTAGTCACAATTGGTCTGAACTCAAGTTCTTCACAAAGAGTCATGTAAATGGAAAACAGCAAAGGTCTTGTATGGAAGCCCTGCGGGACACCTGCAGTAACAAAATGAGGAACGAATTTACAATTTAATCAGTAGGAGAGAAACTGAGGGAACATAGGATAGAATTCACATGGTATTTGAATTCTACGAGAAAAAAGAATAGTATAAACACCAGTAGATTTAAAAAAAATCCTCTTCACCTGTGGCCTTGTTGTTATTAATTGTCCAGCTAAAGATTGTAAGTTAAAACATCAACTTTTAGTGGTCTTTTAATGCAAAGATAAAGGGTTTTTTTAATTTGCTCTGGTCTCTTTGTAGAATGCAGTGTTGATTTGAAATGTCACCAAATTAATGATTAATTCAGTTTTTTCAGGATCATTTAAATAAACTGTTTTTTTTTTTTTTTCAGTGTGATGGATAGAATGTGATTGCAGTGAGCTGCAGTCTGAACCTGCTTTTGACATTTAAACATATAAAGCTGACTAGATATAACCATTGAGGTGCTAAATATATTTTACATCTACTTCCAACAGTAGAAATGGAAGTATTAAGAGATCTGGCTTCATTGTCATTGAACTGTGAAATATTCAACCTTGTCTGCCCATGCTTAGTAGTGTTGACTTTTTTATTTCAGTTAGAAGATTAAAATTAAATGCTTCATTTTTCGTTAGCTTTTGGGAATTAAATTGAAATTTAAGACTCTAAAATTTTTTCTAAGATCCTCAATTTCACCAGTAGATTCTTGGAGGATATTCTGTTTTCAAGGGCAAAGCAAAAAGGTTCATTGATCAAGTATGATATAGTGCAACATTTTTCTTATCAGAGCTCTTTATGTATATATATATTAAAGATCCCATATTTCATATTGTGCTTAACTGTATTGCAAGAAATACTTCACAAAACATATACTAAACATAATATGGAGATGCTTTGACCATATTGTACTTACTGTTAACTGCAATTCTATGATTTTGATTTATTGATTTAAGGATTTAGTGGGCAGAAAATTGGAAAGTGCTTCTATTCTAGAATGATGTTGCTCCGTAATAACCTGGGGACTGACATGTGCCCAATTTAACTATGTCAGTAAAAAAAGATAGTTCTTCCATCTTGAAAGATGATCACTGTTAATTAAGGCAGACAAATAATTTGACTTTTTGCTGAACTGATGTGATACAAGAAATAGGTTGATACTTTTTCCTTGAAGGAATAATTTCAGAGTTCTTCGGTCTGCAGCAGACATTTAATATTAAAGTTTGTTCTTGAAATAAATAATAGCCAAAATGTCAATACTTGTGGTTTGCAGAATAATCATAAATTCTTGACCATAAAACAGTCATAAAGGCATAATATTTTATCCACTGTATATTCATACATTGCATGCCATTACAATAGCTAGGTGATGAATCATTTGCTGTGTGTGACAGAACAAATCTGAAATACCAATGCTAATGTGAAATCTATTCAAAGCTGGAAGACTTGTAATATTATTTTACTTTAAAAATATTTGCTAAAAAAAATGTACATTTTGCAGTTTAAACCAAAACCAAGCCACTTTAACACCATTACCTGAATTTCAGCATTTGGCCATTGGGAAAGGCGTAGAAAAACTTTTGCCATCTTGTTGAAATGTTATCTGCCTATTATATTTTCTTCTCATTTTAATGTGTTTAGTGGGTTTTTAATGACAATAAAAAGACCAGATTAAAAGTTCATAAAGTGTTTTCTGTTATCTTTAACTTGAGGAGACTTTAATGAGTAATGTATAGAATACAATGTATGGAATATACTGTCTGTGTCCTGGGAGTTAGAAATTTATGTACAAGACACTTCTTTTTATTAGGCAAAAATCTCAACCAGGTTAAATGTGGGATAGGTTTTTAAAAGGTTACTTTTCCTCAGGAGTTTTTATTTCTTTAACCATGGGTGATATTTTATTCTAATTCACCTCATATCTTATGCTAAATTTTACTTAGGATCAAAGCCATTCAAGTGCAAGATATGCCACTTTGCAACAGCTCAGCTTGGAGATGCCAGAAACCATGTCAAGAGGCACCTTGGGATGAGGGAATACAAGTGTCATGTCTGTGGGTGAGTAAATTGAAACAGTCTCCACCATGGTTAACCAGGAGAAGAGCACAGAATATGCATTGTTTCAGAATTGAAAACTGTGATGTGAGCAAGAGTGGCTAAAATTATGCATGCATATCCTCCTTTCCATTGTTATGGTAAATTCCTTAAATACAGTTATGACATTCTTTTCCCACTTCTAATCCTGCACTGAAGATGAGCAATTTTATGGGCTACAAGGTCAATTTGAACCTGTAATCTGTAAATTGACTAAATTATAGGATGTTCATTCACATTGCCAGGGAGAACTGTAAATTCCATTTAAAGACATAAAAAATATATAATATAGACTTTACTGTGTGGGGCTTTTTCTTTTGCAATACTGTTATAATTTTAGTACCATTAACAGATTTCTGGACTCCATTAGAGTTTTCATTCTTTATGAAAACAAAACAGAAGACAGATTTTTCAAACAAATGGATCTAAAATATTGCAGGCATAAGACTTTTAAAATAAATTTAAGTCTTTTATGTGTACTTGTATTCCTGTTTGTTACCCAAAAAAATCTTGTTTTTCTTTTAACAATCGTTATTTCCTTAGAAGGATCGTTCATTATGTTTAATTGTCCTTCAAATGTGTTGCATTTAATAGGAGGCATTGAGACTCCTTAATGCAAAACTAATTAATTTAGCAGAAATGTTTAAAAGGTTTTAAAATGCCATGGCATATATGGTACATCATAGGACATTCAAAGTTGGATTTTAATACCCTAGTTCTGATTAAAAATATATTTTAATGTTATTATGCTGAAGAAATTAACTAATATATGCATCATATAAAAACATTTTATGCAAACCTATGTAACTGCTACAGCAGTCTTATGGCTAATGTGTAGAAGAGCACAGGTTCAATTAGATGGTGCAGTGCACACATTCATGGTGTGCTGTGATGTTGGGGATAATATTCAGCAAGAGGAGGTTTTTAAGCCTTAGTGTACCACTCCATTGCAGGACAAAGTGAGTTACACATTTTGGAAGACAAGTGAACCTTCAGCTGAAGATGCAGCTGAGTGATTTTCACTGATTCATCTCTGTTTTTCAAATAATTTTGCATGTGGCATTATGAAATACTTTGAATGTTTTCTCACTTAAGAAAACTAATCACTGACTTCTTGAAATGAGAAATAAAAATCTATGACCCCAATTTTAAGTCCACTGCATATCAGCAGTAGAATAACTTGTGCTATTCCTCATTTTGAGGGATAGTTAAAATGAACATGGTAGGGTATTATATATTGTTTTAAAAATCTTATTTGCTGTCTTTGATTTATCAGTTGCCAAGAATCTGACATAGAAGATAGTTAAAAACTACAGATCCATAGCAGTGTTAAGCAAAGGCTAAACTCTCTTTCTTAGAAGTTGTCCACAAACTTGACATTGGTTGTTTGTTCAATTCCCTTTTTACTTAAACTGAAAAATCATCATATTATTTAACTATTTCCTTGTGAGAGGAAAAGTAAAAAAAAAAAAAAAAAAAATTCAAACCAGATAATACAGTATCTTTTATATTAAAAAGAAGAAAACTAAAATTATTAGGATTTGGTATAGTACCTAATTTTTTCAGAAACTCATTCTATTACTTCAGGATTGACATGCCTGACAGAACCTGTCTCAGAAATTGCACAGCTCTCATCTGGGATTCACAGTAGTTGTGCAAGAGAGAGAGCAAAACATATGTGAATGATTTAAACTTTGGATTGAAGTGGTAGTCACTTTCCTAAGCTGATTGCTTACTCTATGTTCTGACATGTCATACCTGGTAGCCAGGCAGGTACTTATTTTCCGTTTTTGTGTATTGTTAATTTTCATTAACAATGTGGAGCTGTGCTATTTAGATATGACTAAACAATTGGTGAAGAGATAAACACCACAATACCCCATGCTTACAAAACTCTGGTTTATAGCCCTGTTTTCACTTAATGTGCACCAAAAATTTATTTTAACAATCATACACTAACATTGATTTATTTGGAAAAGACATTTTTGCATTGTAGCTAACAGTCCTGAAGAGCTCATCAGGATTTGAAGGAGAAATGACCAGAGCAGTTTGAACTGTAGTCCATATAATGAATATGCCAACTTATATGTGGAAGAGGAGAAAAAAAGTGTTAATAGCCTGTGCTGTATTTGTGCTCTTTTAATTGAAAGGACTGGGTAGTGTGTTGGTTAAAAAAATAAAGCAGCAACATAAAAAAGATAAAATTGCTAGGATTGGCTATCGGATTAGTGGCACTATAGAGCATTGGTACATTAACACCACTGACAATGTCAATTCATTATCATTGATGGCTAAATAATCTTAGAAATGCTCAGTGGACCTATTAGTTCCTGAACATAAGCAGCTCATGCTGCATTTCTTCATTAGCTTTAATTGCTATAAATTTTACCTTTTTAAAAATCATGCCTTAAAAAGGTGAAGTGATCTTTCAGGAACATTAACTCTGTAATTTTGTCACAAACAGAAGGTCCTGCACTATGTTTTCTTTTCTACAGTAGTTAATATTCTATCCTCTGACTTTTAGATTCTCAGTAATAAGCCCTCTGCTAGTTGTGAGGATAAATTGTGTTTCAAAAGCTTTTGAATCTGCTTGGGCACTTTTTAAAGGTGAAATGTCAGTGCAACATCATGGTGTGGTCTCAAAATACCACGTGTTTCAAAGACAAATGATTTTTAAATTTTGGTCTTAAAAGGAAAAAAAGAAGGCAAAAAGTGTATTTTTGGTGGTTTTTTTAGGAAGGGTTTGCTGTGTCTCAGTTTTCCAAATTATCCTCATATTTACATGCTACAAGGTACACGGTATATAATTCAGCTAGTTGTTGAAAAAGGCAGTAATTTTGCTGTGTTGTTTTATTTTTTTTTAATTGAAGTTCAGCGTTCGTTTTTCTTCAGCTGCACAGCAGAAACTACATGACACAGAAATTGGACACCGCTCATGTTTTAACATTTGGAATAAACCGTCTGCTACTCCTTCCCTTATCGCAGATGTGTGTTAATTGTTTTCTTTTCCATACCCACGGCTGTAAAACATATCCCATTATTTCAGGGGTCATGTCTATTTTCTGTGTGGTGTTCTTTAATTTTTGAAAGTCTGACTCTGAAATTGGCTGATACCCTGCGTTAGGTGAGCAAATCTTGGTTGTCCAGCATTGAAAATTTTTGTTCCATTTGCCTGGTGAAATGCTATGAAAAGGCTTATCATGCACTTTTCAAATTTTATCTCTTAGGTAGGATATAAAAAATGCATTGTTCTGCAATTCTGGTTTTGAACAGAATTTATAGGTGATGTTTGATTTAAAAATATGTCTATTATTCTTTGCCTTTTTCTTGCCTTTGCTTTTAGAAACAGAATTTCGGGTATGTAGTTACATGTTTCAAGTAAGAGTGGCTGCTTCCTTGTTTTTTTTCTTTTTCTTTCATTTATGACCACTCAAAAATCGATTGAAGAAGATGAGTATAAGGTAGGTTTGGATTGTCAGGAAAATTTTCAGTATTTAAATTGCGTACATAAACATTTTTTGCTACCTTCCTACAGATTGAAAGGGCATTTGTAGCAATGTCTTTATTATGTTTTTTACATGTATAGTTTTTAATGTACAGTAGTCAAGTATTTTGAGAAAAAAAGTAAGCTTTTCCAGACACAAAGGAATTCTGAGGGGTGTCAGAAAGATTATATTTTTTTCTGTGTTTTACTGGAGTAGTTGTTTTGTAGTTTTTTGATGTGATGTTTTGGTTTTTTGTTGCCTTTTTTTTTTTGTTGTTTTGTTTGGGTTTTTGCTTTGTTTTGGTCTTTTGGTGGCTGGAGATATTAACCTGTATTTACTTGGTGCTCCTTAGTTCTCTATATGCTTTGAAACTCCTTTTCTCAATTAATTCTGGAGCTATCATAAGGTGTTCTGATAAATAAGTGTTTTGCTAATTTAGGTGATTTCTTAAAGCCTCAAATAAATAAGCTTTGGGGATAGTTATAGTGTCCCAAGCAAGGAAACAACCCCACTTCTGTTGCTGTTGTCAATGCTAAGAGTAATTCAGAGATGCATATAAAGTTCAGTATTTTAATGACACTGGTTGCATGAAGAACGTCTAAACAAAACTACTCACCTGTATTGAGCATAGTGACTAATAGATCTTTGTTCTTGCAAGATAAGGATGTGCTTTGACCAGCTGCATAAAAAAAAAAAATAAAAAAAATTGGCCGTGCTCCTTTTTGTTGCTTCCAAAAAATCGTCTCGATTTTCAGATATTTTTAACTGATTATTATTAATACAGGCTACTTTTAGTGAAAGATTGCCTTTAGCAAGCAAAAAAGACTTATTCATAAATTTATTGGTAAGAGCGGGAAAAACATATTTTTAAGGATGCCTTAACGTACTGTAATGTAAATTAATTATTTATACTTCTGCAGTTTGCGAAATCTTAAATAGACAGTTGCTACTCTAGTAAAACTATTTTTGTGTGGTATTACCTAGTTTTTGTGCATTAGAAGGGATCTCTGTGTAGATGATTATAATGTCACTTTCTGACCTTTGCAGCTTGAATAATTGTAAATCATTGCTTCATAACGTGTCAGAGAATGTCTGTACTAGGGAATTAAATGGCAGAATATAATAGACCAAATTATTGCCTGTCATGTTTTCAACAACACAGTTAGTATTTGAGTTACACTTAATCATTACGTGCATTAGCAACTTCATTGGAATCCAGCTTCAGGCTGAGCATGAAATACATTACATTATTTAAACCTCTAATGGTAGAAGTCATTTATTTGTGTTGAAGTGTACAACATGCAGAGTTTCATAAAGCAAGGAACACTTGAGAGCTTAATTTATCCAAATCAAAGTCTAAATGCAGATAAACACAAGTGGCAAAAATTAGTAATTTTTATAGTCTGGAAATATTTAAAAATACATGGTTGTGGGTAATTGTAGGCAGCAGGAATAAATTAAAATCACTATTTTTAGTCAGCTCTGAGAATTAAAACTTTTATATCTAAATAATCAAATGCATCATGAAATTGCATTTTTGAATGAACAATTAATTATACACATCATATGTACAGATGTGTCCAAACAAAAAATACATGTTTTGTGCAGCTGTTTAGATCAGAGATAATTGCATGTGAAGTGACTGTTCCAGATTCAGCTATTCTTAGTTTCTCTATCTGCATTTTGCCATTTGATCCTATCAAATAACTTGTGTCCACATTCACTTTAGTAAAGAAGAATGAGGTGAACTTACATAGCAGCTTTCTAAACTTGCATATGCTTTAAAAAAATTAACAAGAAAATGCTAGAAAAATATGTGAAGTAACATATGTGTTATCTTTGTTCAGCTGTCTTATCATTTTGTTAGATTTGCAAACCTGACCTTCAGTACATAGTCTCTTTTTTTACTATTTAAGAAAACTTCTTGAAGTGTAAGCAATTTACTTTTATTCAGAAAAGGTCCCAGCACCTTTAAACAGCTGGTACAGATCCCAGGATGTGTTGTGGAAGACTGTCCTGGCATAGAAGTCTGCCATGGAATTGGCTGGAGTTGACTGGTGGGAGACTTCTGTACAGGCAGTAGAAGAACTCTTCTGTTTGAGACTGCTGTAACAGTTGATACATAGCAATCAGGACCAGCTTTCCCACTTAATAAATGGGTTTTTAGCAATTTGTATCCTAAATGGGATTATAATAATGATTTAGTTGTGCTTGCTGAAGAGACAAGGTATATAAGGGATATATTCACATTGTATTTTATATTTGGAGATACACAGAGCTCCGTAGAGTCCAATTCAATGCACTTCCAAATGGCAGCTATTGAGATGCAAAGAGGCGTGGAACCTGTAACTACAGCTTTTACAGACATGCATTTTTAATAATTTACTTTATTGTAGATTGCTTTGATGTCCAAGAAATGTGCACTTCTGCTAAGCCATAGGCACCTCACGCTGAACACATCTTCTGGCCACACAGGGTGGGTTTGAGCCCCTTTTTGAAGGTGCAGGCCTTGTGACTAATGGGAAATAGTCTGGCGGTGTTTAACACTTGGTGCTAAGGCAAGCAGCAGTTCAGTTCAGAAACTGAAACAGTTTTTCAGTTTCAACTGAAAAAGGGACTCCTGTCCTTATCATCATGGTTTAGAAGGATTGGCCCAAAGGTTGGGAAATATGCTGTTAAAAAATGCTGTCTGTTGGCAGAACGAGTTGGCAGAAAAGTTAACTCTGTTTTGGTGGCAGTGAGAAGAAGGAGGAT